>NC_143017.1:68531989-68831989 GCF_055824585.1 Amblyomma mixtum | reverse complement strand
AGGGCCAAGAGATTGCTCCTGATAAGGTGATGCTAGTATCTCGCGTATAGCGATGTGATGAAATGAGTGGCGCCGTTTCAAGTTGTTTCAAAGTCTGAGGTGAGATATGCTTGTGAATGATGCCCGCTGGATGACATGCATTCCAGTCTTTGGGAGCCAAACGTTATGTGTACTAGCATTTTTACTTCAAATGTTTCAGAGAATAATGAATGCGCATGAAGTGTTAGAGCAAATGGTACGAATGTGTGTAGTACACAATATTGATGACATTATCCTCACTCCCAGATATTTATAAAATGATGTGGTAATCACAGTGTCTGACTTAATGAAATAAATGTCTCAAATTACAGAGCTTTAGTAAGAAAATTACATGGATTCGCCTTTGTTCGGACCAAAAGTAAAGTGCCATTCATCATTCCACATTGTGATAAAGCCTAGGTCCTGCTAAAGGGTAATGGAGTTATCAAGAGCTGAGGACGGGACTGTAAATTTTGGTTTTGAGGTTTTGAACCATTCTTTACACCTTCATAACACAATTACAAAGTGTGCTATTAGTTGTACCTCTGTTACAGGCATGCCATATTATTAGAGAGTATAGAGTAGCATGATTACAATACCTACTTCAGATGCAACACTTTTGTGCTGGAGAGTAGCAGCAGTCACATTAAAGCCACTGCAAAATTTTTCTGAGCAACACTGACCTTAAACAACATGGCTACTGCTGCTTAATGCTGCAAACAAAGCAAGGATTTCTGCACTACTCTGAAGGTTCTTCCACTAAATTTAACAGTAACTCCAGCCCCAGTGGAGCGCTTCCCGTGCTGTCTTTTAGCTGCTTTCTCGAACATGCACAGATGCACAGACTGCTGTTTATGTGACAGGCCAAAGCTTTTTTTTGTTTTCTCCTAAACGTGCCAAACGCATTAACCCAAAACATGAACTGTAAAACATTAAGAACACAAAATTAATAGCCGCTGGAGAAAAAACACAACTACGGCTGAAACACATTAATAGTCAGTCTGCCTCGAGTAGAATCTACTTGTTCTGCTGCTTCCATTTTGAGTGTCTTGTTTGCATTTCATTTGAGGCTGACAGTATATAGTCACGATACGATCAATGCTGATTTTGCCAAAAAACCAAGGCTCTTAACTTACTCCTTGTAATAATAGTGCTACAGATGCAGAATAACTTGAATCAATGGGAAAGTTCTCAGAGCGCTGCAAGGGTGCTTGTTGTGCTGGGAACACAAGGTGGCGGCAGTTTCAGGGCCAAGTTCAGCAGAGTGAAGGAAGTGAATGCCAGATTTCAAAATATTGTGGAACAACTCCAGGTTGCATAACCTTATATATAACGACAATATATTTTGAAGCTGACACTGTCGGGGAACATGGCAGTGCTCACAGAAATGGAGGCTACTAGTAATGCAATGATGCAAGATACTAATTAGTTGTACATGGCTCCACAAGCATGCACTGTGTTTTAGGGCAACATAACTAACAACACCAGGTAAAGCACTCTAAAACAAAGATAAGCAAACATGTGCAAACAAGTAACAGATTTATTACACCATGTTTTATTCACTTTTACCCCTACCACTGCCACTGACTTCTCTTCTTGTAGTTCAGAACAGGAAAAAGCAGTCATTGCACTTAAACTTACCAGTTCTCCAAAATGACTCTTGTTACAAACACATGATCTCTTTGTGGGGCAGTGGGGCATATGTGTTCTACTTGCTTCAAGTGCTGACAAGCAAGAAACGGTGCATCTACGTACCACATTTTTGCGTGCTAATACTACCAAACTGTCAGAAAAATCATACAGCATGTTCTTATCTTTCGCTAATAGGCCATTTTGGTGCTCTGTGCATTTTTACAAGCACGGGTGTACGATTTAGTGAGACCCATCTTGGCAGGAAAAAAAAATTTTGAAAAATTTTTGACCTCTTGAGCCTTTTCCATCAGTCAACTGCCTCATGATACTTCTTGAAGCAATTTTTAATCCTAACTCAAGGTGTCTTGCATGTCCAAGTGACTAAGGTATGGATACATACCACATCTAAGGTCTCTGTATAAATCAACGGTACAACTAACCGCCCCTTTTTTCAAAACCAGCAGTCAAAACTGGTTGAAAGCGATGTTGTTCAATTCCAAGAGACATGCTGAATGCAATTTTATCGTTTGTATGCATGTGAGACATGCAGAGCTTCTGCCTTATAAAGAGTTAATGCGCATAGGAGTTTTGTTCTGCCTCGCTTTGTCTCAACTACCGTGTGTTCCGTATTTATCTGTCCCTGTTACGAAAAATTCCGCCGCGCAATCTACTGAACTATATGGGCTCAAAACGCCTACTATACAAGGTACCTTATGATGGTCTTCGTCTTTCGAAAAGTAATTTAACATCTAAAATTGCCTGCATTTTCAGGAATCGGCGAAAAACTGCATTTGGCTGCGGCAGAACTTTTCATCCAGGCGAGCAAAGAAGCCAGTGGGACAGACTGCGCCATCTGGCGAGCGGTGTTAATTTCAAGGAGCAGACGACACGCACATCCGAAGAAACCGCGCGAGGTGCGCATTCCCGCCCCAAGCCGTGGCATTGGTTGCCTCACTGCTCGCCAGATGGCGCAGCCTGTCAAAGTGGCTTCTTTGCTCGCCTGGACGAAAAGTTCTGCCGCAGCCGAATGCAGTTTTTCGCCGATTCCTGAAAATGCAGGCAAGTTTAGATGTTAAATCACATATCGAAAGACGAAGACCATCATAAGCTACCTTGTAGTCAGCGTTTGAGCCCATATAGTCCAGTAGTTTGCGCAGGAGAATTTTTTCTAACATGGACAGATAAATACGGAACAGGCGGTATAGTGTCGTACTGAAAAATGATGCAGTTCTTAAGGCCGTATCGCAGTTTTGATATTGTTCCAACTCCCCTTGAGGATAAGTAAGTAACCGGTGCTAGCTGCAGCAGCTCCAGCATAAGCATATACTACACACCAGTAGGAGCTCTCCTTTTCCCAGGATCCCTTGAGAAGAAGTTTGAGCTGAGGCCTTGCCATCCTTGTAGATGAAGAGCGCCACTCCAAGCACCACCACAAGAATGGAAAGGTACTTGGACAGGGCGTACCGCTTGCCTCCGACCAGCACACCCAGGACCATCACAGGAATGGGTTTGCATGACTTGCCCACCACCTGAAAGACAAAAAAAAAGTGTCAAGAATAAAATCCACAACAACCGCAAGCAGAGCGTGCAAAACATTTCGGAGCACATGGGACACATAGGCCTTTGTTTATGTGGTTCTATGGGCACCATGAGAGTTATAGAACAGGCAGTAATGAAAAGCAAGAAAAGCCAGGCAACTCGCGGTGATCAGGAAGGTGCGACAAAAATGGAGGTGGCAGCTAGTAACTGTTTTCTTGCACTTGAACCCAGCAAATTCTGGAATTTAGTAATGGTTTGTTAGCTGTTAAATGCTTGACTCATCTGTATCATCAAATGGCAGGAATTATGAAAGCAACGGATTTAATGTAAGATGGGGAAGGCAAGGATATCAATTCCAGGATATGCTTAATAGAAACTTTTCAAATTATTTTTATGCGGAGCATTTAATTATGACAGATATAGACAGAAACTGCACACACAGCTCCGCTGGATCAGTATGCGACGACACATAGCACTTGTGCAGCAACAGCACCTGTGCAAGCAAACATTGAGATTTGGCTAATAGTTGTTGAATAGTGTCTCTGAAAGGATCACATATTCCGATGTCCTTGTCATGACACTGATTGAGCCAGGAACTTTCTCAACTGGTGCTGGACTAATTTACTGCACCGTGCCATTGACCACTGATTCATCACATTGCTGGCAGAGGCAATGTGGCAGTAAAAATGACGGGAAAGCCCTCTTAAACCCCTTGCATTGACCCAGTTGGGACTTGACCTCGTATTCTTTTTCGCTGAGCAACTCTTGAGCAACATGGCTATAAGTGAAAAACTCTAGATAGTATGGTTCAACTTGTGATCACATTCACTACAGCTAAAGATTTCAGAACAAAAATTGAACGAAAGTACAACATGCAGCACTTTTCACAGAAACGGCTTATCACGAAACACACTTTAATGTAATGAACATACAGCAGTCGACATGAAATTCCGCAGAATTAACTCATGACCATTACAAACCAAAATGGCACTTTCAATGAAACAAGTTCCACTAAGACGCTTTCATTCAATGAAACAGGTTCCACTAAGCATTCTAAGATTGTGTGGTGGGCCATACTTTTCATTTGTGATTGGTGCTGCAGGGGGAATGAAAGAAGGGGCCACTGACACACCAAAATATGTGTGCTTTTCCACCAGTCACACCCCTAGGAGCACCAGTATACTGACCAAGGATATGCTAGACGTTGCGTCTTTTGACCCCTCTCCACCCACATAAAACTCTGCAACCATTCTCAGCATATCAGGACAAAGCTCCTGATGTCAGCCCTGATTATAGAAAGTAAAGCCATGACTAAGAACTACCATTTGCTGTAACTATACCACTGTTCAATTCATCATCATTATCCACATCAACCAAGCTAAGTGCACTGCATATCATACAGGCCTCTCCTAATGATCTTCAATCAGTCCTGCCCTGTACCAGCTGCAACCACGATATCCCAGCTAACTTCCTAATCTGATCTGACTACCTGACTCACTACTACCCATGTGTGTTTGCCTTCAACTGCTTTACTAAACATACGACAATATAGCAGATGAGCATCAGGTGTGTTCCTTACCTGCGTGGTATAGTTGACAAACTGCAAGGCAATTGTGCTAGCAAGCATGGCACCCAGATAGGTGAAAGCTGATATCATGTAGTAGGACCTCCTTGTTGTATCAGCACCTTGCTTCAAAAAAGTTGACAGCACTAGAACAGAGAAAAGTGCATCGATTCAAGGCAGGGCAAACAGCAGCAACTGATCTAGCAAAAGACACATTCCATCTGAAAGTCACAAAATATGTTTTCTTGCACTGTTTACGTTGGCCGACAAACAAATTTCACGCTTTTTTTGATGTCAGGTATGTTAAACCCAAGGACTGCAGGAAAGGAGGAACAATACAGTGGAGTAAAGTGCAGCAATTTGTTCCTTTCACTGACAATAATGACACAGCTAGTTAATATTCAATATTATAAACTTGACAACGATGACTGATCATGCTAGTAGCTGCTCAGTTGACATCACCGTAGTACAGAAAACACGGACATGGTTTTAATACTTCTGCCAGACTGTTAGCGCAGAATGACATGGACAACAGAAATGAAGGAAACAGGACACAGCGCTAACAGTCCAAAAAACTATGCACCAACTAGACTGCAAAAATGTTCTTGCAAGATGGTTTTGATAAACGAAGCAGTACGAAGTAGTCCCCATCGTCCATAGATGTTCAATCTTCTATATATACTCGCATAATGTCAAATGCTACAAAGTTCACTGACTAGCCTTTCATCTGAAATGCTTCTGTGAGACATTCTGCTTGCTTTATAATAAGAATCACACGTAGCAAAGATAACAATGATCGGAAGTAGAACAAAAGTACTGTCAGGCCACTGAGTCTCGACTTTGTATGATTCATTTTCCATTAACAATTAACAGATTCACTGGTGCAATAACTTGACAAGCTTAAGAAACCAAAACCGCGTACTTACTCAGCTTTGCAAACAAGGCATTCATGATGCATGAAAAGAAAAGCAGCGACTGTGCGTAAACGAACGTCTCTTTCTTCGGCCCATATTTCGTCCTGGTTCTAAGAAGAAAAAAAAAAACAAAAAGCCATTTAGATATCAGATGAGTTAACACGTGGATATCCGTAAATCTGTTGGACAATTGACGTAAACGCGGCTACGCAAATTTCAACGCTCACACGTACACATATGTCAGCAACGAAATTGCATGGAAACACTCGTCATTAGCGCGTTACATAAACGCACACGAGACAGCCATCGTATGCTTCGATGCTGTGACATATGCCGGAATTTGCCTCCAACCTCCACAGGTTTAAGCATCAATCACCGGTGGGCTACATACAGGCGCACGAGACGAAAAAATAGACTTACATTTCTTCGTGTAACACTCCGTAGTAGAAATATGACAAGAAAATGCCTCCAGCATAAAGCAGAAGCCTCACAGGACTCCCCATCGGTGGCAGCGATGAGCCTCTGGAAAAGATGTTCGGTTTCGTCTGCTCGCGAACAACCGTCACTGCTACGTTGGCGCTACCCTCAGTCTCTACTGCCACTACACCAATCGCACTAGAAGGCACGCTCATCAAAGAGTTGGCTACTCCAGCGCCGCTACAAAAGAACGGGTACTTTCAAAATTAAAATTCTAGCAACACCGGCCCAAACGTCGAATCGTATAGCACGGATTACGGATACGCTCTGAACGAAGTTCCTGGGCGTGCGCATCGTCGTTACGTAGGCACCGTCCGACGGCGCCGCCTTTGAAGTTCACCGAAGTCCACTACGTGCGCTTGTGCGATTCGTCGATGCCGTACGAGAATGGATATATGTGCTTAGCAACATTGGTAACGGACTTGCCATCAACTGCTGCGAGCAGAGAAGCTTCTGTGGCTCTGTCGAATGTAAAACGTAAAAGGGCGAGCGTGTAGTTTGCATTTCGCATCGCAAGACGCACTCTTTTAGTGAGGCGACGTGCTCCGCGTAAAGAGCGTACAAGAACTGGCGCGTTTTTTGAATATGCCCTCGCGTACGAATAAGCGACAAGTAGCTACAGCAAGGCGACTTTCGTGGTTTCGCATCAATTCACAACGAAATACGACAATCAAATACCTCAAAAATCGTCCACCGAGACCTTCACGGTCAGAGAAACGGTGTTAGCTTCGCGTAGGTAGTCAACCGAGCAGAAACACGCACTACCGCCGTCAATTACTGGTTACTGTGTTGCCATTCGTCTCGTGCTGCCACATGACCAAGGTGTCGCGCACCCTCGCCGCCCTCGCAACCTTCAGCAAGAAAGCCGAAGCTGAGTAACACGGGCGGAGAATGTTCGGGGAGGGGCACGGAACCAAAATAAACTCCCCGAAATAAGCGTGCCGTTCGCCTGTGCGGAGCGCAGAGTTGCGGGAGGAGCGCATTCAAAGCACTGCTGAAGCGTCGTGTTCTTCCGGCTGGGACAGTTCTGCTGTAAGCCGTTTCCTGCATCTTTCTTGTCAGAGCCAATCAGAACTTTGAATAGATTTTACGCTATAATCCTTACGAAAGTGCTAAGTTGCAGATAGAGAATTCGGCTGACTTGATTAATTCACATTTAATTTTTCTTCGAGTATTGTCAGTCTAGTTCAAAACCACAAAGGCGAATGGAAGCATATTTTTTCTAAGACCTCTTTAACAAATTTGTGCCTGACTCTTGCATATGTCAATAAGTTCTTGTATAACTGTGCCGATGTTGACCATCCGTTCCCGATACGGATACTGAACCGATGCACGTGCATCATATACATTCTAGTTTTTGTCTAAATTCTCTCCTACTTGCTTACGTAGCTATCACAGGCGCTTCAAAACGATTAACATTCGCGTGCTGCTGATGTGCACAGTCGCTGTGCTCATATAGTTCGTTCGAAAGTGTGTGCTTCACTATTAAGGGTTTCCGAGTGCAGGTTACTTACATGTGTGGCGTGTCCGAAGTATCCGGCCTGATTTGAATAAGTCGTCTAAACCTGCACAAAGCTTCAGTGAACAGTTTAACCTCGTTATAACGAAGCTGAAGGGGCCCGGCGATTACTTCGTTATAGGCGTTTCTTCGTTATAGCCCGTGTTGACCGAGCTTCCAAGGGGAATCATCATTCCTTCGTTACATCCATTACTTCATTATAAACCGTTTCATTAAAACGAGGTTCGTCCGTACTGTAATCTGCGCCACAAAAAAAAATTAAATGCCACGCTGTTAACCGTATGTGGCAACAATTAATACGAAGACACAGTACAGCGTGGCCACAGTTCAGACCATACAAAATCAACGATCTGATCTGCGAAAATATTTATTCGCGTGGTATATTATAGCATATGAAGCGCACGTATATGTCTCTCGCTAGTTTTCTTATCTTCCAAAGAAGTTTATAGCGCGTGAAAACGAGATCTGAGGAGCATTCCCTGTTCCTGTGCACCGTGCACTGTGCCTTCTGTTACCGCGCAACATTGTGTGCTGTATGAAGCCACGCGGTTCTCCGATGGCTGCACGTGATTCATTATGCGCGTATGAAAATATCCTCGGCTATTTACAACAATTTCTCGCCTTCGACTTTTGTTTGTTTGTTTCGTTTTCGAAGTGGGAGAGGGGGCGTGATGGATGGTAGCCCAATGTTGAAGAGTTTAGACTTGAAGTAGGCGTGCAAGTCTCGTGGAGGCCGTAGCTTAGGGCAGGCTAGATCCCTTCCCTGTTGCCAGCGGTGAGCCAGCCGCTGTGTGTGTAAGCACCAAGGCGAAGCAGCACGCTGGAGAGCGAGAGTGAGGGCTCTTCGTGTGCGCCTATATACCTTCGTTAAATCTGTGCAGAGGGAGGAAATGCGGTGAAGCTGGAGAGTGCGATCCACGCCAACGCGGACGAGTTGCAGTTGCATAGTTCTGAATCCACACCGCCTCGTGGGTGAAATCTTCAGTCGCGAAGGTCTTTAAGCTCATTCTCCCAAAGACGACAACGAAGCGAATTAATGAGTCGCAGACATGGAGACCTTGCGAAGCAGCAAAGTGATTCGTGCTACTGCATTTGGATACCATATATATCGCTCTCTAGTGACTGGATCAGGCAGCCATGCAAGCTTGAAATTAGTGCACCGAACTAGAGGCGCAGGCAGCGCAGATGGAAGCGTGCCAGGGGCCACATCATAGCTGGTGTGAGTGCAAGGCGCGGCTGGTTGAACTTTCCGTGTCGACGAGGCGCTGAAATAAACGGCTGAGAGATCGCCGCCCCCGCTGCGGCGAGATTATTTCTGGAAGGAGCCGTCGATATGAGACCTCGCGATGGGAATGCATGATTTTCTCCCATCCTGCATTCTGGAGCGATATAGCCGCATGAGCGACAAATTTCTCGGTGGCAATGAGCGTGACCGCCCCCGGCGGTGTAGTACACTGTAGCTGGAAACTCAGATTTCGTCACCTGGTCAATGAACGCACGCATCATCCGGCTTAGTGCGCCGGGAAGAGCCGTGTGTGATCAGTGATACGGTTTCCCTATGTACACTGTAAACATACTCTAAAAGGGAGTAAAAGTTCACTTTCTTGGGCACTGTACATTCTAAACGCCAGTGCGCCTATGGGAGTAAAAAGAGCAGCTTACTCTCTTTTTACACTTTTCTGTTTAGAGTGTATTGGCAGATTTCGATCGCTAAATACACGGAATACTTACTGTTGGCAACGGGGGCATATTTCCGCCCGAATGCATAGAAGCTGGATGCAGTTAGCAATGGAAGAACAGTTTTAAATGCGGAACCCAACGCCTTGGGGTTAGTAATTAGAGGATTACTAATCTCACATATATCCCATGTATTGATTATGTTATCTTGTCTTCAACTAACTGTACAATCCGACGATCCTATTGCTGTACCCATGACTTTTATGTATTGAACCTTAATTAAGTGCGACACTGTAGTCGTTTTATATTGCCCTTCAATCCTTGTTCTTGTTCACTCTTTGTGTCCACTATTCATGACGTTGTTGTAGTTTATACTTTGATGTGCCTTATTTAATCGCCCTTCCTGTTAAAATCCCCAGTGGATTGACGGTATCTCTAAATAAATAAAATAAATAAATATTGAAACTTTAGTTAAAATCTAATTTTTAGTAATGGAACTGTACCCCCGGGTTTGGGTAACGCCCCCTGCCCCTATTAGGGGATGCGGTAGAGAACAGCTTATTCCCTCCCTTGTTGGGCAATTCGTGTTTGGAGCGTACGGGCGGGACCATTCATGAAAGCTGAAGGGGGAAATGGGGGTGACAATACTGCTATTGTTGTCAGTTCCTCAAGCACTGAAAAGGCAAAAATTATCGGAAGTTCATGTTTTTCTATTATGCGCATGTGATGCACACCTTGACGTCTCGGGAGAGAGAGAGAATTAGCAGAAGATATGAACGGCGGCGTAATCATTACTAGTATACGAAGCATTCCACGTTTCATTTCACCATCCGCGCTGAGGGTGCCTCGAAAAAGTCCACAGGAAAAAAATGCATTTGAAGAAAACGTGTGCAACTCGAACTTCGAGTACAAAGAGACATGACTGTTATAAGAACACAGAAGACGAGAACATATGGTCAATGACGGTTCGCAGATAAAAACAATTGCAGCTTCTTTAAATGGGCCTTCAGACACTTTTCGATCATGACATTGATTACGCGGAAACCGCCCATTCTTTATCCAACCTGCTGATTAACGGCTCAGCCATTTTTTTCGCTATTGCCTCCGCTTTTCATAACCGTATCATATGCCATATCAACTGCTACCCAGTCACTGCGAGTACATGAGATATTCGCAGGGTTGCATTAGCATCCCGAACAGCAAGTGCCAGTTGGAGCTGAACGACAGTATAGGCGGCACGAGAGAAGAGGCTTAGAAGCGCTGATGGACAATTTTTGATTGCTGATAAAAAAAAGTTGTTGCAGTAGGTAATTCCACCAGTGATGGCCTTTTATACTCAACATAATTTTTGAGCTTTGATGAAAGGTAAATCAGGGGCCTTTAAAGGTATCCCGAGGAGAAGAAATACAATTTTTTCAGTTATTGCAACTCCAGAAATTCGCGTCGCGGTGACGGAACTTCTCTGCAAAGACATGCACGAATGCACATCACAAAGTGCGTTGACGCGTCAACTGACGCAGCTGACGAAGTGCGTCAGCTGCGTTGAAGGAGCAGAGCCACATTCCGCGCGTTGACGGAGCATCTGCGCAAGGCCTCCGCCGCTGGCGCTGCATCAGTGGTTAAAGGTTGAGGCTTCACACATACCTCGGGTTTTTCGTCTTTGCTAGTGAAGTAGCGCTTTCGCGCTAAAACATTTTGGTGCCATATACGGAACCTATGGAAGGCACAAACCAAGAGGTTCAGCGCCCCTACCTCCCTCTGGTGGAAATTTAATATACTGTACACACTCGGCTATAGACCGCACTTTCTTTCTTTCGCGTATTTGTGGGGGGTGGTGCTTAAGCATTTTTCAGTTTAATTTTCAACTATTATTCGGGGAAACTACTTTATTGCAGCATTTTGACGCTCTGTCTGGCGCTTAGATGCAGACGCTTTTAAGGTTATTCCTCGCTATTACTGCAACCGCTGCTCGAGCCCGCGGCTCCTCATCTCCTTCATAAATGAACTCATCTTCGGTTCCAACCGTTGCATTCGAAATTCCTGAAACTCCAAAAATTTTAACAACGATGTTCGGGAAAACCGTACGCGACGACTTCAAAATTCACAAACAGACGAGGTAATGAATCCGTAACTTTGTAGTAGGTCGTTGCCAGACCGGCGTCTGCATTCTGCTTTAACATAGCTGCACAACAGTGCATGCTGGAAGATAACAATGACAGCAGCAGAGAGTTCCCGTGATCATGGCAAAAACAGTTATGCACTTCTGAAACGCAGATGCTCGTTGCGAATTTTTTTTTCTTCCCAATTCTGGGCTCCCAAATTGAGGCTAGCGGCCCATACACGAGCGCGGCTTTTAGTCGAGAGCATACGGTACTCCGGCGGTTGTCAGGCATCGTTCCTGGAACACGTGGCCGCAAAGTTTGCTGAAAAGACTCATTAACAGCAGAGTTAAACCCGTCGCAATCGAGCGATTCCAGCACGCTTTTCTCTGCTGTGCCTCTCGATCGTCGGAGAGAGAACCGACAGGCCTCCGTGAGCAGGTTTTCCCTTTCTCATCCGCTTTAATGGGGGAGGCGTCGGAGCATGTCAGCTAATATCCTCACCTTGGTATATTTTTTTTGTTTTGCTTTTGCTTCTCTACGTA
Organism: Amblyomma mixtum; assembly: GCF_055824585.1. Taxonomy (NCBI): domain Eukaryota; kingdom Metazoa; phylum Arthropoda; class Arachnida; order Ixodida; family Ixodidae; genus Amblyomma; species Amblyomma mixtum. Next base: position 68,820,005 of record NC_143017.1, on the reverse strand, counting down.
TTTCCTGCGCTTTGGGTATGAACCTGTCGGCTCGAGAGAACGCCTCATGGTGAATCGCGGTATACGCGAAACATAAACGTGCGACTGGCTCTCTGGCGAGACTGCGCCTGAGTGCCCGCGTGTACGGTAAGATGGGTAGAGGATGAACGAGGTTGTAGGAGGACACAACGAGGGAGCAACGCGACGTGTCGGCGCCGCGGTATGTCGGTCACGCGAGATGCCTCGCACATCTGCGCCGCTCGTCGGTCACTTGAGACGTCACTGCGCGCGAATTTTGACGGGTGTCCACCGAGATATGTGAGACAGTTACTGCGTAATTTCCTTTCCTCAAATAAAATTTTCATTTTCTTCATTACGGCCCCTCTTTCTCTTTCTTCTTTCACTCCACTTCGTCCCTTCCTTTACGGTGCGGTTCAGGTGTCCACCGAGATGACAGAGAATTACTGCGCCATTTCCTTTCCTCATAAAGCGTTGCGTTCAAAGGGCAACGCATCGCGCCGAACGGGTGGTGGCGTTCCGTGAACTCCCTGACAGCGCTACAACGCGCCGTCGCGTTCCACTCCTAAAGGCGAAGCTTATAAGCATCATTAATTGGCAGTTAATTCATGCACCAACAGAATGTGAAGTGAACAATCGCGTAGCAGAATGCAGCACTCAGGCTTTCGCCTTTCACCACTTTAGCCGCTAAAGTTCCTCGTAATTTTTTAATCAGAAGGGGATTGCCCACCCTTATAATGGAGAGACAGCTTTCGAAATTTGATCTGAAATAATACTTCGATGTTTGGAAGCAGTATTGGACGCTCTCACGCATTAAATACGCGAACATACTGATTTCTGCAAATACACTTTGACGTGGTTAAATTGATTCATGCCCAAAAATGGCGGAGATGTCACTATCTACCAACTGAACGATAACGTTCCTTTCCAACTCGCTCTGCGCTTACGCCTCTCTCGTTGCCTCCGCGTTCACCTTTCGAGTGAGTTTGTTTTGTGAGAGAATAAAAAAAAAAAACAGTCTGCTCTGAATCTCCACGCTGAGAACACGTGTCCCAATTCTATCTCCTGGCCGTACGAAGCCCTCGATACATGGGGAATGTAGTAGCCATACTACATGGAGAATAATAATCTTGCGTCGTCCGTCATTCACCCGTGCATCATAATGGTGGTCCAACGAAATGCAGTTCTCTATGCCGTCACGGCGAAGCCTTGGGTGCCAGCGGAGTAGGCGAGGAGGTTGACTTTGTCGAAAGAGCGCGAACGGGCTTTGATTTTAATTTCCACCGCCTTTCACGGAGCGCATAGGCTCTAATAATTTGCAGAGGAAGTCGTAACGACCTGATCTGCGCACTATATTGTGAGCGCCAGCTCATCCTCGCCGACGGAGATCCTTCGCCGGAGGGCGAGCGAACTTTGAGTCAGAGCAACCCGAGCCGCCCGTGGGAGGAGAGAGTGATGTGAGGAAAGGATGAGGAGGACGAGCGCTCGCGCGGCGCGTGAAGAATAACAGACTCAGGTGTTGGACACGAAAGAAGCAATACGGCCTCTTGTTAACCCAGTGCCCCTTTGTACCGTAAAGACGAATAAATGTTTCTGGATTGTGCTTTCATCCTAACAATATAGGCTTGCTTGTTTGAAATGTCCAAACCTGGTTAGGGGCCCTTCAACTGCCATGTTCTGTGAAAGTGCATCATCGCTGCATGAGAATTGAAAAAATATCTGAAGCAGTACTTGAAATAGATTCTTAGACTTACGCTAAGCTATAGTGTCGTTTTTTTCCCCCTTCGCAGTAGTTGATTCGTGCCCGCCTATTATTGGATGTTCGGGCCTTCGCGCGACGCCCGGCGGTGGCCACCATTGACCTTCAAGTAGGTCACGTGACATGACGTCACGTGATGACGTCACACCGGCTGCAGATGGGGCCTCATATCGCGCCGTCGGACGTCGCCCGGCGGAGGCCTCCACGCTTCGGTTCGCGCCGTCGCGCGCGACGCGGCGGCGGCGCCACCATCGCTGCATCACGTGATATGTGACGTCACGCCAGGGATGAGGCGGCGCGCGCCCGCCGTCGCGTCAGTCTCTGTGCCCGCAACCGCGCCAGCGTCTTTGCGCCGGGCGTGTATGCGGTCAAGATGCCTCCAAACGCTAAGGATATGCTTCGCATCCACTGGGCTTAACCTTGATAAGCCTCCCATTTTTATTTCAGTCTAGACTATATAGGTGTGGTTACGAGTAACACAGAGATTAGACAACTGCCGATACGCCTAGCGTGTTGCTCGCGGATGTTTTGCTTTGTTCCGATCAGCGCAGATCCGATGTGCGTCACTGGTATAGCTGGCGCCATCTAGGGGAGCTTCTTGAAACATTAGTGTTTAAATACTGTGAGGTTTAGGTTTAGGTTTATGGGGGTTTAACGTCCCAAAGCGACTAAGGCTATGAGAGACGCCGTAGTGGAGGGCTCCGGAAATTTAGACCACCTGGGGTTCTTTAACGTGCACTGACATAGCACAGTACACGGGCCTCTAGAATTTCTCCTCCAAAGAAATTCTAGCCGCCACGGCCGGGATCGAACCCGCGCCTTTTGGTAAATACTGCGAATATCTTCAATATCTTCAACATTAATTAGCAGCTTTGTGTTGACCGTTACATTAAAATAACTTGAACTGTAGGATATGCTGAGCAAAACTGAAATCATAATCAATTGACTTGTCAGTTGATCACAAGTCAATTTAATCTCAGTTGATTCATACACGTGCATCTTCTGAGATTGTAATGACGAAACTCAATAAGATTTGAGTCTCAGTTGGAGTTTTTGTGGACTTCACAAGAACTCAATAATCAGACAACTGGAACTCAACGTGCATTTTGGTAACGCGTACGTATCACGCGCTTGGACAAAGTGTTTTCGGATACATGATCGAGGAACGGGAGGAGGGATGACTTGTTTGGTCGCATATTAAGCGCGCGCGACGTCCATATTTGTCACATCAAAGCTATAGTTAGTCAAGGAGCGATATTGCGCGTTTTGCACCTACCCTTCGTGGCCAGACGGGCAGTCTTTTCTTCTCATACTTTGCTCAGGTCGCCGAACTTGGCTGCAGTACATCATGTGAAAATTCGTCAACAAAACTAACTGACGTGCACGGTGCATACCGTTGCGGACAGGCTTAGCAGCCCCTGACAACATGCTGATGTTCCCAAACTCCGTCTTTCAGCATGCCGTCGCCAACGATGTCAGCAAAGCGAGTCGCAGACTTGGCAGTTTACACAGGAGTGTTGAGAACTGAAAATGGAGCAGCACCCGGTCTCATTAACGCAGACGTGGGTGCAGTAAGTCGCAGACACGCTGGCTCTCGGCCATTAGCTTTGTCTTACCACTGTGTCGCGCTATTTCCGTAGCTCGTGCGAGCCGTATTGCAGGTCTTGCAACTTCCTCTGAGCCAGCAGTCTGAAATTCATCCCCAAGCAGCTAGGACTCGCGGAGAAACTTTAGATGCCTTTAACCGCTGTAACGTCATACAAACGAAGAAGGAAAAGGGGCAGGGGGGGGGGGGGGGGGGGAGAACTAGCAAGTTGTAGCTGCGTGCGTGTGCAACGGGTCTTACTGTTGTGTATGCATGGTTACTCAGCATGCAAACTGCGCTGCTGCGCGTTGATGCGAGCCATGGCTGGGGCTAAGGTAGAACTTTAGCCCACATATTTAACTTAAACCAGTATACTAGTACAGCCGTGTGTGAGAGAACGAAGCTCAAGAAGGGGTCACTGTGAAAATACTGATGATGTGGATGACACACCCACTAATTGACGTAAGAGCCCATACTTCCACAGAATACACTTGCCACACAGTACCACTGCGAGCAGCTCAAAATACCTCCTTAACTATTCTGTAATTTTGCCGCTCTCAGAAGTGAACCAAAACACCTTGAGTACACGTCATAACGTGCACGCTAACTACAAGTTTATGCGCGCAAAAAGGCCACGTACCATCTTAGAGGAGCTCTAAAAGAGAGAGGAATAGATGGGGGGGGGGGGGGGGGGGGGGGCAGCCCGACTGAGTTTTTTTTTGCACCTTACCGTACCACTGTACGTACGGTAGGGTGAACCATGTGCACGAAGAGGTCATGATTAAAAGAGTATTCAGGTTGCATCGTCTTTCTTTCTGCTTTCAGATACCATTTAACGAGGTTTGGTGCGATTGATACCTGGATTACCTGGACCGACCATGTCTGGTTTCAGACACAGGCACTTGTACACGTTCCATAACTTTTGGGGTAAGTGTCATAACACTTGAGGAAGACCTGCACGTTGCGGCCCGTAACGTGAGCGGAGCTCAATAATGTTCAGCATAATGGAACCATATACCATTAGGCTGCAATCGGAAGCATGTACGCGAATACCTTCTTGTTAATAAGCTAGTCGGAGTAATGGCTGGTAATCTCTTACCGACTGAAGATATGCGATCGGTGGTGCCGAAAAAATACCCATCTCGATGGGTGTTTTTCCGACAACCACTGATCGCATATCTTCAGTCAGAATGTTCAAAATATGCAATGAATGCTGACTATTCGTTTTATTAATTACAAAATCATAAGGTAAAAATGCTTAGCTCCGTAAGAGGCGACCGCTGCGTGGTCAGTATGGGTTAATTTCACCTACACGTAAGCAATTAATTACTGGCCCTTTTACATAGGCGCGCACCAAGGGGGAGGGGGAGATCAGTGTCGTCCACAAACAGACAAACGAGAGGGGCACAAATTTTTCTCCATGCTGTACCGTTCTCTTCGAAGTCATGGACAGGTCCTCCCCTTATGGAGAGACATGCGCATGCCTGTGCTCTTTTCACATTATGTTGTGCACACTCCATCTACCTGTGCCTTCTTGTAGTGTTCTTATTTCCTTCCGTTTAATCGATCTGAAACAACTAAAAAGTATATATTAACATTAAATGCAGCAAGACATCTCAGAGAGGAATCACACGAATACACCTACATGGGAGTAAAAAGGGAGTGAGCTCTCTTCTTGCGCACACCCTTTTTTAAAGAGCGTGCGCTAGAGGACAACTTTACACCCTTTTTAGTCGTTTCTGTTTAGAGTGTTATAACGTGAGGGGAGAGGGGGCGTCAATTCTGCCCTTTCTCTACTCTTTGAGCGTTGGTTTTAAAGGGCCACTGACCAGGGTCCGGACATTTTTGAAAAACAAGCCCACTGCATAGATGAGGCATCGAAGATAACCTCTGCAAAATACTAGAGCCATGCGCGCCCCGAAAAGCTGCGAAAATTCAAATCAAAGCCCGTTCGTTCTTTCCTTCCTTCAAAAACGGGCCCGGCCCACTACTCTGCACCCCGCTGACGTCAAGGGGGGCTACTTTCGCTAAAGGCACTCCATTGGTGCATCGTTCTGACTGACGGGAGAAGGTTGGGCGTAGCCTTGGCGTCGCGTCGTCTGCACAAGGTTTCCGCAGCGCCTTCTGTTCTGGCTCATGCCTACAAACCCGCATGAAGGAACAAAAAAAAAAAAAACTGCGGAGGGAGCGTGCGGCGACAGCCTTGAACCCTAGCCATAAAAAGTAAAAAAATAGTAAAACTGAGGGAGTTGGTTCGCCCCCCCCTCCCCCCCCCCCCCTCGCCGTGATCACGTCACGAGACGCTCTGCGTGCGCGCTCCCTTCTCAGTTTATTTTCTTCTATGCGAGCCCCCCAAAACAAGGTTTTAATTAGTAGTGCAGCAGAGCCTTTCCCTCGCTCGCCCACTTCACCGCTCCGCACACACACCGCTTATCTTTCGTGCATCTTGCGTACGCCTTGACTCCAATGAATGACATATGCTTTGGAGCGGAGAAAAGACACAAACACACAGAACACAAACACGCATGGAGAAAAGCAAACGGGCGGTTGCCGGGTCCGCGCTTCGCCGTGTGTTTCGAACACAACCGACTTCCGCCCCTCCGCTCGTGAAACGGTGGGGAGGCCTAAAAGAAAATGAAAAGGTGGCTCGTTAACTGGGAATGACAAACAGATGTATGAAAGGATGCTCTCGCTAACAAGTCTAGGTGGTCGAGCCGATCGCGCCTCTCGATCGTTCAGTGTGCGGAGAAAATGCAAAAACCAAGAAAAGAATTCTATTGAAGGCGGGTCCATGACGTCGCCCTGTGACGCACTCCACAGACACCACGCCTCCGGCTTACACCGGAGAACGAAGGGGTGATTTTGCCTTGCCGAGCCTACTCGACGAGGAGCGGGAGAGAAGAATTTCGAGGAGGGAATGGAAGGAGAGGAGGCTCGCTCAAAGAGAGGTAGAGAGTGTCTGCTGAGCTGGGGTGGGCACAGGCCCTTTAAGGAGGAGGAAAAAACTTTTATGTTCGAACAAGTGCATTCCCCCGCTCCCCTCGCCACTAGGCCGCGGAGGCAGGAGGCACCGCTTTGATGCTGGTCCGGAGGTCTTGTGTCCCGGCGGCCTCTTCAGCCAGTCGCACGAGGCGGGGCTGGAGCTCAGGGTCCGAACTACGCGGCAGGGTCTCCCAAGATTCTTTAGAGTCGATATTTAGCGCCCTCCCAGGAGAATTCGGGCATTCCCAGATTATATGGCCGAGGGACCCTCTCAACTCGCAGTGAGAACACTCGTCTGATCTCACCTTCGGGAACATGAAGTTCGCCAGGATCGGGTGTGGGAACGTGTATGTTTGGAGTCGTTAAATAATATGCAGGCAGTCGCGTTAGTTTTTAAAAATAAAATGCTAACCTATCATTATTATTTTTTCTTATTTAAGACATTCTATGTTATCAAACCGACCAAGCTTCGGCAATAGATCTGCCGAAAGCAGACTTGTACCTCCAGGAAACCAGAACACGTGTATGTGTGGTAACAATGCAAACCACGTACGTCCTGCCAGTCACTATATTTTGCACACCTCTGCATTTCAGACTGCAACAAGGACGGCATACTCACCTGGGACGATTTCAACATTATAGCAGAGGTATGTTTTGTGAACTTTCCTCTCATTTGACAAACGAATGCTTCGAAAGAGAAATAGAAAAAAAAACAGCCATTTGCGCCACCGTGTAGTGTGTAGCACTTTTACAGCGACGGGGACAGCGAGCCAGAAGGTTCTAGCGCCGAGTAGCACACGCGCTAAACGAAAGGCGGAGAACATTCAAGAGGGGGTCGCGCATGCGCCTAATAAATGTGCACGGCTTTTGAAACGAAATAAGCAAAGCAACAGTGGCTGGCAAAATTACACTTTCTCCGCATCATTAAGGCAAATAAACCATACAGCACTCTCTTTGCATTTCCATTCGATCCTACGCACGTAAGATTGAATGGTAATAAAAAAAAGGAAAAAGGATTTTAATCTCTCACTATCTTTCGCCTATATTTTCACGTTCTGCCTTCCAGAACTACACCAAGCTGCAACGCCACGGAAAACTTGAGAAGGAGGTCTTCGAGAGGTGGAAGATGGTCCTCGAGCGATGGTGGAACGAGCTCACGGAACATGCAGATTTTAACAAGGTGCACACGCAGCTTTGGTCGAACCCATGCCAAGCAACATGCATGCGTGGCAAGCAGCTGACTGATACCGACACAGAGGTTCACAGGGACAGTTATACATGATTACATTATGAGTTGGCAATGCTGTTGATGCCGTTTCCGGAGGTGACGTCACTTCAGGTCCTGGGAATTACGTGACGGACGGACGGACGGAAAAAGCGTTGCGTTCAAAAGGAGAGGCATCGCGCCGAACGGGTGGTGGCGTTCCTCCTTTCCTTTACGGTGCGGTTCGGGTGTCCACCGAGATGACAGAGAATTACTGCTCCATTTCCTTTCCTCAAAAAACGTTGCGTTCAAAGGGCAAGGCATCGCGCCAAACGGGTGGTGGCGTTCCTCCCTTCCTGTACGGTGCGGTTCGGGTGTCCACCGAGATGACAGAGAATTGCTGCGTAATTTCCTTTCCTCAAAAAGCGTCGCGTTCAAAGGGCAAGGCATCGCGCGGAACGGGTGGTGGCGTTCCTCCCTTCCTGTACGGTGCGGTTCGGGTGTACACCGAGATGACAGAAAATCGCTGCGTAATTTCCTTTCCTCAAAAAGCGTCGCGTTCTAAGGGCAAGGCATCGCGCCGAACGGGTGGTGGCGTAATTCCGTGGACTGCCTGGCAGCGCTTCAACACGCTGCCACGTTCCACTCCTAAAGGCGAAGCTTAAAGGGCCACGTACTGCCCAGGGTCCGGACATTTTTGAAAAACAAGCCCACTGCATAGATGAGGCATCGAAGATAACCTCTGCAAAATACTAGAGCCATGCGCGCCCCGAAAAGCTGCGAAAATTCAAATCAAAGCCCGCTCGTTCTTTCCTTCAACAAAAAAGGCCCGCCCCACTATTCTGAACCCCGTTGACGTCATGGGGGGTTACTTTCGCTAAAGGCACTCCATTGGTGCATCGTTCTGACTGACGGGAGAAGGTTGGGCGTAGCCTTGGCGTCGCGTCGTCTGCACAACGCTTTCCGCAGCGCCCTCTGTTCTGGCTCATGCCTACAAACCCGGATGAAGGAACAAAAAAAAAAAAAAAAACTGCGGAGGGAGCGTGCGGCGAAACGAGGCCGCCCACAGGCTCGCCCGCTCCTCTTTACCTCGGGGAGCCGTGGACACCTCATACGAATTCAGCACTAAAGAGGAAACCAATACCTTTAATAGCATATCACAGACATTCAGAAAAAGAACAAAAGGATCTATCCTCCTCCGGATAGATCGCTTAGCTCGGCTGAGGCCTATGACTGGAGAAGACTCCAAGCTAGAAACTTCGCATCCCCGCTCTGGAGGAGCTGGACAGGAGGTGACACGAGGGAGGATGCGGAGGTGTGCGAGTTCTGCGGGCATACCGCTACACTCGAACACATACTATGGAGATGCCCCAGTGCCCCAGGATATGGCAGAATCAATAATGCAGAGGAATGGGAGACCATACTCAGAAGTGCCGACCTTAGCATACAACGATACGCTACCCGCCTGGCAGCAGAAGCTGCGCGACTATACCGTTGCTAGTCTTCCAGCTGCGACGCTGCCCCTCCCCGGACGCCTGCGTGCGGACCCGGAGGGGCACGGGTCTTCTTCTGGCGGAAATAAAGTTTCTTCACTCACAGCCTTGAACCCTAGCCATAAAAAGTAAAAAAATAGTAAAACTGAGGGAGTTTTACATCTCGGCTCGGCTTACATCTCGGCTTACATCGGAGAAGGAAGGGGTGATTTTGCCTTGCCGAGCCTACTCGACGAGGAGCGGGAGAGAAAAATTTCGAGGAAGGAATGGAAGGAGAGGAGGCTCGCTCAAAGTGAGGTAGAGAGTGTTTGCGACGATGGGGTGGGCAGGGGCCCTTTAAGCGTCACTAATTAGCAGTTAGTGTTTAGTCATTAATCAGTAATTAGTCACTAATTAGTAATTTGTCATTACTTCGTTATAAATTATGTATGACGTAATCCAGTGCCGCATCGGCAAAGTGGTGCGGAAAATGCTTCCGCCTCACTTTAGACAGTTTCGAACGCGCTGCATATACATTCTTGTCAGGCGTACGTCTCGTCGTGTCCGCGTACGCTTCTGCATCGTCCTGCATTTCATGCTTACTGTGCTCTCGGTTACGGGGGAGGCAGAGATTTTTTCTTTTTGCAATATATTTGTGCGGTCTCAAAAACCTTCCCGTGCATGTCCTCCTTTCCCGGATCTGAGAGGTCGACTGGGAGAGTAGTAGTAATACGAAAACACAACAGAATATAAAACAATAAGAAATACAAAGTGCATACAGGACGAATAATAACGCATACTAAAAGCTTGGAAAAAAAAAAAAAGCCTCCAGTAACCTATAGCTGCTAGCTGGCGTGCGTAGCAGGCCGCACGTAAACTGAGTGCGCCCCAGTGTGTACATAAATTCGCATCAATAAACAGCCCATAACATGAACAAACTTCGCTGGAAACTATCCAAGAAACATTCCGGCGATTTTTATTTTAAGACGTCGGACCTGAAATGAGAAAAAAAGCCCTACGTGCAATGTACCGTATATGGTGTTCCTCGCACAGCGGCCGCCGATAAGAATCATCTGTCGGCAACAGTTCAAAATGAACCCTCCTTCGAAGCGACCATACGCTAGTTCTAGAATTCCACAGATTAACCTGGTAGTGCGTAATTTTCGGAATTAGCGCTCACCGCCTATCTCCACCATTTCGGATAACAGTCCGGCTCTTCCCAAGCTCGGTTGCCCTAAGTGTGGCTTTTCCTCAATAACATCAGTGTTGCAGGAAAGAACGCTTGGGGACAATTTCTCAGATGTTATCTTTCCGGCCGCGACAGGGCGATTGCGTTTTGCTCTTGCTTCAAGACCGACTTGGATATCATCACACTGAATGCTTCCGAGCTGTTTTCTCATATGTGGAATCGTTCAGCGCGCACTGCTTGCTTGAATTTGAGGTAGAAAAGCGGCATCTTCTGTAGTTCAGCCTATACGTTTTGCCCAATTTTACAGCGGCTGCCCGCAATACGCTATTACATAATCAGGCCGGATATCTCAAGAAGCGAGTGGCGGCGTTGAGAAAGGGGGTAGATTCCGCACCTTCCTTCCGCTGTCTTCTCGAGTGGACTAGAACCATGGGTCCGCGCGCGCCGCCTCACAAAGGTCGCTGGGAGAGAAGGACCGGGGCCGTGAACTGAGACGCGCTCGCAGCCGCTTTCGAGTCCGTTCGAAAAAATTCGCTTTTTCTTCATCCGGTGGGCACGCCTAAAAGGTCCGGCGTTTTCCATAGCGGCCTTACAGGCATCTCATGTAATGCGAGACAACTAAGCACTTCAGAAAAAGAACTCATTTTGTGCTCATACAGGTTACTCTTGTTCCTCTAATATTGCTAATTAAAGCAGCTCCAGCAGTTTAAGTGTTAATGTTAAGTGACATTTTATGTATAAATAAAGTAAAAATGCCATTTTCTGGTATGAGGCAGGCGACCGCCACCAATACGACTTCGATTATGAGGTGTACCTACATCTTATTTCAGAACCTTAGTTTAATCGTGGGAAGCCCAGTATACGCTAGCACATCTTTAAGCATGACGGCTCTTTATATGGAAAGTTGTACCAACATGGTTCGTGTAATGTTATCGCGCAGGACCGCATCGTGGAATTTGACGAGTGGCTCAAATTCTTCACCAACCTTGGAAAGAGCACCAAAGGCGTCAAGGACTTGCCGGACTTTTTGCAAAAATACCTGCACCTGTTTTTCCTCATCATGGACTCAAACAGTAAGGACTCTTTAAGCAGACTGCGATGCCTGATGGCACAGAAATATTAAGTACATAACACAGCGTCTTTCAGCGTATAAGGTAATTGTGTAAAGCTTTGTGAATCAGGCAGCAAATCTTTAAGCTGCTAGGATAGATATTCCAAAAGTAGGCTGCATGATTACCAGTCAAACAGTTAAATAAGCGCTGTTACAGGAGATAAAACAAACAGCTTCAGAGCTGTATGGATATAGTATATCCTCCGGCACAACTGTGTTGGGCGTATCCTTCCCGACACGACACCTGTAGCTGAAGTTGCTGAAGCAAGGCCATGCAAGTGCGGTAGTTTCTTTAGTGAAGTGCATATCTGAAGTGAGTATTCTGCTTTGGTTCACCTGGGAGCCTTATGACATACTGCACATTCGTCTAGGACCTAGCCAGTTCAGCTTTTCATTTTTGAGAACAGAATGCATACTGAATTTTATTTTGTGTTTCCAGAGGATGGCTTAGTGTGTGTGAAGGATTATAAGAAGTACCTGAAAACTCACAACCTCGACATAAGCAAAGCAGATGAGTGCTTCAAGGAGATGCTCAATGTGAGTACTGCAATCTGGTATCTACTCTGTGCTCTCATTTATATTTTTGATCACTGACTATGCCACTGCTGCTTCATAGCAGAGCTACTATAAGCTACTTAACTATGAATATGTACAAGACACATCTTCCTCACCACTTGGTCTAGTCAGTCATTGAAGCCATTGTATCAGCATATTGTCAGCATAGAACATGCGCATGTAGCACGTTACATTGCAGCGTGCATTGGGCATGTTTAATGACGCAGTTTAGAAGCTCATTTCATTTTATTTAGCAGTAATGGTTAGTGAAATTTTTTCTAAAAGCCTTTAAATCTTATTCTTAAGGCAGGCTACGTATGTGTGATCTATGGGACCGAACTTAGTTCTGAGGAAAGTGAAGAGTAGAAGTGAAAACAAAATAAGATGCCAGCTGCATGTTCACCTAAGCATACCATAATGATCTCGGTGTGCTCAGATAATAAAGGTGGCAAGTCACAGTATCACTCTTAATACCACAAGTCATGCAGCAAAGAATGTGCACGACATTGTGTGGAGGTACGCTCCAGTTCTTCAGAAGTTTTACTGTGAAATGTTTCACCTAGTATGGAGTTAAACCTCTTTGCAACAATGGGTGCCGAAATCTCTGCATTAGAACTATTTGACCGCACTGCAATCATCGTACTCCAGGGAGCTGCATTCACAATGGCTGAATTGAGGCCGAGTGACCACGAGTGCAGTGGAATATCATTGACCCTTGCACACTGCACTTAATGCACCGCATCGAGCAATGGCTAAATTTCGCATTTTATTATAGAATCTGTCATGTGAAACAGCCACTTATTTTGAACTCTTAAAGAAAAGTGTTTCTTTATTCCATACCCTGGGAAAGTATTACTAAACTTTTTATACATATGGGCATTACAGTGGCTTTCAAGAACAATTTGCTACATCCTTCTTGGCTTACTTCATAATAGACCTTTTTGTTGCGAAGAGATTCAAGTGGGGGATGCAGCTTTCAAAACCAACTTTCTTATTTTTTTGATGAATTTTCGTGAAACTTTTTTCTGCCATCATTAGTAATGCTTTCAAACTTAAGTGCACAAAATTTCAGCATTATATCTGGAGTTTTTCTCACACAAATTTTTTCTCTTCTACGCCTTGTGAAATGCTTGCAGAGTAGAATAACTGTGATAGAAGACTGGTTCAACATCTATTGCATTTCTGAGTGCATGCTACTTGTGATGACATTCTTAAAAAAATTTCTCTATTAATTTTTTACAAAGGCAGTTGGCATAGACCTGTCTAATCTGTAAACATGATGTCACACCTGATGTCTACAATAAAACAAAATGGAAAAGAGAGAATGTCATCACATGGGCCGTAGTTCTGTGAGTGCAATGAAACAATCAGGGTCAAAATAGACGGAACGGCCATGAAGAATTCTGCTGTACAAAGAAGCATCCAGTTGGAAAACTAGAAAAGAGGGAAACAACTTTTTTAGCATTCCCCCCCCCCCCCCCCCCCCCAATATGCAGTACCACTGCGGTGCATAAAACAATATTTTTGGAGTACTTCCCAGTGGAATTCAGCTATGAAACTACAGAACATAAAAGATGAGGCATACGAGTGAATACAATGATAAAAAAAAAGTTTTTTTTTCTTCGGCCATTTATCGCAATTTGAAAGTTCCTGCATTTTTAGTATGTAGATCATATTTGCTGTAACTAATGCAGACATATTTTCTTACTTATCAAGACGGAACTTGGTTTGGTTTTATGGGGTTTAAAACCAAACCAAGTTCCGTCTTGATAAGTAAGAAAATATGTCTGCATTAGTTACAGCAAATATGATCTACATACTGAAAATGCAGTCACATTGCAACAATCACATTTCAAACGTGTTTTGCAGCTAAGCAAACAAATGCCTTCAGAGTTTACATACCAGAATTTAGCATAAAGCCATACTTTTCATAAATGGTCCTTTTGTACTGTTTAATTTTCAGTGTTCTATAAACTTGATACTTACGTTGCTTGCAACAGGAAGAAGACGCTGCAAATGGGGATGCTATGACATCAGATCGCTTCACAGCCACAGTCTACGATTGCTGGGTGTCACAAGACAACAACTGCAAGGGGAGATATATATGCGGACCCTATGATTTGAGCTCAATGGAAGAACTTGAGAAGAAAAACAAGAAGCGACCACTCTGAATTGTGCTGCAGCAAATTTTCTTCGCTTTTGTACGAGATTTGCCTTGCATGTCTACCGCCATTTCTGCTATCACATGTTCAACAAAAACAGATGCGTGGAGCGTGACCGCACCTTGTCATGCCAGGGCTCACGTTCTCTTTCAGTGGCACACTTTACAGACTTTACATGCTTGCAAAATAAATGAATAAACATACGTTTCATACAGACCACTAGTAAATCTTGCTTTTTTCGTGAGTGATATCACGTGTGCATGAATTACTTGAAACAACATCTAGTCAGTACAAAATATATTTATTCGCTGCTACAGAACTGTGAAATCACGTATGACAAGTATAAATAACAAGGTAGTTTGATCTTAAAGGTCATATATATACAGGAGTAATGATGAAGTAATGCGAAACTACAAAAGGTGAAGGGCTATGAACATACACAAGCTGCACCTGCGTGCACTTATCATTTTCTTTCCCCGTCATTTGAAGTGATTACTGGCTTCCATTGTTAGACGAACCAGCCCAGGTTTCAGCGTGAAGCATTTAGAGCAAACCACTTGTATGCAGTTACAAGATTCATGCATTTTTATGTATACACTTTGTTAGTTTGATTTTATTTCCCTTTACTATTTGTGCAGTGTACTAGAAGAATATGTAGTTTGCTTAAGCATAGCTCTACCTTGGGCGAGCTCACACCTGGCAGTTCAGATTGCAAGATGTTAGCAGTCATGATGATAATAAATTATTGAAGTATCATTACAAATGGGGATTTAAATTGCAGTACGGTGATCAAAAATGATTACTTGTGAGGACTTTTTATAGCACAATGGCATTTGCCGAGATGTTTCTGAAGCATTTGGTAACAAACACATAAAAGAATGCTTGCACTTCCCAGCCATGCAAAGCTGATGAAAGTGAGTCGATGAGGACCTCTGAATCACTGGGTACAAATATGCAGTATAAAGTTTAAACGCAAAAGAAAAAAAGTGGCTATATCATGCAAAATCTTCTTCATCCACACTGGGCAAAAGCTCCGATTTACCAACCATGTCATCTTCATTGGGGTCTCCCGTAAGAACAGCACCAGTTACTGCAAAGCTCTTCTGCACTGCATCGTGGCTGGTAGCCTGCAAATGTCGCCAAGCTGCAGCAATGCATTCCAGCATTTCTTGCACAGTTGGAATGCTTCTAGACGAGCCCCTGTCGAGTGACATTTTGTTGACCAAGGCCTGGAACTTTCTCCGCAACCACACAACAACGGGGTGAGTCTGTGAGGAGCAAGCAGGTGGTGCTATAGCCACCTTGATGTCGCTGCTAGCTGAGGCTGCAAACTGCTTGTGCGGCTCAAATGAATCCAAGAAAAGGAAGCTAGGTGACGGCACATAACGACCCCAGACTCGGTCTGCCCAGTACTCAACAGTGCTTCTGTCGACCTTCATTTCTTCTTGGCAAAGGACAAACATGCCATTCACCTCTGAGACACTGCTGGAACCTTTGAGTAATGCGAGTGGTGGCAGAACACCCCCGTCAGAGAGGCAGGAGAGAAACACAATAGCCTGTGCCTGCTCGAAACCGCAGCGACGGACCAGCAGCGACCCGCTGCCCGTACCACCGCCGGCACCAGAGGAGAAATAGAGAGGCACTTCGTCCATGGCACCAATGGCTGCACTGGTCACGCCACACTGCTCCTGCAGCTTCTGGACTTCCTGACGGAAAGAGGATATCTTCTCTTCAAGCACTGCCGGCAGCGGAGTGTCCAGCAAGGGCATCTTTTGCAACAGTGCCTGGTGTCTTTTGCAAAACCGAATGGGCCAGCCCGCAGAACACTTGAAGCCTGTCCTCGTCTGGGATAAGGTGGCTATGGCCTGAGTCTGGATCTCATTGTGCGTGACACTGCGATTTTGTTCTAGTTGTGCCAGGACCCACTCAAGGATCTCGTCGTCCTTTTCATATCGCAGTTGTATGCCAAAGCGTCGGGACCATCTTGAGTACCAGCCAATGCTGCACTTCATTGTTGTGTCACCATACCTACGGTATGTCTCGGCTGCTTTGGCACGCACTTCGTTGGGTCCTGGCTTGTAACCATTATTCCTGCACTGCTGATACCACTGATACACTTCCTTTTCAGCTTCCAGAGCCTTCTTACTTTTTGAAACTTCTTTCTTTCGCACTTTACCTTCCTTCACCATCGCCCTGAGCTTGTCTTGGGTTTTGCTCCAGTCTGACAAGCTGTTACGATCAATTTGGAAGTACTTGGATGCCTCGCTAAACTTCAGCCGCTCTGCCACTTTCACAATTTCCAGTTTGACAGCCGGAGGGAAGGCAATTCGGAACTCTTTCCCAGAGCTTGACTGCAGCTCAGGAAGATCTTCAATCATTTGCTCCATTTCGAGTCGTTTCTTATGCCACACATAGAGCCATCTACAATTTGCCTTCACCTGGTCCTCTCCAAAATAACGAATGATTTCTTTGACCTTCTCCTTGACCTGAGCGGCATCCAGCTTGGCACCTGATGCATTGCAGTCGGTAAGCCACGTTACAAACATCTGCTCTGCAGGAGACACAGTGGTGGTTTCTGTGTTTTTAACGAGGCAGCCCTTTTCCTGTGGAAACAGTCGCTCTAGCTTTTCCCGGTCCCGGCACCATTCGGCCACAGTTGAATGGTGCACTCCAAAATGCTCAGCAGTCTTCTTGAAGGTCGACTGCAAGGCGTACTTAACAACCTGCAACTTGAAGTCAGGCAGATATCGCTCATTTTTCTTTTTCTGGCCGGGAGCACTGCTGTTGCTGTTGCTACTGCTCTCCACAGGGGGAGGAGGAGCTGATGACTGCCCATAATCTGTGTAAGGCTGGTTGGACACCTCCAAAGAGCATGCTGGAGCCATACCATGGTCATAATTGACATAGCTGTCATAGAATGGTGGAGCGATGGGTTGCCTTCCATCACTCTTATGAAGGTCACCACCTCTCATGTGAGGTTGGTCAGCCCAGTAGGAGCCATAAAACATGTGACTGTTCTGGACTGGTGGTGTCATTTGATGAAGCTGGTAAAAGGGGCGTGAGAGACGCTGCGAATCCAAACTCATGTCTGGTGTTGGAAACGATGGACCTGGGTGCTGCCCATGCTGTGATTGGGCGCAGAGAGGAGTATAATGAGGGCTACAGAGTGTGGCACCATGGCCGCCGCTCCTGTCCAGTACAGGCGGTGCCAAGTGTACGCTTGGCTGCTGGTGTTGCTGGTGATGCTGCTGTGCGGTGTTGATGACCTCTCGTGTTGGCTGTTGTGCCGATGTTGTGATAGGATGCATGTGGTGAGATGGTGTGACAGAGGGGTGTGCAGGTTGGCTTGACGATGTTGCGATGCATTCTGTACGTTGTTCAGGAGCAGGCGGAGCGCGAATCTTTGATTGGTCTGATACGGTTGTAAGAACAGCGTAAGATGCTGGCACCTGCGTCTCGGCAGACACAGGAGTAGAAACATGCGGCTCTGCACCAACTACTTGGTCCCCCGTTGCCCCTGACTGCTGATGTTGGTCTTGACTGTGTTCTTCAGCAGGTGCTGTGGCGACATCTGGCTTCTCACCAACCACGTCTACACTCTCAGAATGACCCTGCAAAATGAAAGAATAGTAAAGTCATGAGTACATTCTCAAAGGTAGCAAGAATGGTGAGTTTATTCAAAACCTGAAGGTTAATGAAAACCAAAAGATGTGGCTCTAGGCAGACTCACATGGGAAGTAGCACTTGACTCGTCTTCCACATCAATGTCCTGTTCATCGACGGAGAGGTCCTGAGGATTCATTTGCTCACACCGCCGTTTCCACGCTCTGTGCCAGCCATCCCCAGCTCTGAACTCAGGATGACCGTGTTTCTGGAACAGCCGCTGGGCACGAGCGCAGACAATAGCCTTGGTGAGCTTCCTGCCTGCAAAGAAAGAGTGGTGGGTCAGGGCAGTTAAACGACTGCGCATAAGTGTCAAGCAGTAGGGGTCGTACCTTTCTTTTGCATTTTTTTGTACCAGGCCCACAGCTCTAGATCAATTTCACTGGCACCCCTAAATCTAGTTCGCCTTTGTCTTGATGCTGGAGGTGGCGTTGGTGGTGAGGGTGGCGGAGACGTAGGGGCAGGCGATGACGGAACTGTGGTGGCAGTCTCCTTTGGCTGCGGCTGTTCATTCAAAAAGAAAAAAAAAAAGTGACCAATCAGGCACTGCAGTACAAGCCTTACACACATACTTTTCCTGTACACTATATTTTAGAGGCTTCAGATCTTTATACACAAAGCGAAGTCACGCCAGTGCATATCTAAAACAATATATGCAGTTCTATTTTATTTTCGAGAAGCCACAGCTGTGATTCACAAGGATTGAAGTGCAACCCAGATGAATGAGTGGGCATTTTTATCATGCACACAAGACTAAAATGAAAGTCCAGTGTACGAGAAAACAATAAAACCAGAGCTCTGCAGTACTACTCAGAACTGCAGTATGTGACACGGTGC
The DNA here is from genome assembly GCF_055824585.1 of Amblyomma mixtum. Classification (NCBI taxonomy): domain Eukaryota; kingdom Metazoa; phylum Arthropoda; class Arachnida; order Ixodida; family Ixodidae; genus Amblyomma; species Amblyomma mixtum. The sequence continues at coordinate 68,801,489 of NC_143017.1, read as the reverse complement.
AGCACATACTAAAGTTCCCAATACCGCATTGCAGTATGTGCTGTTATAGAATGCATCACACAACACTCTCAATACAACGTCTTGAGCAACACAAGTGCCGAATGCACAGACAGAAAACAATTCCGTAATAAGCTAAAACTTCAGCCATCCTGAATAGACTGTCCCCTTTGTACTCTTTTGTTACTTAGTTTAGTTGCATTTCTGCGCCTTGGTGTAATTTTGTTGCTCTTGCGGTTGCTTGTTTGCTGTTATTTGACTTAGATGCATGTCTGCATTTTTTACTGTATTTTTTTCCTTGCTTTTGTTTTTGCTTGCCTTCATTGTATTTTGTATTTTGCTCTTCGCATTTGTCCATGTCCAAGATTTTGTACATCATGTTAATTCGCCTCCCCCTTATGTAATGCCCTCGGGCCCTTAAGGAGAAAATAAATGAAATGAAATGAAAACATGTGAAAGTTACAAACACTTAAAGACCAGAAAAACTTTGAAAACTGAATAGTAATATATGTAACAGTTAGCCTGAAAATTTACTGTGTCTGCATTTTCTTTAGATTGGAATGAAGGTATGAAATTGTTCCGAAAAATAATAAAATGCTGTTTTGACCAGCATCTGCTGCCCAACCATCCATGAGCACGAATATAAAAGGAATATATCTCACCCTCACATATGGCGTAAAACATGTCATTTCAGGGGGCAGCTGCAGCAGAGTCACCTCATTCAGCTCCTGAAGTGGATGCACAGAACAGACATTTTACAAAGCATAGAAGCTTCATGCCCACGGAATGTCAAGAATAAAGGTGCAGACAGCCCTTGGTGTAAATGCAACTGCACTGTTTGGAATACTGCTTAATAAACTTCCTTCTGTGGTCTAGGATACTGCCCATGTTACCACGTTTGTCCCAGGGACTTATTGAAGTGTTCATTTACAGAAATTTTAACATGCAGTTGCTTGTGATTACTTGTCACCTTTCTGACAGTGTAACAATCAAATGTCATTTAGGTGCTCATTCTTTACGCCCATTTATGATCCAATTTCAGAGTCAGACAGCTTGTTCACTCTTCGAGTTTTTTCGTGTTTTTTTTTTCCTCCAATTTTAAAGGGGCTCTAAAGAGGTTCTAATAAAGTTGTGGTGTGCTTGGGATGTTAAAGCACTCTGCTTCAAGAATACTATCCAGCAAGAATTTTTTTAATGCGCTTTGTAGAAGCTGATTTATCTGTAGCCAAAATTTGAATTTCTGTGTCTTTGCACCTTGCAAACATGAGAAAGTCACTGGGAAGGGCTCGCCAACTTTCACACGTGATTGTGGGTTCTCTGCTGCATGTACAAGTGTATTATTTGGCTTGGGTGTTCATGACGAAAGAATGTAGTGACTGAGCAAGTTGATGCACTCTCCTTGGAAGGCATTTAAGAGCCCTTTAAAAGAGCACTATTAGTTCTTCAAGACATAAGCACCTTTACTTCAAGGGGTATTAATAAATCAACCCGGTACCTTTGGCCCAGATAGGCGGGAAGTTCCCTTGAAAAGCACTCCAAATCGTTCACACCATCGCTGTGACCACTGCAAGTTGACATTTGTTTCATCCACCTTTAGTGACTCAGCCCTGAACATCAGGTCAGACACGCTAATCTCGTGGCCTGCGAGGGCATCCCTTCGAACACCAACAAACACATCCGTCTCCCACTGTGGAATGTTGTTGGTGTTCACCTTCCTGGTTATTTCAAGTTTTCCTTTCATCCATTGCTCAATGAGACTTTCATCCACAGAAAGAAGTGTGCTGGCTTCTTTGACACTCTTTTCTTCTGCCACACCAATGGAGAACAGCTTGAAGGAAGCAGGGAAAGGGTCAGGCACAGCAGAGGTGCTCTGGACTTCAGGCTTTGGGGCAGGAGGCACATTCTGGTCGCTCTTCATCCAGTGTTTGACTTTGTGCACGGGTACTCTAAACTTCTTTGCGGCTTGATCGACTGTGTTTGCTCGAGCGTACGAGACAATCTGCTTCTTCAGGCCCTTTGGAGTGTGGCTGCTTTCGTAACTTTTAGATGCAGGAGCAGCCGGGGCTTTTGATTTGGCACTCCTGAGCGAAAACGATGTGGCGCGCTTTTTTGCAGCGGTAGACCGCTTTTTCCTGCGTTTCTGACCCCTGGTTGTCCTCGGCGAAAAATCCTCGTCTTCGGCATGTTCGACATACGCCCTCTTGCTGCCACTTTTCTTAATTTTGAATTTAACGAGCAGCCTTTTCTGGCCTTGTGAACGCTTCCGCCTAGTCTGAGAACTACTTGACGAGGCACTTCTTGGCTCAGGAGTAAAGTCGATGTCGAGTATATCATTTGGCACGTCATCGTCAGAGTCGTCTCCACTGCCTTCATACTTTAGCGGTACTGCTTGCTTGCGCCTTGGCCGCGTCGGCGGAGCAGTTTCCGACATCGCCCTTATCTTCCCTCCTCCTCCTCCTCCTTAAGTTTGATCACGTTCCCATCGCCTGAAACATGAAAAAGAGATGCGCTGATGATTTGCCGCATGATGCAGTTTGAGATAGAGAGGTGCGATTTTCTCAAAACACAGCGGCAAGGAATGCAGATTTTGCCGTCTCCGCACATAAGCTTGAAAGGGCATTCTGAGGTACGCAAATGACAATGACCGTCTGCTTATCACAGCGGAAAAATTGACAATCACACAATGACGGGTGCCGCATTTCTCATCGTACAATAAGCACGCAGTCCAATTTCAGTTAGTTGAATTCAGAAGAAAAAAATGCATTAGGCACAGGGCAATCGCACAAAGCTTATCTTCGTATTTCGAATCTTCAGAAGTGGTATGTGTTATAAGAACAAGCAGCATACCGAGACACGGTCAGATGCCAAGCTACAGCACGAGCGACATTGGTGAGATGTGCCAAGCCTCCCGCAACACAGCGAAGGTCTGACGGCGACTGCAGTGTATATCTCGAGTTTAAAAGCTTCACGGTTAACTCTAATGCACATAAGAAGAGATATTGCGAATAAACACTGGCATGGCGGATATTTAAACCGAGAACAGTAATGGCGTTGAGGCCTGTGTGCACGAATATACGGGACACACAGAAGCACAGGGTTTTGATAAGCGACGCTAAGAGAAAGTTTCTGTTCGCCAGACCAATTATTAAAAAAATTAATTGTACATTTAAGACAAGTCTTAAGCTTAAACAGAGCAAAAAGTCAATGCATTTGGTTGCAATAATAACTGTGAGGTGACTGTAAAACGAAACAAACTTTGTCGCAAGAAAGCACGTTAAAATGTTTGTGAAGTAATAATATACGCAAGTGTAGGAAAACAGATACAAAACACTATTGGCTATTTTCTTATTAATACTTAGGTCACTGTTGAAAGCAACGCGTTTTTGAGAGCTTAATGAATATTAACGCGCTTTGGCCGTGCATGCAACGTCTCCTGGCAACGCTGCTGATGCGGTGTCGGATTTTTTTTCTTTCGCTTTTCGCCGAATGTTTTGCTGTGGCAGTGGTTGCAGTGGTAGTTCCAGTGCGCCAGTGTCCTAAAGCTTCATGTAATCAAATGGCGGAGAAGTTTTCGCGGTTTCATGAAGTTCGAGATTACCAGGTACCCGATTTTCTCATTCTGTAGCGAAGTTTACATGGTGTTCTGATGATGTACCGCTGGTTTTTATGGACCGATTGTTTTTGTGGTCTAAGCCTAAGGTCTCCAAGCTGCGTGGTGGAAACTGTGGGAGCAGCAGATACAGAGTTTGCGATCAGATGGAAATCCCTCAAGTAATTTGTGTACCACAGTTTTTCAGGTGCTCCTTCATGTTATACGTCCTTGCTTTTTTTTTTTTTAATTTTCCTGAACTGTCGGTAACGCGTTGCCATGGCTTGCTGAGACGCGGCTACGACGCTCCGCGTCTTATCACAGGACGTCAAGCCAGTGGTTTGTTTCTGAGGCGTCATATGCACAAAAGGCCCAAAGTTAAAATTTAAGTTCCGGACCCGTTTCATGTACCATAACCTTCATAGATTGTTGAGCAAGGAAATGGCGAATCTTGCTTGGTCTTCGCTACATCGTACTTAACTACGTTGACGCCCTAATCACTGCTTGGGATGACGGGGATCATCTGATCAATTTAGGTGGGGTTTTGGGTCTACTTTAGGAAGCACTGTTCACACTGGGGCTAGACAAGTTTAAGTTTCCAACGAGTTGATTACTAGAGTCATGTGGACACAGCTACAGGGATTCTCCCGAGCTCGGACGAAATGGAAGTGGCGATGAAAGCACCGCGTTCCAGTGGTACTCGCTGCGGTAGAGCAGCGGTTAAGGCTTTCTGCTGCTTAGCACAAGGTCGTAAGATTGAATCCCGGCCGTGGCAGCCGCGTTTCGATAGGGGTGAAGTGCGAAAACGCCTGTGTGCTGTACGGTGTCTGTGCATGGTAAAGAACGCCGGGTGGGCGAAATTCGTCGCATTTCACTGTGGCGTTTGTCACTGCGCACGTGCAGCTTCAGATCGTTGCATACCGCTCATTCCAAACGTTGTAAGGACGTCAAGGGTTTGCAGAGCCTGGGATTAGTGAACTAATGTAGGCCCCTGCCCAGTATGTCTGTGTGTTTTATCCATTGCATCAGCTGTTGACGGCCAATTCCCCCTTGCTTCTAAGGCCGTGCTCTTAGACCGCAGCGATGGCTCAGTCGTTATAGTGCTCGGCTACTGACCCGAAGGACGCGGGTTCGATTCTGGCCGCGGTAGGCGCATTTCGATGGAGTCAGAATGCTAAAGGCCCGTCTACTGTGCGATGCCAGTGCACGTTACAGAACCCCGGGTGACCGAGATTTGTAGAGCCCTCCACTACGGCGTCTCGCATAGTCTGGGTCGCTTTGGGACGTTAAACCCCATAAACCTATCCCTATCCCCCTGGCCTCACCATGCAAGGCATTAAAATCCCTTGTTGCATTGAAGAGCTACTATAATCTGCTGCTGTTATGGTATATTATAACCTCAAGAAGTCTATATTCTTACTTAATATTCTTACTTGTCATGCATCTTCTTGTGGGCTTGGTGCTGTTTTAGCTTGAGGTCAGAGTGCAGGAGAACTGCCTACTTTTGGGAGCTATAGTTGTAACTACTTAGTGTTTACAGCCTGACCTCCCCCAGTTGTTGATAAGGACTCCATGGTGTCACAAAAATAAAGGCTGCAAAGAGGAAGCCACGCCTGATGTCCTTAAGGAAGGGAGATGTCACTTGTAGTCTGTCAGTGTTAGTATGTTGTGAGAAGCATCAGGGGGTAGCTTGACTAACACCAGTGATATATTGGCTGCTCCCAAAGCAGCTATTGTTGCATCTTCTTATTGACGTTGAAGGGTCCAGAAAAGCTGGTATCTCCTTGCCTTCTGAAAATGGATGGGAGCTATTTTAGCCTCCACTCCACTGTTTTCAACTCCTTATCTACATGGCCCTATTGTCTTTGACAGAAGTATAGCCTTTTCGAGTGTTTATAGAGATTCCTGCATCAGAATGGAATCAAAGGGCTTTGTGCACCACCATATCCTGCGTGTAATGATGTTATTGAACGTTGATTCTGAATTAGTAGAAACTTTTTAAGACATGGTCTATACCTGCTTAGCGCAGGAGAAACAATGAAGCATGGTGTTTCCATCGCGCTGTGCATCTCTGTGCTTCGCCAACCATCCCTACCTGTTATACTAGTTAAGAAGGTAGCCGACTCGGTTTCGTTTATCAACTAGCTCGAATACTACTCAGCAAATGCACACAAAAAGGCAGCCTTTGCCTGCAGAACTATTTGTGAGCTAGAAAGTGATGGCTGTGTTCACATTGTTGCATTCAGATGTGTAGATTATTAGTACTAGATTTAATTTATTTATTATTGATACCCTCAGGGCCAAAGGCATTTCAGAGGGGAGCGGTTATGAATGATACAAAGGGAACAAAAGCAAAAATGAAACATACGAGCATCATGTTCCTGGTTATACAATTCAGTAAAAGAAATAAGCATAAGGTTTAAGCCCGAGATAAAAAACAAACTAAGGTAACAAAGGTAAACAAAGGGAATGGAGAATAATAAGTGCATTCGTTGTGAGCCTTAGTATACAATGTTAGCTAAACTGTTACGGAAGTGCAGGTCGTCTTCATTGCTGGCTGTCGATCTGGGAAGGTGGTTCCAATCGGCTGATGTGTGGAGAATGAATGACTGTGAACAAGCTTTTGTTTCGTATGACTTTATGCCGAATTTGTGAGCGTGATCTAGCCGTGGAGAGATGAAAGATGGAAGAGATATGATTTCATCGCATAGATTGGGACAATTGTAAAAAATTTTTTTGAAATAAACATAGCCGTGAAAATTTTTGACAGGAGGCTAAAGATGGAAGGTGAAGCATGTTTTTCACGGTGGAAGAAACAGCTGTGGAAGATGGGTCATGACGAGAATGCTCTTTTCTCTCCCCGTTAACCATGTGATTTAGTTTTGGAGATTTTACGTGTAGGGCCCACCAAAGTATTTACAGAATTTTGTGACACACTGTTAGAATACATCAGGCGTGAAGTTACTGGGCGCTACGAAGAGCCGAAACAAGCGGAATACGCAGCAATGGTTCTGGTGGCGCATTTGCACTAATCTGGGTAAACGACTTGTCCGCCATGAAAGGAGTGGTACTTTACCCAGAGGATGAGGCCATATGGACCAGATCCATTGCTGCGTATGCCGCTTGTTTCAGCTGTTCGTAGTGGCAGACGAATGTTTCTGATATTACGTTTTTGAGTGTACATTCACGAACACTGGTAAAAAGAAGTGTTCGAATCTAGCTTGTTTTGCTCTAAAACGACGTGCCACGTCGAGTTAAGCACGAATACGTGCATTTCACGCAGTTCTGGAGATATTACGTTTTTGAGTGCACACTCACGAACACTGGTAAAACGAAGTGTTCGAATCTAGCTTGTTTTGCTCTAAAACGACGTGCCACGTCGAGTTACGCACGAATACGTGCATTTCACGCAGTTCTGGAGATATTACGTTTTTGAGTGCTCACTCACGAACACTGGTAAAACGAAGTGTTCGAATCTAGCTTGTTTTGCTCTAAAACGACATGCCACGTTGAGTTAAGCACGAATACGTGCATTTCACGCAGTTCTGGAGAGATTACGTTTTTGAGTGTACATTCACGAACACTGGTAAAACGAAGTGTTCGAATCTAGCTTGTTTTGCTCAAAACGACGTGCCACGTCGAGTTAAGCACGAATACGTGCATTTCACGCAGTTCTGGAGATATTACGTTTTGATAACACACTCACGAACACTGGTAAAACGAAGTGTTCGAATCTAGATTGTTTTGCTCTAAAACGACGTGCCTCGTCGAGTTAAGGACGAATACGTGCATTTCACGCAGTTCTGGAGATATTACGTTTTTGAGTGCACACTCACGAACAGAGGTAAAACGAAGTGTTCGAATCTAGCTTGTTTTGCTCTAAAACAACGTGGCACGTCGAGTTAAGCACGAATACGTGCATTTCACGCATATCGGGAGATATAACGTTTTTGAGTGCACACTCACGAACACTGGTAAAACGAAGTGTTCGAATCTAGCTTGTTTTGCTCTAAAACGACGTGCCACGTCGAGTTAAGCACGAATACGTGCATTTCACGCAGTTCTGGAGATATTACGTTTTTGAGTGCACACTCAAAACTTTTCAGGTTGGTACAGGACCCGCCACGAACAGCAGAATGTGGCCTAACCTCACTGCCCCCGCTGCCTTAGAAACTTTAGACACTATTAGGAAACTACCATTGAAGAAGTTGTAGAGCATAACGGCATAGAGCTCATATCACCCAATTCTTCTTCATTGCCTTGCACATTGTCATCTGCTAGAGAAGCAGCTCCTGTAATGAGACCACCTTGGACTATTATCTCTCATTTGAGGAGGAAGAACAGTCTGTAGAATGTTTTCCAAGCTGAGTTTTTGTGGTGTGTGCGTTGCCTTAACTTCCCCTTGCTTGTTTTCAAGTCTTGGGGTGTGTGTTTGTTGTGTCCCCTTATTGCTTTTGTGTGTGTGCGCCCCCGCGTCCTCCTCCTAACGACCACTCAATCCTCCTCCTAACGACCACTCGCATCCTCCTCCTAACGACCGCTTGCCCCTCGTCGCACGCTGTCGCCGGATGCCCCCCCACGGTGCGCCCCCGCACCCTCCTCCTGTTCTGGGAAGCCACTCCCTGCCGTGGACGCTTCTCCACTCCCTCCTTTCTTCGGGCGGCCAGTTCGGCTCCTGCCTCGGTCGACGCTGGTCGCACCCTCATCGGCTTTAAATAAACGAAGTCTTAAAGTACCGTGTGCGTCTTTCGCTGCATTCAACACAGCGACCGGACACGACAGTGGCGACGAGAAAGTGGATTCGACCCGCGCTACGCAACGCTATTGACAAGCCATGGCTACGCGAGGGTTTCCCAATCAGATACCAGAGTTCAACGGCTCATCGTGGTCATCGTGGGTTGGACGCCTTCAGTTCTACTTTGAAGCTAACAACATCACAGACCCAGCCTTGAAGAGGGCCAACCTGCTGACGCTGTGCGGGGAGCAGACCTACGATACTGTCTGCGCCCTTATTCAGCCAAGCACACCAGCGGCAGTGTCTTACGACGACATCGTAAAAGCGCTGCAAAAGCACTACGACCCAAGGCCATCCGAGGTCTACAGCCGGGCTCGCTTCCAACGACGAGATCAACTGGGAGGAGAAACTGTGAGCGCCTACGTAGCCGCGCTCAAGAAGCTCGCTGCCGACTGCAATTTTGGAACGCTGTCGACAACAGCTACCGGGCAGGAGGGAGACGCAGCTTCTTCTGCTAACACCACCATGCTTCCCTTGGACGTGATGTTACGCGACAGATTTGTGTGCGGACTGAGTGACGAGTCACTGCAGCAGCGCCTGTTCGCTGAGAAGGACCTCACATTCAGCAAAGCTTACGACATCGCCGTTCGAGCGGAGAGCGCCGGTCACCAGCAGAGAGGGATTCGCCGGAACACCGACCCGGTACACCAGACAAGCAACCAGGTGCGCAAGCCTTCTGTTGTTGTAAAATCGGTCAAAAAGGCACAACGCTGCTGGCGGTGTGACGACCAACACAACCCCCAGGGATGTCGATTCCAGTCAGCCACGTGTAATTTTTGCCACAAGCGAGGGCATATCGAAAGAGCATGCATTACGAAGCGGAGACTTGCCAAGATAAAGTCGCCTTCCCAGCCTAATCACAGCGTCAACGCCTCAGAGAATACGCCGCTATCTGATCTCCATGGAACAACATCAGCAACACCATCTGTGTTGTACGACCTGAACACCATGAATCTCGGCACGCGACCGAAGATTTTTACAGAAGTAAGCGTACATCACCAGCTGATTAAGTTCGAGGTGGACTCCGGCGCAGCCTGTACTCTGATCAGTGAGGACACGTTCCGAACTTCATGGCCATCTGACGCACCCGCCCTGCAACAAGACGACACGCACCTGCGAACGTGGTCAGGACAGAATCTGCCACTATTGGGCTCTGCCAACGTGCAGGTTAACTACAACGGCCAGACCCATACGCTACCTCTGCTTGTTGTGAAGGGCACAGGATCAAGCCTTCTAGGGAGAAATTGGTTTTCTCCACTAGGCGTGATGATATGCGGCAAACATCAAAACGCCGATGCGCTAAGCCGTCTGCCACTAGACGCAACTGTTGACGAACCATTTCCACCAGGAGACGTTCTGATGTTCGAAGCACTGCCAGAACCTCCGCTTACAGCAGGCACAGTTGCAGCATCTACGCAGAAGTGCGCAGCTCTCCGGCTAGTTTACACAGCTGTTCAACAAGGCAACGTGCATAAACTCAAAGGGGACAACTTCGACGCTTACCGCAGGCGAGCTACAGAGTTGAGCACCCATCGCGGCTGCATCATATTTGGGTCCCGAGTTGTGATGCCGAGAGAACTACGCGCACAAGCTATGTCTCTCATCCACGCCGGACATCGGGGCATCGTTGCAATGAAAAAGTGTGCCAGAAGCTACATGTGGTGGCCTGGCATTGACAACGACATCGAAACAGTGGTGCGAGAATGCAAGCCTTGCCAGAGCAGCCGGAGCGCCCCGCCGAAAGCTCCTGTCCCAGAATGGGAAAAGCCAGACACACCATGGCACACACTGCACATTGATTTTGCAGGACCAATTGAGGGCTGCACTTTCCTTGTGGTCGTAGATGCCTACACAAAGTGGCTTGAGATAAGGCAAATGGGACATACGACTTCGGCAGCAGTCATTGACAACCTCCGATCACTATTTGCAACGTTCGGCCTGCCGCGCAAGGTAGTGTCGGACAACGGAACACCGTTTGTGTCTGCGGAGATCCTCAAGTTTTATCGCGACAACGGGATCTCATCAGTTACATCGGCTCCCTACCACCCAGCGACAAACGGACAAGCCGAGCGCTACGTAGCCGAGCTAAAACGCGCCATTGAAAGAGATCAGACAGGCTCGCTGCAGCGCCGCCTTGCGCGCTTTCTCTTCAAGCAGCACACGACGGTTCAGAGCACAACAGGCGAGACCCCCTCGAAAATGATGTTCGAGCGTGAAATGCGAACCCAGCTCACAGCCATCCTCCCCGAGCCAAAGGCAGAGACGTTCCGGGAAGAAAAAGCAATTCCGCGCTGCGGCACGCTTAGTGAGGGGCAGCGCGTCCTCGCCCGACAGTTTCTGAAAAAGCCACGCTGGGAGGAAGCTACAATTGTCAGACGCATAGGCCTGCGCTCTTGGCTCGTCAACATACATGGCACAGTAGCACGCCGACATCTCAACCAGCTGCGTAGATTTACGACGCCGTCTGAGAGCTGTCCGCCAGCGGAGAGAACACGTGCACCATTTTCCCACATAGCCTGGCACCTCTTCCCGGAAGAAGAGACTTCGCCCAGGACAGACCTAGGAGACACAGCGAACAACAGCCAGCCTACAAGTGTTTCTCCCCCGAGCGCACAAAGCCAGCGCGCCTCCACGCGTGAGCGCCGACCCCCTGCACGATACCAGGCAACTTTCTAAGGGGGAAGGAAGTGTTGTGTCCCCTTATTGCTTTTGTGTGTGTGCGCCCCCGCGTCCTCCTCCTAACGACCACTCAATCCTCCTCCTAACGACCACTCGCATCCTCCTCCTAACGACCGCTTGCCCCTCGTCGCACGCTGTCGCCGGATGCCCCCCCACGGTGCGCCCCCGCACCCTCCTCCTGTTCTGGGAAGCCACTCCCTGCCGTGGACGCTTCTCCACTCCCTCCTTTCTTCGGGCGGCCAGTTCGGCTCCTGCCTCGGTCGACGCTGGTCGCACCCTCATCGGCTTTAAATAAACGAAGTCTTAAAGTACCGTGTGCGTCTTTCGCTGCATTCAACACAGCGACCGGACACGACAGTGTTGTTGTGAAGTTTCTGTTCCATTGGAAACTAGCTGAAAGGAAGAAATTGTTCACGATGTGGGATGGCTGATTTCTGTTTGCGGAATTTTTGAATTTCATGTGATTTCCTCCGAGTGCCTCCTTTCTTAAGAAGACACCTAACTTTAGTGGCATGCTTTCTTCTCTACAATGATACAGAAGACACTACTATGCATGAATCACCACATGATACTCACCTCTGACAGCTAAATTATTTATTATCGAATTTTTCTGTGGTGCTGTTTCGGTTTTGGTTTAAACAGCCAAACGATGACTGTGACGTCAACATGTGCTTATAGGTCACGTGAAACATGAAGAAACTAATATAATCGCTGCTTCTACATTCGTTGTTATTCTGTCTGTTGAGGTAGGCTGGCTTTAGCAGCATTGTAGTGAATTAAAACGACGAAGCAACGATTATATCTCCGTTTGTTCATGCCTCTATAAGAGCATGTTGATGTCACAGTCATCGTTCGGTTGCAACCGTAACAGCACAAAAAGAAATTCGATTATAAATTATTTAGCAGTCGTAGAAGAATACCACATTGTAATCCGTGTATAAAGTGCCTTATGCATCATTACAAAAAAAAGAACGCCGCCGCGGTGGCTCAGTGGCTATGGTGCTCGGCTGCTGACCCGAAAGACGCGGGTTCGATCCCGGCCGCGGCGGCTGGAATTTCTTTGGAGGAGAAATTCTAGAGGCCCGTGTACTGTGCGATGTCAGTGCACGTTAAAGAACCCCAGGTGGTCGAAATTTCCGGAGCCCTTCACTACGGCGTCTCTCATAGCCTCAGTCGCTTTGGGACGTTAAACCCCATATACCAAACCAAACCAAAAAAAAGAAAACGCCCCCCAGAAGTTAGGTGTCTGTCCTCTTTTAAAGGGACCCTGAAATGATTTTGATGGGCATATTCTAGTGCAGCAGATCTGTAGAGGTGGTCTTTGTGGGTATTTTGAGTTGAATTCGAAAGCTCTGCGTGGACCCTATAATTTAGAAATAATTGAAAAAAATCGCTGCTCGCAGTAGCGCGCAACTGATTAGGGCGACACATCTCACCATGCATTCCCTACCCCGATGACATTAGTGGGCAGACTGGGCGAGCTTGAAGGCTGGCTTCTCTGCCCACTGACATCACCGAGGTAGGGGATGCGCGGAAAGGTGCGTCGCCCTAATCAGTTGCGAGCTGCTGCGAGCAATGATTTCTAAAAATTATTTCTAAATTATAGGATCCATGCAGAGCTTTCGAATTTGGCTCGAATACAGATCTGTTGCACTAGAATATGCCAGTCAAAATCATTTCAGGGTCCCTTAAAAGGGGTGGCAGCATTTACTTTGTTTTGTGTAAGGGTTTGCGAATAGTGCTTTTTCTAAACTGAACTGGATACTAGTTTAATTAAAAACCTAATGGAATATGAATAAAATAGTCATAGAACCGAATTGAATATGAATCGAGTATTGTACAAAACGGGCAGTCGTGCAAAACATTGAAGTGCTGGCTGAAGTGCTGTAGTACGGTACTCTAATTAAAAGGCGTATCGCGCATCTCCACTAAGAGGTATACATGAAGCCAGTATGTTAACTCCATGGCTGTCAAGTGATACATATAGGACATTGCATTTTGCTCTTGTTGACGAAAGAAAAACTGGAGTGGATGACAACTACACATGAGCCGTGCCCTGAGAGATATGGCGTCAAATCAGGGTTTGCTGAACTTGCCTGAGCTCTGCCATGTCGTCCAGTGCTAGAGGTCATGTGTGCATCGTGCTGCAATGCCCTTCATCCCACCTTTCCACGAATACTGGTCACATATATTGGTGTGGGCAGAGAAAAAGAAAGAAAAATAATGTTGCCTAGCCAGCAGGATGGTACTCGACATCGGTGTTAGTCCTGTTTTTGGAACAGCCGTCAGAGGATAGATACGGAGGGCCTTATTCGAACTTCTTGCCAGTTATTCGAAAAGTTAGAACATTTTGGATTCGTTTCGAATAATTTTGAACGTACTCTATTTGATTCGTTTGAATTATCATATAGGAGGATGTTTGATTCGCCATTCGAAGTTTTCAAATATTTGCACACCCCTTGTTTTGAGGAGGGGAATGAGCATTACAGAGTATTGTAGATGGTATTGGTCTACTTTCATTCCCATCTTGTAGGAACAGACGTTCACTGGGCATCAAATGTCTCGGATGCCTATCCGCTCTGCTTTTGCTCTGTGAGGCATGCCGTCACAGTAAGCACTGAAAGCGCCTTGTCCACCCATTGCATGGTGACCACTTATCTGCAGTTGTCTCAACAGCGGTGAGAACTGTTGTCTGAGGGCTGCCATCAAAGCCTAGTAGCAGTGCATGCCCACCTGCGTGGGTGTTATGACTGAAAGTTTTGCCCATTGGTTGTTATAGCTTGTTGTGCGAGGATTTAAACATTATTAAAAGTGGCCTGTATGCGTATGTGAATTGAAGGCATAAAATGGTCCTATGGCGGTTAATCTGCAGGGGTTATGTGAACTTGAAATCAAACCTACATTGGATGCGAGCACATTTACGGAAATTGAGGTGCTCACTGGTACTGTCTTGTCATTCCAGGGAAAAGGGGTTGATGTCTACGATGACAACCTCATCGAGCTCGAACAGTCTTCGCTCGCTGAGCCAATTACACAGGTAAAACTTCTCTATGCTTAATCTGTGCATGTTTATGGGATTCAGCATGTCCCATAGTGTTGCACTGTTTTCCAAAAGTGGTGAGGCTTGTTAATCAGATGAAGCTACCAAGATGAGGTGTCTAATACTAAAACTTGAAATGTGTAGCTTTGCTTTGGTTGTGCCAAGCAGCATGTTTAACGATATCATTGTATCATTATTACATCCATGTCTTTTGCAAGTTGGGGGTAAATGCAGATAGCTCATGTTTATTCAGTTACCCATAGTTTTACTATACGTGAGCATTTTTATCTAGGGGAAGTTCAAGGAAACCTAGCCTTCTTGTTTTAGAATAGGCAGCACTTATGTTAGAAAAGGCTTAAATATGCTAAATATAGGCCAATTTGGCATTGGTGTGTCTGCCATATGTATGCACCATTTTTTCCTTTTTTTTTCTTGTGCTATTTGCCTCAAGTCAAACAACAAATTCGTGTACTCAATAAACTGTGCGATTTCAGTTTTGGCTTGGTTAGTAATTAATTACATAGTTAATAAAGTCCTGAGACATATTATAAAACAAAAGAGCACCTATGGTGCGAGGCAGATTTTGCTTTATGCCTTCTAAAATCTTGTGTGAGACTTGTGATGACTGTTTGGGTTTAAGGTATGCAGCTTAGGCTACCGATTTGGCTTACTGTGAACAATAAAATTAAGGGGTTGCATGCCATTTATTAGGCTATGTAACACACTTATCACAGGGTTTGTTTTTGTACAGGCAATAGCATGGCAGTCCTCTTGCACATTTTTTGCTATTTGATGCTATAAAGTGTTGTGCGTCTGAATATTGAAGTTACAATGAAATATGTAAGGTGAATAAATTGGACATAAAATATGTTTGGGGAATAGATTGGTTGACCTAAAGAGAACTACTGACTGCATATTTTATTTCCTCATTAGGGCTAACTGGCAGATTTTATTATGTACATTTTTTTGCATGTTCAACCATTATGGGTAAATTTTAATGGTTGTTGGCAAACATGGTCTCAGTATTTCATTCATGTTCCCATTGTGTTTAGCTACAGCTTAGTGCTGCCTGTATTAACATTTCTCTCTGCAACCCAATTTCTTCGGTGATGTGGGTGAAGGATACCACAGATAAAAGGAAAACAGATGCATTTCTACTGGATAGTGTACCGTATTTTCCGGTGTATGAGACGCGGGTTTTTTTTCAAAAATCTTGCTGGTGCGTCCTATACAAGGGTGCGTCTTATATGCGAATTTTCCGTTTTTTTTTTTTTTGCGAGTTCAGAAATTACTCAGGTTCATGTTCAAGCTTTTTTCACCGAAAAAATATTACTACCAATAATGCGGTTGTAACATGGTTAATACTTCAATACGGGGACCGCCATGCGCAACTTTTTTAGGTGAACTTTATCATGAAACGGCGGGGTTGACCACTTCCGGGATCTTAAACACGCGGCCGTTTCAGAGGCCCCAAGCAAAGGTAATGTGAAATGTCAAAATAAGGTGACAGTCGCGCTTCTCGCCATTGTCAAGACAAGCCAAGAGAAGCCGATTTTTTTTTTAGTCACCCTTTGCAAGTACGTAGTGCAAAGAGAATGCTTCAGCCACGTTGCCTTTTCGGTAGCACATCCGAAGATGAAGACATTGAAGGTTTTATGTAAAAATAAATTGTTATGGACATAAAGAGAGTTCTTTCGCTTTTTTTCTTTTGTGCTAAAACATGGGCAGGTATGGCGTGAGTGTTGCCTTTTTCGATCACGTAGCGTTGCTTAAGAACTTCTCACACGTACGGTGCATTTTGCGATGGTCGCATAAGCATGTTTAATTAAGCCTCACTAGCCTAACTGGGTAAATTGGGGTGCGCCTTATACACGGGTGCGTCTTGTATACCAATTTTTTCAATAACAGCCTGCATATATGGCGGGTGCATCTTATACAAGGGTGCGTCTTGTACACCGGAAGATACGGTAGTAAGCATGGGTTTAGGCTTTCCATCTTCCTACAGGAAGTGTGTTTATCAATACCTTTGTTTTTCGAGCGAGCAGGCAAAAGTCTTTGCTGTTATTTTTATATCATTTAGCCGGGGGGTATGTATGCTTTCTAGCATTGATACCTTTTGTAAGGCAAGTTTGCCTTTTACTAACAGCAGGGCAGCTTAGTTGTGAACTTGCCAGAAATGCCACAAAAACTTTCTGTAGGAACACTGCATATGATGTAGCACTAGCTAATTATGGTGTATTTATTGTCCACGAGCTGTCTCTTGAAATATGCAGCAAGTAGCATAAACTTGTCCCATTGAGCTTTGAAGTTTTGTCTCTCAGAATATGTGCGTACAGGCAGGGACAAAAGTCTCTGTACTCCCGGTCAACTTTGTGGGTCTGAAGCCAGGGCTAGGCTGGAAAGGAAATTGAGGTGGGCCTTGGTTCTTATGCTACAGGGAGTGGATTTGTCATTGTTTGGGCCTAGTTAGGGCTGAGGTAGCCCACTCGCCATGCCATGGGGACAAAAGCTGGTCTCCTTCCCTTTCCTGCCTAGCCTTGGCTGCAGAGCCATAGGAAGTTGGCTGGGAGTGTAGGACGTGTGAGCCGCAAACCAAGATGATAACTCTGTTATTAGCCGCCTTATTGCGACCACTCTTGTGGAGGCAAAAGTCAAACTCATTCTTTATTAGTAAAACTCTCATTCTTTATTCTGTGTAGAGAATTGATGTAATCGCTGACAGACATGTTTCCTGTGGGCCTAAATGGCTTTCCGAGCATCTTGGAGACTTTTGTCCACGTTGGTACATATTTGTGCATGCTCTAGTGATGGAACTGGCTCCCTTCTCTCACTCTCCCATGGGCAGCGTTGCCAGGCCTGGCGGCTCTCTAGGAGTATGTGGCCCGCACTATTATTTTAGGTACAATTAAGTGCAGTTTATTCAAGAAAGTCTGGAAGAACTTTATCCATTGGAAAACGGCAGAAAGCTCACTCAGGCAATCAAGGATTTAAACCTGTGGCAGTCTTGTTTTCATGCACCATTAAGCAGCAATACAGGGTGCACGCTGTATTAAATAAACTACACCATGAGCCGGCAAATTACAAGTTTGTTGTGTGTTCTATAACAGCGTTCCAAAATAGGTTTATGCTGTTTTTTTATCATGCTGTACCCATGCCTTTCAAGTCCAAAACAGCACTCTTTGAAGTTGCGTGATGGTCACATCTGAGCCCAGAAGTGTATCGCACCTTGTTAACTGTAATTGGCATTGCCTGACAGCACTTGCAAGCTCATTCATGCTTGGTTTTTTCTCGTGTCAATCTGCTCCCTTCCTACCATTCTTTATTCAATTGCATCCTCCGTAATGTGTTACAAGCAACCACAAAAAAATTGCAGAAGCAGTTCAATGGAGAATGCTCTGTGACAAGCAAAACATCTTTTCCAGTCCTCGTAACCATGTAGAAGTAACTTTACCAAATTGGCTTCAAGGGTGTGACGCTTCACCATGTCTCCACATTTTGATCGTGGAGTGCTTAGTGTTGCTGCTCTACATGTATCAAATGTCTTGTTTGCCTCTGGCATCAGACACTGGCCTCAATATAGCTTGGAACTATGTGTGTTGTGTAGTTAACCTCTGAGCAGCACATGAGGTAGCTTCAGCAAGTATAGGTCAGATGTTTTAGGGGAATCCCCCAAGGTGGAGTAGATTTGTAATAAGGGAATAATGACTCATTGGCATCCACCCGAGCGCAGCCATACGGCTACAAAGGAAAGCTATACAGCTTTCTCAGAAACTTCGTAGTTGAAGTTATTGATCAGTTCGAGTTGTTGATCAATTCGCTCTCGCCCTACCATAAGCTTGCCGTCCCGGTTAGCTCAGTCGGTAGAGCGACTGCTCCGGTGAAGCGGTGGTCCCGGGTTCGAACCCCGGACCAGGACGAATTTCTCTTTAACTACGAAGTTTCTGAGAAAGCTGTATAGCTTTCCTTTGTAGCCGTATGGCTGCGCTCGGGTGGATGCCAATGAGTCATTGTTCCCTTATTTCAGCAAGCATACCAAACAGCAAACATAGTGTGACTAAGTTCCTTTGTGTGGTGCAGGCAGGGTATAGTACTTGGCTGCCTGTTGCAAATCTCTCTATCCTTGTGTCTGCCCTTGGCTTTCTTTTTGGCCACGAATTTATGCCTGTGGCCTGGCAACTGTGCCTGTGACGGGAGCAGTGACGGGAGACCCTTTCCCCTTTTTGGAAGTGAAGCGCGAGCGTGTGTGTGTGTGTTGTGTGTACCCCCCTGCTGTTGCCCGACCAAGCACGCTAGTGGCAGGTATGAGAGGTGGTAGGGGGCTGCTGCCGTCTCTGCTGGTGGTGGCCGCTGCCTGGGCGTGTGCTGGGGGCGCTTGTCCGTGTTGGTTCTACTTGGCTCCTCCCTCCTTTTGTCCTCTCCTGCGGGGGTTGCACCTCCTAGGACAATCTCGGCTACCAGCTGCTCCTGCGACATGGCTGGAAGTCCGGACAGGGCCTGGGCAAGAACGAGCAAGGTTTGGCCATGGCACACACGCCTCCTTCCCCCTTCTCTCTCGTTTCGTGCATTGTGTGTGCTGCCTTGATTTGCGCGCTGTTCTTTGAACTGGGTTGAAGGGTGCAGCACTTGTGGAGAAAATGTGCACAGGAGTGGAGACTCTGCTTTCCGGCATGGTGCCGCAGTTCACAGGTGGCTCAGTGCCACCTGAATGTTCACTGGCTCTGATGGTAGGAACCTTAATGTCTCCTGCCCTGAATCAGGAGGGACTCTGGTAACTCAGGACGTACTACGTCCGCCGCTTATGAACGTGGGTGGCGCTGATGAACACTCTCAAGGTTAGGTTACTTGTAAACATAAATAATCCCGAAAGCAGAAGGTTTGACAGCCGTCGCCGTAGCTCAGAGGTAGAGCACCGGACGCGTAATTCGGAGTTCGTGGGTTCGGTTTCCCACCGGCAGCATGTGGTTGTTTTTTTCTTCTGCTTTTCTAATCAATTAGCTTTAAGCGATGACATATTCAGTAATATTTAAATTAATCAACACCACAAAATCAATAAATTTTTAAAAAATCCCCTGTGTCCTTTGGGTTTCTGTGGCTGTTGGCTTCTCTCGTATATATATATACTGCCCTGTGGTGTGGGCTGTCATAGTGAACCCAGCATTCCATGCCACTCCTACTTGCCTCTTTTGGTGATTCAAAATGTAATCAGGTTTGCTGGTAGTTGCGCCATTGCTGTGTTCCCACTCCTGTGCGTCGTTTCATTGCTGTGCCTTTCGCTGGTGTGGCAGGCAGTGCGGTACGTTGCGGGCCAGCACATGCGTGGTGCAGACTGGATTTAAAACATTGCCTGAAATTGTGAGGCAAATAATGTTGGATTTGTGCTGGCAGTGCTGAACTGGTTATGGCTAAAAACAGAGCAGGCATTGAACTGCCTTGAACCAGTTCAGTCAGTTCAACTGGCGCAGATGAACAAAGTGGGTGTTAAGCCTGAAGCCTTAATAGAAATTCACCATCCCAGATTTGAGTCTGATTAAATTTATAGCATCTTAGTTCTTGTGCCCTCTAGCCTTTATTCATCCTGGTGCCATTAAACCCTCAAATTTATCTTTGTTGTCATACTTTAAGTTGAATTGACACTTGGAAACTGCGGAGAATTTAGGGTAAGCATTGTTCTAAGAACTTGAATAGCTTATGTCGTTCACGACAAAGTGCGAGATTGCTGGCAATTTTGGTTTGCTTGAGAATCATATATAGTGTGTGCTGTATCGTCAGCAAATTTTGCTTCCTTTTCAAACTTTTGGAATTAGGCTGGAATTTGTAGTTATGATTATTGAGGACTGTAAAGATGTAAAATTTTTCATTTAATTTTAGCACTTTTCTCTTAAATGGTGTGCATTTGAGGGGTTGGAGTTGCTAACTGGCCATAGCAAAGTGACAGTCTATTGCTCTCCGCAAGTACAGGCTTTGACTCATCTAAACAGAGTATTTCGTTTTATCAAATTTTATTGTATCTATGCCACATGAGAAATCTCAGCACCTATGAAGCCTGTTTCTATCCCATGCTTGATGGCCCCGCTAACATGTCCCTGCCACTGTGTATATTTTATTGATGCAGTACGATGTGTGACTCTCAAGTGCAACAGTTTTGGTGAGAATGCGTGCAGCGTATTTTGAAGAAAGTACTACTACTTTAATTGAAGGTGGTAGGGTAGTACATGTGCAGTCGCGTCAATTCGAAAGTGATCACATTTATGCCGCCAATAAACTTATAAAAAAACCAATGAACTTTTCTTGTAAGACGATCCCGCATTCTCCTCAAAAAAAAGTGGAGGGTCAAAGGACAAAGAAGCCAACTAATTTCATGCATTTCGTTTGGTCTTCTTGCAAAAATAGAAGCTGTAGTAGAGAACTTCATTCGAGCTGGTTTGACCTAAAGTGATCATCTCCTTATTGATTTTGATTGTACTTCAGCTACAGACCATGATGGTGGGACATTAATTAGGCTATGCTGTGCAGTTCATTTTCGATGTGCTTGTTTCTTGCTAGAGAAACTGTTACAAACCAGTGTGCTTTCCTTCCTCTTTGTCCCATCGGACACACACTGCTTTTCATCATTGCGAAGTTGCTTTTTACAGCCCTTGAAACCTCGGTAGTCATTCTCAAAGCTCCATTGAGTCAATCGCAGTTGTATTTAGTGATCAATGAACCCTATATTGAGGTAGTGGTTGACCCCACTACATTCCATTGTCATTGGTCAAATGGATCTTGAGGGTACCTATGTAACAGGGGCGTTAGCCTTCCTATTCTGGCTAACTCATCCGCAGATACGTAGAATGCTGTAGGTGTTTGCAGCGCACACGAAACACAGACGGACAGAAAAGGGAACGAAACACAGCGCTGTGTTTCGTTCCCTTTTCTGTCCGTCCGTGTTTCGTGTGCGCTGCAAACACCTACAGCATGAAAAACCAACTAGCCCAAGAAAAGATGATTCTGATACTTAGAAGACACTCATGTCGTAGCGCCCATGTTGCTTAGTTTGTTGTGGCACTGTAGTGCTCACAATGCATGAAGTGTCACGAGAAGAAATTGTGTCGGCTTTCTTTAGGGGGAGAAAGAATGAGTGTTTTAATTAGTACACCTTGCTATAGTGTGGTGTGAAGCTTGCTGAAGTGTAGAAAAAAAAGGCTAGTTAATGCCAGTGGTACAAGGTTGCGTGAAATCTGTTGTACTTTTGTGTGCAGTCCAGAATTTTTTGGTTAATGTGAATTTTGCGCTCTTTGTTTATAATTATGCTCTCCTGCAGAATAAGAGTGTCTAATTAGAATGGAGTGGTAAAAAATGTCAAGTGAAGAACAGGCTTGGCAGCATTTGCGAACTACAAAGCAACATGCTAACTGTTTTTAGCTATCACAGTGGTGCAGGTTCTTGCAGCAGCATCATTGGAGTGAATTTTGCTGTTTCTGCACAACGTTAAATTCATCATAATGAGCCAGCTGAATCTTTTTGTGTGCTGCCAGAAGTGATTCCTTAAGGTCAGACTTGCTATTTCTTTTACTCCATGTGGTCTGTGCTTATATATGCACATTGTACTCAAGCTTGAAAACACTGTAGGCATCACAAAGGTCTTGAGTAGAATTCGGAAACAGCAGTGCCTAGTGGGTGTCAGCACCTTCTAGAATAACGATTTTTTTGCCGCTTTGTGAAAAAGAAAGCTTTTCTATTCACATGTCTGCCGAAGTTCTCAATTTTCATGGTCGATATTCCTGTGTTTGTGCACAGATTTATGCCCAAGGTGCTGAGCAGTCTTTCCTGCCTTCTAATGCAAAGATAGCTAACATGCTCAACCACTGTCTTTATTTTGTTGACAAGAATTTGAAAGCTTTCAGTGGACCTAATATGCTTGGTGAAAGGAATTAACATTTGCTGTTCTTTTTTTGCATTATGGATATTTTTCTAGTCCTTTGGTTGTCTGTTGCATGTCTTTGAACACACGTACTTCGGAAAAGTACCTGCAGGTTACTATTAACATGTTTTTGCCTTTAATTAGGATATAGCCACTCTCCAGAAGACGTTTACGTTGCACGGATAAGTATCTTTTAGCCATTCCCTCTGCAACCTAAGCCATGGATACAGCCGAATATGCATGGACCAACAAATAAATTCGTTAGAAGTTATCATTTCCATGCTCAACTATAAAGGTTTTCTTTATATTAGCTGAACGAAAGGACACATAAATCTACTGTACTGTGAACGAATGTGATCTTAGATTAAAGTTGTATGCTTTGAAGGTGTTCTCAACAAGCCAGAAGGTTCCTTAAGTTATGGAATAGCAGCAACAGAGAAAGTGTGTGGTAGTCTTGAATGTCAGAAGTAGTGAAGGTAAGGTATGCTGACATTGCGGCCCTTAATGTGAGCTCGTTTTATCTGGGTGAGTGTTCATTGGAAGCTGTTGTGTTGAATTAACCATGAGCTGAGCCTTCGGGATTGACTTGGGGGTGTGTGGTTGTGCCGCGGTGGCATCGCAGTAGTGTGGTGCATGCGCCTAGAGCTGGCAGCTGGCTGGTGCCGACTTGAGCCGACTTGAGCCGCTGACACTGCGCGCCGCGTGTGGGGCTGCCTGCTACCTGCTGGATGTCGTCTTGGTGGCTGCTTTCTTGGGGAGAGCCGTCATGAGTGTTCATCGTCACAAGTTCATCCGGACAGGTCAGTTGTAGTGTTCGGTGCTCTAGCTACTCTGCCTGGTTTGAGAAAGCCTTTATTGAACTTTGTGGCTTCTGTATGCAAGGCCAAAAGGCTGGCTAATTGGTTTTGTGAATAGTGAACACAGTTGCCAGCTCTAACGGATTGGACAGAGAACAAAGGCATAATATTGCATTTGTGATGTCAGTTTTTTCTTTCTTTCATATCCTTTAGTGCTAGTATGCAATTAATGCAAAATGCCCCGCCGCGGTGGCTCAGTGGTTATGGCGCTCGGCTGCTGACCCGAAAGACGCGGGTTCGATCCCGGCCGCGGCGGCTGAATTTCGATGAAGGCGAAATTCTAGAGGCCCGTGTGCTGTGCGATGTCAGTGCACGTTAAAGAACCCCAGGCGGTCGAAATTTCAGGAGCCCTTCACTAAGGGTCCCTCATAGCCTGGGTTGCTTTGGGACGTTAAAACCCAACAAACGATTAACGCAGCAGCTTTCTGTGGCTTTGTATTTATTTCATATCCTTAGTGCTAGTATGCAATTAATGCAACAGCTTTCGGTGGCTTTGTATGAGCTAGTGTACATTTTGTTATGAACAACTGAATGTTCTTGCAGTATCCTAGGAGTACTGTGTTTTAGTTGATTGACGTGCTGTTGTTGTCGGATACTACATAACAAGTGTGCAGTGCAGCTCCGCTTACATTCATGACTGCCGCACGCAGTCCCTTTTCCGCAAGCGCAAGGAAATTGTCTTTGGTTAAGCCTTTTCTTTTTACCTAAACAAAAAGTAAATAACTAGGTGAAGTTACAAGCGCAAGAACTTTTATACCTTAACTTGAGTAAATGGGAGAAACATTAAAATGTTGATTTCGTTTACTGCTGTGATTGCTTAGCACAGTAATTAGCAGTAGTGTTGATTGTTTAAAAAATAATGAAGGCTAATTGTTTTTGCTTGCATCTGTGATGTTAGCTCCAAAAAAAATGACTTCCTTTGTGTGTTCGCTTTTTATGTGCATGCAATTATCAGCATTTGTGCAGCTTTGCTGGTGCTTCCTACCTCAAGTAAGGCTTTCATGTTCTCTCATGTGTAGGCCTCATTGCTGTGCGTGAATTATGCGAGCTGTGTGTCTTTACTATTCCACTACCTGCAAATTTTTGTCTCTTGGAACAAATAATTTGCCTGGAGCATTGTATTATTGTGCATTTAGTTGTGTTCATCTTGCGTGTTCTTTGGCAGAAATTCACGTTCTTATACTTGTGGTTCAATATTATGGCCAATGATTTTGTTTTGTACGGAGATGCACCACTCCTGTAAGTGTGCTTGTCTCCTTTCACTTCAAAGCGTTGTGTTAATCTCATACGCCATGTTTTCAGCGCTCCACAAGGTTCCCCATCCAAGGCAGAGGCGAGGTGTGACCTGGTGACGTGCTCTGCGTTGGCCACTGGGGTTCCGGCTTAGCATCTGGCTGCAATTTTCAAGGTTTGCACGGCTGGCCATTTTTATTGTCAATATGGCATTGCGTCTCAAAATTGTGTACTGTGCGATGTCAGTGCGCATTAAAGAACCCCAAGGGGTCGAAATTTCCGAAGCCCTTCGCTATGGTGTCTCTCATAGTTTGAGTCGCTTTGGGACGTTAAACTCCATGAACCAAACCAAACCATCAAAAATCAAAAAATTATGGGTGCATACAGTTCGTGATGTTAGCATCTGATAATGCCTCCAATTAAAAGTCCATTCTGTGATGGAGCATCTGGTGTTTTTCGCCCAAGGTATGCTGTGCTAGATGTCACTCTTGCATACTGAGACATCAGCGCAGGACTTGTGTGCCCTTGGTGAATTAAAAGTACTGAGCAGGATATCGAACGTCGGATATTGGTTCAGCGTCTCGAGAAGCTTGCTGTGTCAAGGTGGCTGCTCGCATAATTTAATATCTCCGGTGGATTACAAATTTCTAAGCTTTCAGAAGGTGGAGGAGGTTGTCCAGAAATGGTCAGAATACTTGTGAAAATGTTCTGGTAGTCGTGAGGTGCGATAAAGTTTGCAAGCAAACGGAGTTTGCACAGCATTGCATTTAATGGAGCATAACGACTTGCTACTTGTGATATTGCTAACTTGCTTGGCCTCGGCACCTGTGTGCCACCATTGTCTAAATTAGTGCTTGTGTTTCGTTCTTGTGTTGTGTTTGCATTTGTGCCATATTGTACAGGCCAGTTCATGATGCATGTAAATCGGGACAGTAGCAGGTGGTTAAGTTTCCATGTTTAGTGGTGGTAAAAGGAATTGTAAATGTGAGAAATGGCATTGTGCCAGGGAAAGCGGATAAGTGTGCTGTATTGTCGAATCCCGCTTCAGCAAAATTCACGGGAGCCGCGAAAAGTTTCGTTGAAGTGGAAGCTTTGTTCTCGTGAAATAGGGCCAGAACGTTGTCAGATTGGACTGGATAGTTCATGAACAACGTTTATTGTCCGAAAATTCGCCAGCTTTGGTCTTTCATCGTTTTGAAATCTGCGTCGTGGCGCGATTTTCTTGGTACTCTGGAAATCTCTGACAGTGGGCGTGTTCGTGTAATAAACGCACCCGCTACATTTGCTGTCAACACTAATATTTTTTCCACACGCGTTTTAAAAGTGTTTCTGCTTTCATCCTGCGAGAACCCATACTAAAACAAGGCTGCCTGGAGGCAATTTTGCGTAGACTAGGCACGTGTGCGCCCGTTTCAGTGCGCGTTGAGTAACGTTGAGCGTTGAGTTGAGTGCACCTCGAAGTCTGTGCTTTAGACGACGTGCTGGAAATACAGTTGCTTGGATTCTCTGAAGTCATTTGCAGAGTGCGGTACAAACAAACTGGCAGAGTGTCGTTCTTTTGAATCTCTGCCTAGAACTACCGTCATGCGCAGCGTCTGTGCAAGTCAGGGCTTAAGTGCGCTAGACAGGAAAAAAAAGATATACATAAAACATTATCACAATGCTTGCCTGCGGTGCAAAAGCGAATCTATAGTGCACCCTAGCTGGTGGTATGCTTCTTGCAACGACATGCCACCCATTTGCACGTTGGGTGATAGCGGATCGTTGTGTGCCACTTGCCCGGTGTCGCTAGGCCTAACGTGCTTCATAGTGAAGCTTAAGAAAAAGTGCTTTGGAACTAGGCTGCTTATCATAAAGTGTTTAACGTTTGAAAGAGCCGAAAGCTGCCGTGCACCAATGACCGCGGTTCGCAAGCATGGAGTCCAAGCCGTCAGCAAGCACTCTTACGCTGCATTGCATCTTTATGCACATGGCTGCACATCAATTCCGATTCGGCAGGGAATGTCACCTGCGCTATTGAAAGTGCGAACTGTCTCTGGCAGCCGTTTTTGGTGAAACCTAACACGATATAGGGGCATATGTGAATGTAAAAAAAATAAAAAAATCTGCCACTTCTAAAAGTTGCTTTGGAAGCGGAACCTAGCTCCGAAAAATGTTTGGGGGGGGGGGGGGGGGGGGGGGGGGGGGAATAATTGCGCACTACCTTGAATGGTTTGCTGACAGGGAATCAGAAATACTTCACTGTAGCGGAAACCTCGTTGTCGTGACATTCGTTGCAGTGGCCTTTGACTGTATTCTCGAGGCTGTGCCCTGCAGCTGGCAAATTGTGACCGAAAATAGACTGTCCTTAGTTTGGGCCAATTGTATTGCGCGAGAACGGACACTCGCGTCTTCAGTTCTTCCCATCCTCTCAAGAGGTTGGGAATGCTCTGTTTCAGAAGAATTACTGATGTGCTGCCGCTTAAAGTGGTCACTTGTGTGTCATAACTGCCGAAGTTATTGGTGAGGCTATGCTATGCTGGGTTCAGGCACTGAAAGCTTGCAGAGTTCGCATGGCGACAGCCGTTAGTGCCGCTCGGAAACATTGGTAATGCTTTGAAAATTATTGTGGAGTAGATATCACCCCATGGTCAGCCGAGACAAGAAATGATTCAGTATATCTGCAGGGTAAAAAAAAAAAAAAATGTCTCTCACCGTTGCACAAATGGCCTCTTGCATTGTGATAAATGACTTTTGGGCATGAGGTTGTACGCAGTCAATTCTGGATGTATAGAACAGTGAGAACATCCCTTTGAAAATCTCATGCAAAAGTATAGCATCTGTGCTCGTGTTTGTATGAGCTCGTGTTCACCAGGGCGTTCAGTGTATCACACGAACCGCTCCTCTGTAGCTGGCAGTACACATATCGTAGTACATGCATGGGTTCCTTTGAAAAAGCCAACAGTGAGTTGGCCTTTAAAGGGACCATGCAAAGAATTAAAAGCCGCTTGTAAATGTTAGAAGTGATGCTCAGAAGCATTGACACCAAGTATGAGTCTTCGGAACTGAGCCGGCAATTTATTATGAATTTTTAAAAATCGTGTTTTTTAAAATTCGCGGGCCATTTCGTGTCTTCGTAGGGAGCCATTTTGGAACCAAAATCGGGAAAACAGACGACACTAGTCCCATGACGTCTGCAGGCCACCACACGCTGTCATTCGCTCGAGCCGCGACAGCTACGACGTCACGGGCACACTTCCGGTAGCGGTGAAAATCGTCTGCTCGAGCCGCCGCGCGCCCCCCTCGGGCAAGCGCGATCCAGGGCATTGCCTTCGCGCATATGTTTTCAATTTACCTCTGCCGCCTCTTTCTGTCGCGAGTTCGGGAGCCAAGAAAGCGCAGAGACCGGAGAGACGCTGCCGACGCACGCTGCTCCTCGGGAGTGGGACAACCGGAAGTCGTAAATCGAACGTCAGCGAATGACGTATTCATGGGCGGTGCCCAGTCCCGGAGCTGTTTTCTTTATTTTTTTATGGTGCCCCGCGCGTACGTGTTGAGGGGGGAGAGGAGGAGCGTGATTTTTAATCGTCTATAACTTCGTTGTTATTGATGCTAGCTCAAAAATTCTTGTGCTGGGGTGACGAGTGTTGTATTGCCTATCTTTACGCAATCTCGATAAATTTTATTTTATAGTCCCTTTAACTACCACGGTGTTTCAGTGTCTGTGGGATTCGACTGCTGAAACCAAGGATGCAAGATTGAATTATGGTTACCATGCGCTGTGCTATGTCAGTGCACATTAAAAGAACCCCAGATGGATGGAATTAATCCAGAGCTCTCCACTGCAGCGTCTGTCATAGCCCGTGTAGAGCTTTGAGGAAACCCCACGTACCGTACTCTACCTTGGCTACGCTTTTTGGTTCCTTTCTTATTTCTTTCTCAGTTATGCAGTGGTGTTCTCATGATTGGAACATAGGGAGTCAACTCGTTGCTTTTGTTCTTTATTGCACAAGCATTATAATGAAATGGACCAAAAGCAAGGACCAGGTGGTCGAAATTTCCGGAGCCCTTCACTACAGTGTCCCTAATAGCCTGAGTCACTTTGGGACATTAAACCCCAATAAACCAAAAAGCAAGGCAAATATCTATAAGACATTTTGCCAGATGCAAAGAGAGGAGTTTTTTGTGCAACTTTTTTCTCTGGGCCAGTGTAGTGGCAGAGGTACTCTATGGCGCCACTGTGCAGGCTTGACTTGTTGCCATGGCAACCACAATTCATTTTAGGGGCCATGTGAACCCTTGCTCATGTGTTGAGTTTTCTCAGCACTTCAATATCTGATTCTAGGGCACTTATTGCTTTAGTTTTTGGCTTGCAATTTCAATTGTTTATGTTGAACTTCTATAACCTATTGTTCTGAATATTTTATGTACTGTGAACATAGTATGGAAGCTATTTTGTGGATACTACATACAAAGAGATAGTGTCTGCTGCTGTATCTGTTCTCGATTTCTAATGTTTCATTCTTCTTTCACTTCGAACAGGTTGGATGCAGCGACATCTGTGAAGACACCACTGGAACCTTCGCCTGGAGCATGAAAGATCCACGAAAACTTCAAGCAAAGCTTTTCGACTGTGGCATGACAAGTGATATTACTTGCCTTGAATAAAGCGTGATGCAAGAGTGGTTTTGTTTGCCGCCTCTTTATTTAGAAAAGCAGCTCCTTGTGTAGCTGGGCTGTCAGCATACCTATTAAGTAACCTCTGGCACATTAGCTGCATTTTATATCTCTGTTAGGTTAGGCACTATGAAGCAACTAGAAAATTCTGCTTCTATATGTAACTATGGTATTCAGCACCTGCTGTGGCTGCACAGGGTATCTACTTGCACGTTGTACTGAGGTGCATTCTCAGAAGTTTGTATGCAACAGCCATGCACGTATATGGCTGGTTAGTGAGGTGTGGATTTAACCATTTTCTCAAGCCGGCTCACAGGTGGCAACATGGCAAGTAGTGTGGTGCGAATTTTTATTTCCAGGTTGTGCAAGTTTCGGCGTAGCGAAGCGGCTTCACTGGTGTTATCAATAAGTATAGTCTGCAGTTTGCTGACAGTTGAATGCATTGTGTAAGAAGTGGGCTAACCAAAGCATGCCAGGGCTGCATTGAAACAAATTTGTACAGCAGTTTTACCTGTCATTTTATATATTTATTGGACCTCATTGTGTCCAATGCTACAGTAATTTGTGTCTGTGGTCTGTGCACCGACAACGTACTGCTATAAAGTGCAACAGAGGCACATTCCTATTTTTTTCCTTTTCAGGACGCACCGATCCCTTGCCAATCATCCTCAAAGAAGACATCATGGGATTTGGGAGAATGGAGATGGAAGTATGAAACTGCTAGGCAGTCCTAGTTCTTTTGTTTGTTTATTATTTGGAAGCCTGCATGTGTTGCATTGCATCATAGAAAATCTCTCTGCAGTCTTGTGTACTGTCTTGTTAAATCTGCTGACTTTGAGAATGAAGCTACATATAGAAGGTGGCCACTGCAGGTTTAATCTGATTGCATAAATGCTTGTTTTTGCCTGGAGGTGAAAAAACTACATTGGCGTAATTCGTCGTTCAGTTGGTCCACCGTGTGGTTTCACTTTTGCAGGAAGCAAAGTTTGTGATATTGAACAAGGTAACATTTCTTTACGTCTGGGTAGTGTGTGCACAAAATTGCACCTTTTTCTGGGAATTTGCTGCGTCTAGCATTGACTTCTTTGTTTCAGGTGAATTTGGCATCCTTTATATTACCTAAACGGAGCTGTTTATGCAAATTAGTGAATGCAGTAAATATTTATCGGACCACTGAGCTTGGTAGCGCGTCCGCAGTCATTTTTATGCGGACAGATTTTGGCACCAGGAATATTTTCTTTTTTCTGAATTTCTAGTTGTGTGTATGTTCGAAACAAAATGATCCCAAGATCTCCCACGTGTTTGACAGTTCCTGGCAGTTTGATGTTACCGTTCCAGCCATTGTAACTATCGGTACAAAATTTTGTATATGCCTGTAAAAAGTTTGTCGTTCCTCTCTCGCATTTGAAAACTAACAAATTTGCTTTCTTGAGCCCTGGATACAATATTGAAGGCAAAAGAATATCACCAAGCAGCACCTGCAAGGATTAAAGCTACAGCTATGTGGTTTTTACAGATGCAGTGCTGAAATGTGATGCTTGTAGTCGATGCAAGAGTTGCTAGCTTGAGCACCCTTATTCTTTTTTTGATGTAATTAACGAGGAGTTCTCAAACTTAACGAGCACAGTGAACCCCGCAAGCTTGCAAAAAGTGATAAAAAGTCCCCTGCATTTCTACCTCTCCCATCCTTGCCAAACATATGCAAAGAAGAGCATAGAGATGTGCGGGCCCTCTAAATGTCCACGGTCAGTCAGTGGCGACTGTTTGTAGCAAGGAAACTGCACTGTAGACTGTCGCCGCATTGTTAGTTTCTGCTATAAAGTGGGTGAAGGAAAGTTAGAGGCAGAGCCGTGGCTGAATATGAATGCTTGGGGAGCCAAAAACGGTACCCTAAGGAAGGAATTTGAAGATTTCATGGAACATGGTTTGAGAACCCCTACACAGGCAGTAGCGTGGTCATGTTTACTGACTGAATGTGCATTGTTTATTGACTGAATATGCATTCTTAAGTGAGGTGCGGCTTCTAGCTCCACCTGTGCAGGCAACTATTCCCAACATATTTTGTTGTACTTCTGTGTCTAGATGGACTATGCCGAGGAGACAACAGAGAAGAGGAGAACATTGGAAATTGAGAAGGAGGAGACTGAAGAACTTAAACAGAAGTACAAGGTAAAGGATCTGGTTGCAAAAGCTGCAAACGGGCAAGAATGAAATGCTTTGATTGGTTTATGCATGAAATAAACATTGTTTATTCAAATGTGTTATGAAAACATGCGTTGATATTGTGGAACCAGCTGTGTATGAAGAGTTGCCTGCAGGTTATGCTAGTGCACTTTGAATCGGTCCTGTTTGTTATCTTTGATGTGCAATGCTAATTTTTATAGAGTTTGCATGATAATACAGTTGCAAAAGAGAGCACGTATTATTCTGAATTGCAACTCATTGTGTGTAATGCAGAGGCTTCAATTATGCTTGATCTTAATGGATTTGATGTAATGGCGGTCATCTCTTGACAGGGCCTAAAGACTCTAGTTCCATTTTTTGTTAATTTTGATCCCCCCCCCCCCCCAAAAAAAATCCTTATGTCATCTGTTGCATGAACTTGGCACCGATATTTTTATGCATTGTCAGCCTCTTGCACAAGTGCAAATCGCACTGAGGAGTGCATCGTCGCAGAAAAAGAAAAAAAAAATAAACCTTGCCCTATTGATACATGATTGGCTGAGCGTCATGGTTATTGCACATGCTGCACTGAATCTGCACGAAGTGTGTGCTATACTGCTTACTCCCTCTGTACCAGTATCAAATCCTTAGCTTTTCTGGTAGAAACCTCACAAGGTTCATACCTGGGGGTATGCACCAGGTAGCCATCGTCTCGACTTTGGCACCGCTTCCATCATATCCTTTTGGCAGATGGGTGATGACCAGTAGCTGTTAGTCATCACTTCATTTGTAAAATAATATGAGAGCAACAGCAGCATATTCGAGAGTCTGTAAATATCATTGAAGAGATCAGTTTGATTATTTATGTTTCTTTATAGGTGCATAGGTGAAATTTTTAGGTGTAACCACGGAGCAACATAGAAAGGAGCGCTGCTTCTGCTGATAAGAGAGGATTGATTTTGCTACAGGGGTGTAAGCCTGGGGTATGGGCATCTGATAGGTGGCGTTCAGATTTGGTTTTGGCATTGGTAAAAAGCTCCCATTGCACCGCTGCTCCAGAGGGAGCTGTCAGCGATGCCACGGCATGCATCGTGGTTGTCATGTGCTTTGTGCTGCTGCACCGCGGTTTGCCACAGCATTTCATTTCATGGCATGTCGACAGGTGGCGTGTCGATGTGGCTATTTCTGCGAGGAGGATAGCGAAAAGGGAAAGCGTTCACAAAGCTGCATTGGCGACTGGACACAGGAGTCTAATGGTTGCATTGCGGCATGTCAGAATTGGGCTCCTGCCTTACTCCATGGACACAACTAATTCCTGCCTGCTCCCCCCTCCCTTTTTTTTTCTGCATGGCTCTCGCATTGCATTAGTGACTTTACGACTTAGAATGATCTCCTGTTGTTTTCCATAGTGATTAGTAATTATCTCCAGTTGTCTTCCGTAGCGGTTAGTCTGTTCAAACTGTTGACTTGTGTCAATATTGATGTGGGAAGTGTCATTTGCTGACGAAATCGTTCACAATTATTTTCTCTTTCTCCAGGCTGTTCAAGAGAAAGAAAAGGTAGTTCAAGAGGCCTTAGCAAGCTTAAAGGCCAATTTCTATTGCGACCTGTGTGACAAGCAGTACACAAAGCACCAGGAATTTGACAACCACATCAACTCCTACGACCATGCTCACAAACAGGTAATCACAGCTTTAATGCAGCTAGGCCACCATTACTTGTTGCCATAAGGTGGGTTTCCAGCACAAGAAAGGCTTTCGTCAACAGATAAAAATGGAATAAGAAATGGGCAAAAAAGACTGACAGCGCAGTTACTACTATGTAGTGCGAATCGCAGTGACAGCTGCAGGTAGATGTGCATGAACTGCCGTATTTACTCTTGTGTAGGTCAACTTCTTTATTGCTTTTGTTTTTCCAATATCACTCAAAACTGCGAGGTTGATCATTACGCATATCGCAGCCAAGGCGAGGTACAAACCCAGCTACAAACTGTGCATAGCGACAGATTATGACATTGACGATGCTACTACAAAAAGTCCTGTGTTCTGGCCTCATTCAAGCCTTTACGAACAGTGGCATTAGCTGGCATCGTTGCTGCACGAAGGTTTCGCACACCCCTTCTTTTCAAGAGAGCCTGCAAGAAATCCTCAGATGGATATGTCACGAAGATAAGAATGGAGCCCCACTGTGCCATCGTCATGTCAACTGTATGCTTTGAAGGCATTGGCGTAAAAACGAGACTTCTCTCATTCGCTGAGCCACATTGCGAGTCCTGCCTCTAGAATGTGGGCGACCATCCTCAACACCATTTAATAGGGGGGGGGGGGGGGGGTCTTAGACCGGAAATGTTTACCAATGAAGGAAGTTGACATGTGTTTTCGCGTGCTGATTCCAAATATACAAAACAAGTCCTTGTGCACTTACATAATGTGTTATGTGAGGCTTCTGTCGTGAGCCTTTAAACAAATTTCCTGCAGGGAACTTGAGAAAATGCGTGCCACTGTTTTTTTTTTTCTCTTGATTTCGAGGAATGCAATAAGGGTAATAAAGTTAAACTGCATTAGTTTAAAGTCACTGGGACCACAAAAAATATCAAATTAGCCGTTTTTTATTTTTTTAATTGACCGACGGCAAGAAGATTGGACTCAGGCAAAAAATTCCTTTTGAGAATGAGCTGCCTTTATTGGTCACACTTTGTGATTACCATATACTGCCATGAGGCCCCCACGATGGCTCAGTGGTTACGACGCTCGGCTGCTGGCCCAAAAGATTCGGGTTTGATCCCAGCCGTGGCGGCTGAATTTCGATAGAGGCGAAATTGTAGAGGCCCGTGTACTGTGCGATGTCAATGCACGTTAAATAAACCCAGGTGGTCGAAACTTCCAGAGCCCTCCACTACGGCGTCCCTCATAGCCTGAGTCGCTTTGGAACATTAAACCCCGATAAACCAAACCAAACCATATACTGCCATGAAAGAGTCTGACCCCAACTCGTACCTCTTGCTAGCCTAAAAAGAGATGATGGCAAATATAGGTCGACGCATACTACCACTCCCACTGTGCACCTCCTCCTGCTTTGTCCTCTGCCATTGCACTTTGTTTTGTAGTTTCCCGTGGGATTGCATCACGGCATACACACAACTCAAAGCAACAAATGCGTAACAATGCGATCACAAGGACAGCAGTCTGCAGCCAGTGGGGATCAAAAGCACATAAACGGTGCACCTTCCTACCTTCCACACCCACGTGCGTCCCAACGGACTAGAAGCAAACTCAACTGCTAACTGTCCTGTAGTTTCAGAATCCTGCATGACGCAGGCCTCCGAGATTATTGGAGGTTCGCTCTTGCGCTGCTTACAGCTCATCAGAGAAAGCAGCTGCCAGCACGAACAAGCTGGGTAAACAGCGCTTAAGTGTAATTCGCTTTAGTGGAACCGATTGGCATACGAATTAATGACTCTGTTTTTAGACACCTGGAGCCCCATGCTTCCTGTGGGGAACGAGTGCTGGCACAGGACGCGTACTACCCACCGCTCAACCGAAATTATCTTGGACTCTGCAAACGGGTCGGCTCCGATTATTCATTGGCCCCCTAATTATGGTCGTCTTTTTGAAGAAAGGTCAACCTAACCACAACGATACTTAATCAGATATGCCAGTAACTTAACCCTTTAATCACGGCGGACACCTCTCAAAGAAACGACACTGGCCGGCGTTGCACACAGTTAACATGCTAACTGCGACAGTTAACACGTCGCATGCACGGAGCTAGAATGATTTGTAATAAGGGAGTAATTACTCATTGGCATCCACCCGAGCGCAGCCATACGGCTACAAAGGAAAGCTTTGTAGCCGTATGGCTTCGCTCGGGTGGATGCCAATGAGTAATTACTCCCTTATTACAAATCTACTCCACCTTGGGGGATTCCCCTAAACATTTGACCAACACAGTTCCCACTTCGAGTTACTGATCAATTCGCTCTCGTCCTACCATAAGCTTGCCGTCCTGGTTAGCTCAATTGGTAGAGCGACTGCTCTGGTGTAGCGGTGGTCCTGGGTTCGAACCCCGGACCAGGACGAATTTTTCTTTAACTACGAGGTTTCTGAGAAAGCTGTTCAGCTTTCCTTTGTAGCCGTATGGCTGCGCTCGGGTGGATGCCAATGAGTAATTACTCCCTTATTACAAATCTACTCCACCTTGGGGGATTCCCCTAAACATTTGACCAGCAAGAATGATTGCGTCGCGGAACAAGCGCAGGCGCACATTTCCGTGGTCCGCAAGTCTTAGCATAGACTGGTTTTCGTGCTGGAAGTACTGGGGCTTTGACGCTTTGCATAACGAGCATTGGCATCACTCTGTGGCGTCGCCGTTCAGGATTGAGTATTCCTGCAAACACCCCAGATCTTTGAATTAACTGGGCTAGTGCAGGCTGCTGCTTAAAATTATCCGGTCAGATTTGCATTACAAATTACGTCACCGTGGAAATTATTCGAATTGTCCGGGATTTCGAATTAACAGAGTTCAGATTATCGAGGTTTTACTGACCATCATCCTGTCTAGCGTAGTAATTGACTTACCTATAGGGAAGTTGTCACATCAGAAATGGGCGAAAATTTATTTCTCTCATTTCTGACATGGCAGCTTCAAAACCTCGTAACTCAAGCTTTATGCTAGGCAGGATAATAATTTTACCCTTATTGAAGTTTGAAGTTTGAAGTTTATTTCCATTTCAGTAAGAAATGAGGGACCCGAGACAAAAAGTGAACGTTAATTCACTTGACGGCGCTCGGGCCCCATTACATGGCAAGACAGCAAGGTGTCGGTAGTAACAGTTGTACGAGTACATTTACAGACATTGTAGCTTTTACTACACATAGTTCAGTTTTTGTGTGTGTGTTAAAGGCAAAGACACAATGTGAAGGATGAACATGATCAGCAAATAACAGCAATTGTGAATAGTAGCAAACCCAAAAAATACAAAAAAGACATAGGAGGAATACACTGCAGGAAACCAGAAAAAATTACATTTGTGAGAGAAAGAATGAATGTATTGTATTCTTATTAACATTTTCAATATTAACATTACTTTGGCGAAAATAGTTTAACAGAGTGGGGAGAGTATGTGCGAGCATTTGCTGGCCAAACGTCGTTCGTACGAAAGGTACCGTCCAGTTATGAGCCGAGCGCGAAGGATATGTTCGTGTAAGTGTTGTTAAACTGGCGATAGACATCATTGCACTCTCAAGAGGTAGTTATGTGCTGTCTGTAGCGAACTGCTAAGTTATACGAATAGAGATAGTGTACTGACATTACTTGCATTCCTCGATACCGAGAACACCCGACACTTTTTACCCAGCTAACCTAATCTATCGCTGATAATCTGCACCTCTTCCTGCAGAGACTTAAAGAACTGAAGCAGCGGGAGTTTGGCCGCAATGTGCTGTCCAAAGTGAAGCGTGAGGACCGCGGTCGGGAGAAAGAACAACGGCGCCTCCAGCACCTGGCCGAACTCAGGGCCCATGTGGCAGTCATGAGGTGAGTGCCCTCACTTATTCTTCACTGATATTGAGCTTAGTCAGGGAAATAAATAGAACTAACAACACAAGGTGGTCAGCTGCCAAATTTGGCATTGGCTGTGTGAAGTGCTTGCGCAAGATTTTTCCGGAGCTTGAGGCATTGCAAACCTTCGTAGCATTTTGCCAATACAGTCAAGCCCACTTATAACAATATTCAAGTGCCATGGAAATACCATTGTTATATCCAATAATTGTTATAACAGGGTTGTGCCGAAAAAAAGAAAAGATGACAAACTTCACTGCATTTATTGACAGTAAATGCCCGGAGGGGTTTGATTGTTCTAATGCCTGTAAAAGCTCGTTAATTCGAACTTCAGGGAACCAGGAAAATGTTACTGATGACCAAAGCACCGCCATCACTGCGCCACCGGGAGCTTCGCACACCTCCACGTCACAGGAATCAGGCCGTCTGTCCAATGCAGCAATGCAGCAGCTCTCCTGACGCGATGACGCCTGCCTCTTTTGCTTTCGTGGCGTTGCTGCGCCAGCTTAGTCCATTGGTCAGCCCCCCACGTGCGCGCTTTTGTGTTGTAAGCATGGTTTTGCTGGTGTGATTGTAGCATTTCCTTATTCTTTTTTTCTATAATGGCTGACACTCAATTACCAGATTTAATTGTTATAACCAGTAATGTGCCTGGACAGCATTGCTATAAGCAGTTTATTTTACCATAGAACACGTGGCAAAGCTGATGGTGCCATGACTGACCATTGTTATATCCGATATATTGTTATAAGTGGACTTGACTGTATTTTGATCTGTTTTCTTTCTTTCGTAAGATGCAGAGTTCTGTGATTGCAGTGCACGTCCTTCCTTTGCTCTAGGGGACCTACTGAAATGGGAACCGGCGAAAAGTTTATCTCAAGAGGACGTTTTCAGGAGATAGATTCTCCGGAACGGGCGAAACCACAAGCTTCTCTGCAGTCTCCGGTCCGTGATGATAGTGATGAATCCCAACAGGAGGCAGACGACAGGAGTTGGGGTGCCGACGACGACATGGACACGAAGAAAGAGGACCCTAGCAAAGAGGACCCTAGCAGCCGCTCACAGAGTTCCCCAGAGAGCTCAGTGGAAGAAGAACGAGAAAAGGAAGAAGAAAAGATAGAAGAAGAAGAAAAAAAGGAAGGAGGTGAAGAGGAAGAAGTAGAAGCAAGCATCCCCGCCACAACATTCTTTGGTGATTTTAGCGCCTTTGACCTGCCTCCACTGCCCGGTGAGATTCCCCTTCCAGATGACATTCCACCTCCACCACCCCCGCCTCCATTCCTGGGTGTCATCGACCCAGGCCAGGAGAAGTACTCACCAGAAGAGCCCACGCCAGCTCTGCCTGACCCGGTGCTGCCCTTGTTGCCTCCACCTCCACCACCCCCTGAAACACTGCTGCCTCCAGCAGAAGCACACCGTGGGGAACAAACCCATGTTGAACCACCGCATGTCGAACCACCCCATGTAGAACCACCCCGTGTTGAACTACCTCATGTTGAACCACCTCAAGCTGAACCACCTCATGTTGAACCAGCTCGTGTTGAACCACCTAGTGTAGAACCAGTCAAGGTGGAACCAGCCAAGGTGGAACCAGCCAAGGTGGAACCAGCCAAGGTGGAACCACCCCGTGTAGAAGAGTCCAAGTCCAAGCTGCTCATTGGCAAGGCATTGGCCAAGAAACGGTTGATTGCATTTTCGCTTACTTCAAACCAGCCTCTGCAGAAAGCCCTGGAAGTGAAGAGAGCAGCCGCAGTGACAAAGCCCGTCAAGGGTGCCTTGTCATTCAGTTTTGCCCGCAAGAACATTGGGAAAGTGGCACCCATTTCAAGTGCGTTATTCAAAGAAGATGACGACCAAGCAGACGAAGAAGCTCAAGAGTCTGCCACGAATACATCGGGTGAAGGGACACAGCTAGATGCTGCCGAGAGTAAAAGCACAGATGAGGCTGAGAAAAATGAAAAGCCAGCTACTGAGACAGAGGAACAGCAAGACAATAATTTTTACTTCGTAGCTCCTCCCAAGAGGTTTAAAGTCAAGCCCAAATTTGAGTTTGTCAAGTTTTTGAAGAGTGACAAGTTCGAGCTCAAGCTACCCGATGATGCAACTGAAGGTGTTCCTGAGAAGAAATGTAAGAAAGAGCCAGAAGATGAAAGCAAAGAGTCAGCCGATGCCAAAAGAAACAATGCAGATGCTGAGAAGCCTTGTGCTGATGCAAAAAAACAGGAGCCTGCTAAGGGCACTGAGAGAAGTGGAGAATCTGCCAAGGAGAAGACAGGTCCTCCTGACGTCCCACCTGCTGCAAACAGCAGCAAAAAGAAGAAAGAGAAAGATGGTGCAGGTGCTACAGTCAAGGCCGAAAAGAAGGAACGTGGTAGGAGTCCTCGCAGCAGCAAGCAATCCAAGGACAAGCGAAGTCGTTCCCGTGAACGAAAAAGAAGTCGTTCGAGAGACAAGAGACGGAGTCAGTCTAGAGAACGAAGGAGAAGCAGATCCAGGGACAGACGAAGGGGACGTTCACGAGAACGCCACCGGAGCCGTTCTCCGCGAGAGAAAAAGAGGAGCAAGTCCAAAGAAGGAAGGCGCAGTCGCTCCAGGGACAGAAAGACAGGTCACGCCAAGGACACGAGAAGAAGCAGATCCAGGGAACGGCGAAGGAGTCGATCCAAGGATAGGGGCAAGGACAGGGCCGAGCACAGAAGTGGCAGGGAGGCCAAGCGGCGTTCACAGAGCAGGGAGCGCAGGAGCCGCTCCAAGGGCCGAGCAAGGAGTAATGCCGACAGTCAGAAGAAAAAGGAGAAGTCAGCAGATGACAAGAAAGGAAAAGAAAAGCGTGCCACTTCTGGTGGTCACAAGAAGGAAGAAACAGCCAGGGTGGAAGCAGTAAGCACTGAGCCACCGGCTTCTATTCCAGGGGCCCCAGAGGAAGACGGCACTGCTCATGCAGTGAATGGTGATGAGTCAACTGGCGATCAACAAGATGAGGAAGAAGAGAAGGCTGCTAACCATCCTAGATGTTTAGAGGAAGCAGCTGCTCCGAAAGATGAAAAGCAGCTTGTTCCTGGTGCTAACTGTTCACAGTCTTCAATCCGTAAGAAAAACGATGAAGCTGGTGAATACCTGGAAAGGAACGAACCAATTCTAAACCTAACGTGCGAGGACAGCCCACTTGATGTGCTTGGAGAGGCAGACAGTTGTGGCAGTCCAGATGTGTGCCACGGTTCTTCTCCCACTAAGGCCATAGCTGTGTCCAATGACAAAGTGTCATCTTTTCTGGAGAAGATTGAAAAGATTGAAACCAACGATGACAGCACTGCTGATGAGTGCGACTTTCTTGCCACATGCGCTTTGAAGTCTGGTGAAGAAACAACTCTAAGTGAAAGAAAAGGCTGCGCGATACAAAAACCTACTGAAGCACAAAAATCACCAGTCTGCTTTGATAAGCCATTGTCTGAAGAAAAAGAAAAATGTCATGAAGCCTCATCAACACCTTATCAGAAACAGCTTGAGAGTCAAAGTGAGGGACCTGATAAAATGCCTGAACAGACTATTGCAGACTCTGCAAAATGTGAAGATGATATCTTACTGCAGCAGAAGTTCTTAGAGGAAATAGAGGCTACTAAGAAGAGCGTGCTGGCAACAGTGGATAGACAGCATTTACAAGGCCAGAAGGAAGTTTCAGAAGATGACAAAAGTGCCAGCAAGGCAGTTAAGCAGAAAAATTCAAGTGCAGAAAACGAACATGCCAGATCGTCAACCACAGATCTTGTAATGCCTGTCAAGGAGAAAACTGCGAAGGTGGCTAAGGTGAAGCAGAAAGCCTCAAAGGGTAAGCCACGAGAAAAGAAAAAGAAGAAAGTGAAGAAGAGGTCAAAGGCTGCCAGTTCAAGCTCGTCATCTTCTTCATCTTCGTCCTCCTCCTCATCATCAAGCTCGTCAAGGAGCAGCAGTTCTGGCACCAGCGGAAGTTCGAGCAGTTCGGGTAGTGGTTCAGACTCTGACAGTTCAAGCAGTTCGTCTTCTTCCAGCTCTAGTTCAAGCAGCTCAAGCAGCTCGTCATCTTCCTCCTCCTCTTCTTCGGAGTGCCCCCAAAAACTGAAGAAAAAGAGGAAGAAACTGAAGCTGAAGTCCAAGATGCTCAAACAGAAAATGGCTAGAATGGCAAAGAAGGCACATGCTGCAAAGATTGCGCACGCAAATTCTGCCAAGCCCTCAGGAACTGCTGATGCTCAAAGCATGGCAACCACACGTAAACCAGCAACCCTGACCACAGAGCATGCGGGCAGTGCGAAGATTGCACAAGCAAGTTCTGCCAAGCCCTTGGGAGCTGCTGATGCTGAAAAGATGGCAACCAAGGGTAAATCAGCAACCCTGACTGCAGAGCGTGTGGGCAGTGTGAAGATTGCGCAAGCAAGCTCTGCCAAGCCCTCGGAAATGGCTGATGTAGACAGTGTGGTGGCCACATGTAGATCAACGTCACTTACTACAGAACCAGCAAGCAGTGCAAAGACTGCACAGGCAATCTGTGCCGAGTCCCTGGCAACTGCTGATGACCAGGGCATGGGTGCCATCAGTAAACTAGCTACCTTGACAACAGAGCATGCAGGCAGTATTCTCCACACTGCCAGTGTTACACAAGTCGTAGGCTCAGCTGACGGTTCGGGATCACCACAGAACATTTTCTGTGGTCTTAGTTTGCTGGGACCTCGTGATGAACAAGCCATTGTAAAAGATTTGCCAAAGCCTGTCAAAGATTTGAGTTGTAAACCTGAAGGCCATCACAAGCCAAGTGGTATTTCTAAGGATGGCTCAGGAAAACACAAGCAAATATCTGATAAACTGCAGCGCAGCCATAGCTTTGAAAGCATGGAGGAACAGCCCACAGGCAGTGCTGTTGATGTCCCTTACAAAGCCAGGAATCAACATTCAAAATTTGACAAAGCTCCGTTTGATGATGATGGACCACCTGTTGCTGCAGGCACCTTGACTAAGAGTACCCAAGATGTAAAGAGCAGTCATAGAATTGCTGATGAGCCGCTTGCTAGTGCAGGTACCTCCAGCAAGATTAGTGAACGCACCGAAAGCAGTCGTAAGATTTCTGACAAACCGCCTGTTGGTGCAGGTACCTCGAGTAAGATTAGTGAATGTGCCAAGAGCAGTCAAAAAATAGCTGATGATCCACATGTTGGTGCTGGTACCTCCAGTGAGATTATTGAACACACCAAGATCAGTTGCAGAACAGCTAATGAGCCACGTGGTGATACCTCTACTAAGAACAGTGAACGTGCAAAGAACAGTCACAAAATAGCTGATGAGCCACCTGTTGGTGCCGGTACTTCTAGTAAGAATAGTGAGCGTGCGAAGAACAGTAGTAAAACTGCTGATGAGGCCCCTCTTGGTGCTGATACCTCCAGTAAATTTAGTGAACGTACTAAGAGCAGTCGTAAAACTGTGGCTGAGCCGCCTGTCGGCACAGATACCTCCAATAAGATTAGTGAGCGTGCAAAGAGCAGTCACAAAAGAGATGACATTGCAAGGAAACCTGATACAGGTGGAGGTGCACCAACTGATGCTAAGGTGAAGAGTAGCACTGTGAAGGAAAGTTTTTCTGAGCCAGCAAAGGAGAAGACCGTTGAGAAGACCCCAGCTGCTAAGGAACGGAGAAGAAGCGCTGAGCACCGCGCCAGCACCGAGCAGAGTGAGACTAGAAATGACAAGGACCGTCCACCAAGTGGTCGACGTTCTAGCGGTGGCGACAAGGCAGCTGACAAACTTGACAGCAGACAAAGTAAGGAGCGCAAGAGGAAAAGTGAATCATCACCAGGCAGTGAATCTGCGCGCAAGAAGAAGGCTTCTGAACCAAGTGCTGCGAAGACTAGCAAGGTTGATACTGCAGGAAGTAGCCGTCAGTCGCCAAGGACTAATTCTGCAAGTTCAGAGCGCAGGAGATCATCTCATGATGGGTCCCCCCCAAAGCAGGAGAAAAGCAAAAAGGTACAGCAACCTAAACAGGAAGCCAAATTAGGATCGACTGAGAGAGAGCAACTTAAGAGTGAAGCATTGGAACGAGCACGGAAAGAAGGCAGTGACTGCATCAAAGTGAAGACGGCCGATCGGAAAAAAGAGATCAGCTGGCCAATGTCTCTTATCAGGTACACAAACAGTAAGCCTTTTATTTCATATGGCTGCAACCCTATTTATGGCAAGATAGGTAATGCAGTAGTCAGGAAGGAGGAGAAGCCCGCTGTGGCGAGTGATAAAGAGGAAGAAAAAGAAAAGCAAGCTGTGCAGGAGACACCAAAGGAAGACACAGCTAAAAGGAGTAACAAAGAGCGTAAAGCTCAGAAGGTTGTGCTGCAGGCAGCTGCAGAAGAAAAGAAGAAGGCATCTCCGTGCAACGAAATGGTGAAAAAACCAGACACTTCTGAGCAGGTGTCCTCTGAGCCAGTGTCCTCTGATCTAGTGTCCCCTGATCTAATGTCCCCTGATCTCAATGCTATGTCTGGCCTTCAAGCTTTGCAGTGCTTGTATGACAACATGGACAGTCCAGAGGTACCAGCTAAGGATGTAGATTCAGAAAGTGAGGCAATTCAGTGCAAGGCTGAGCCAGAGGCTGTGTCTGAAGAAGCATCTCTCGTTGATCCGTGTACAGACTTGGGTACAGCAAAAGAAGAGTGTAGTGCTGTAACCTTGTCACCATGTGCAGAAACTGGCAGTGCATTGCTGCATTCAAAAGCTGCATCACCAAGGACGCCTGGCAGTGCTGTAACCTTGTCACCATGTGCAGAAACTAGCAGTGCATTGCTGGATTCAAAAGCTGCATCACCAAGGACGCCTGAAGAAGAATCACCAGAAAAAATAAACGTGGAGCCCTTAGAAGATCTACATAGTGTGTCACCTGAGAAGCCCAGGACACCACCACCAAGTAGAGAAGAAAATACCGTTCAAGTGCCATTGGAAACTGTCGAACAAGATGTTAAAGAGTACCAGTCTTCTGGTGATGCTTCATGTTCTGTTACCAAACCTTGCGAGGAAGATGTTGTATTACCACGTGAAGAGGAGGAGACCGCTCAATCACTTGATGCTATGGATGTTTCTGATGACCTGATCGATTTGCTTCCAAGTAGTCAGGTTTCACTGGAGGAAAAACGTTT
Organism: Amblyomma mixtum; assembly: GCF_055824585.1. Classification (NCBI taxonomy): domain Eukaryota; kingdom Metazoa; phylum Arthropoda; class Arachnida; order Ixodida; family Ixodidae; genus Amblyomma; species Amblyomma mixtum. Next base: position 68,757,870 of record NC_143017.1, on the reverse strand, counting down.
TTTGGTGTACAGCTCACGGGAAAAGCATGAGAATATGGAAAATTTTAACGGTCAATTAGAAACTCTGAAAACTCCCGCTGAGGATAATGCAGTTATTATAGAAAAACCCACAGAGGCTGAGAAGTCAAAGGAAGAGATGGTTCCTAGTACTAGTCCATGCACACCTAATGTGTCCGATACGCTGTTATGTGCAGAACCCAGCCGGATGGCAGTTCTTCCAGCTGATAAAGATCTGAACTCTGAGTATGAGAAGTTTATGGAACAGTTGAACCTTGGAAGCTGTATCGAAGTAGAAGTAGCACAGGAGGTTGAAGTGCCCAGTGAAGACAGCATGGAGCCAGACCATTCAGACATGGGCAGTACGGCATTGTTTGAATGCAACAGCGAATCTGCTGAAGAGATCTCTGTCCCAAAGGAAACTCCATTGCTGGCTTCATTATCAGAGGGTGTGTCTGAGGTGGCCATTGAAGATATTGGGGCCTTGGAGGTAGCTTGTGAGAGTGAAGTCAGCAGCTCTCCATTTGTGCCGTCTGTAGTGTCACCTCCAGCACCTGTGCCCGCACCCAACTTGGCCATTGCGCCTGTCCCTGATGCAGTTACCTACATTACCCCTGTTGGTCCAGCTGTGGTTGACAACCTAGCATCTTGCGTTCTCAGTTCGATTGGGTCCATCGTTTCTGCTGGCATTCCCATCGCTTCAGCATTGCCACTGTCTGCACCTGCTTCAGCATTGCCGCTGTCTGCACCTGCTTCAGCATTGCCACTGTCTGCACCTTCTTCAGCATTGCCACTGTCTGCACCTTCTTCAGCATTGCCGCTGTCTGCACCTGCTTCAGCATTGCCACTGTCTGCACCTTCTTCAGCATTGCCACTGTCTGCACCTTCTTCAGCATTGCCGCTGTCTGCACCTGCTTCAGCATTGCCACTGTCTGCACCTTCTTCAGCATTGCCGCTGTCTGCACCTGCTTCAGCATTGCCACTGTCTGCACCTTCTTCAGCATTGCCACTGTCTGCACCTTCTTCAGCATTGCCGCTGTCTGCACCTGCTTCAGCATTGCCACTGTCTGCACCTTCTTCAACATTGCCACTGTCTGCACCTGCTTCAGCATTGCCACTGTCTGCACCTGCTTCAGCATTGCCACGGTCTGCACCTGCTTCAGCATTGCCACTGTCTGCAGCTGTGGACACCTGCATCATAACATCGTCTGCCGTTGAAGCTCCACTTCCTGTCCCACCTGTCACAGTGTCCGTTGCCGTGCCAGCTTCAGTGCCAGTGATAACATCACTTCATTCACCCACGTCACTTGTTGTGTCCAGTGCACAGTTGGCATCAGCTGCGGCTGCTATTTCAACTGCACCTGCTGCTGCTGCTGCTGCGGGTACATCTGTAGTTTCAAATTCACCTCCTGCTTCGGATGCTGCTAACAATACTGTGTTTGCTGCTGATCTGCCAGCTGGGGCTGCTGCTTCACCAAATCTCCCTCCTGCCACTTCATCAAAGAGATCGCACAGGAAAAGACACAGCAGTGCCACGAAAGCACCTAATAGTGCTGAGGACATTCCATCCTCTCCCCCTAAAAAGAGACACCCAACAAACAGCACACGCAAGTCTGCAGTGCAAAAGTCTGAACTTTACTCGCAGCCAGAAGTTTCCAGCAGCAAGAGTATGTCCCGGCCCATAATCATAAAAGTGCAAGCAAATTCTGAGGTGGGCACCCAGTCAGGCACCCCTCAGGCCCCTCTCACGGAATGTGTAAGTGCGACAGGAGCTCTACCGTCCGAGCTGTCAGCACCAGAGGTCTGCACTGAAGTGGAAATTGGAAGTGAAGTCTGCACAGAGGAGGTAAAGTTTCCATCTTCGGGGGATGACATGTTTGTGACTGTCGTGGACACAGAAGACATCAGTCTCGCAGCTGTTGAGGAAGTGGCATGCTCGTCATCGGAAGACATTGGCAGTGGCCCAACAACATGCACCGAGCTCCCGGAAGAGAAGGAGAGCTCCCCACCACCACCTCCTCCACCTCCCAGGTACCTGCGCCTCAAGCCCAGGAAGGGGTCGTCATCATCATCATCTGTGAGTTCGTCTAGCTCCGTTGAAGAAACACCGCCACCGCCACCTCCACGGCCACTTCGTTGCTTGGTGCTTCCTCCACCCCCTGCAGGTATCCTCTTGCCTGCTGGCAGGGGCACTCTGTCGAGCGAGCCAAAGAAGTCAGTCACCTTTGCCGATGGCATCCCACCAGGCAAAGAACCACCATCAAGTGGTGGCGTACCCTCACCACCGCCACCCCCTCCACCACCACCTCGTGAACGCAAGCACCGCACAAAGGTCAAGGTGATCATACCCTCATCTGTGGCAGACTCACTGCCACCACCCCCACCTCCCCCCAAGCGGCCAGCGCCGTCAGCAGCCACACCTTTGCCAGCCGCAGCTGCAACCCCAGCTCCTGTTGCCGTGGAAACAGTGGCTGCCTACCCACAGTATCAGGTGCACCTGCCCCAGCAGGGCTATCCAGCCACAGGTTACGCTGTCCCATACAACAATTACCCAACAGCTGGTTATGCCTACACAACAACACATTTAGGGCAGACGGTGGCGTACGCCTATGCACCCGGCCAGGCAACACACCAGGCAGTGCCAGTACAGCAGGTCCAGCAGGTTCCTGCTCCACAGCACCTGTATGCTAATGCCACAGCAGCATCCTACATGTACCACCCACAGCAGATTGTACAAACCAGCCCAGCTGTGATCCAGCAGCAGCAGCCACCGCCACCACCACCTCCGCCGCCACCACCACCTCCTGTGGGCCCACGACCTCCCAGGCCGCCTACATAGCCTCATGTGTTATCCAAAACATTGTGCACAGTGGAGAATGAATTTTGTTTTGGGGGAAAATCCTCATGTTGTGGTGCGCATGACATTAGACTGAAGAAGCAGTGTAGGCCCTGTGGTGGGCCGAAGTGGGTGCTTGCCATTTTTTCATGTGTAGATGTATGAACCTTAAGAGTTGATGGCTCAAAACATATTTGTTGCATTGTTTTCACTACGGTCGCTTTGTCTAAGGCTGGTGCACCAGCTATGGGGGAACGAGATGCTTGCATACAACTCATTCTGATTATGTTTATGCCTCAGACACAATGCATTGAACATGTTGTCAATTGTGTAAATAATCTTTTCGTTATTCATAGAATAAATGAAGTATTCTTGTGCAGGTTGGCTACTTCACGATTGTGCTTCTTTGGGTTTGATGAACTGGAAACCTGCAAGCTGACACTAGCAGTAGTCAGAAAAAATCATCATCATTAGCCTAACAATGCTCACCGCAGGGCAAAGGCCTCTTCCATGTCTCTCCAATTAACCCTGACCTTTGTGAAGGGTAAATATTATAACGAACACTGTCACATCTGACTACCAAAACCAGGCTAGGAAATGGGAACATGGCAAACTTAAATGGCATGAGTGTTGAGAAATGCAATTATATATATATATTTTTTTGCATGCAAAATCTGACTACTTTTCCAGCAGCTGCCGCGGTGGCTCAGTGGTTATGGCGCTCGACTGCTGACCCAAAAATGCTGGTTCGATCCTGGCCGCGGCTGTCGAATTTTGATGGAGGTGAAATTATGGAGGCCTGTGTACAGTGCGATGTCGGTGCACATTAAATTACCCCAGGTGGTCGAAATTTCCAGAGCTTTTCACTACGGCGTCCCTCGTAGCCTAAGTCGCTTTGGGACGTTAGACCCCCAAAACAACCAAATCATGAGCCAAACTTTTCCAACAGAAATGGCTGTAGATATTGATGGTCTGCGCCAGAAAATTTTCTATGTGTGAAAGCTCCTCGGTGTATTCCTGCCATTCGGCAGAACAGAATTTGAGAGAGACATTTAGCTCTACTCAATTATCTTTTCAAATTAGTGTTTTAGGCACATGAGGAAAAGTTGCGCAGTAGTATTTTAATCCCATATAAGCAATGCCAATGGGCGAGTAAACAGTAAAAAAATGAGGCAAAAAAATTCGACAGAGGCACTGAAGTGCGAAAGCATTACTGTGCCTGGGCGCGCGCGCAGTGGAGCTAGGTACCGCACGCTATTATGTGGCGTAATCACGGGGGGACCTGCTCGCTCCTTTTTACTATTTTTTTTTACTTTTATTGCGAAAGCAATACTGCTCCCAAGAACGGCCTTTCGCGTAGCGGCGGCCACTTGGCACGTTTGACCTTTAGAATGACCCCTGACGTCATACCATGCTTAGTGACGTCATACCAGGAGCGAGAGACGGGCTACCAACTCTGCTCGTCGGGTAGCGGTGGCCGCTTGGCACGGCGTGCCGCGCTCCTCCCGCTAGAAGCGCTAGTGACGTTATGGCGTGACGTCATACCAGGAGCGAGACAGGTAACCATGGAGGAAGCAGGTAACCAACTCGGCTCTTTGGGTAACGGCGCGCCGCGCTCTTCCCACTAGAGGCGCTGCATATGCAGTATAAAACACCTGCTTTCGCAACCTACCAGGCTTAACCAAAGCTAAGCTCTCGCCAATTTTGTCTTGTCTGGCTTCACGGCTCTTGCCGGACGCTCCCTCATCAGTTTCTTTTTCCTCCATGGCTGGATGGCGCCCCGGAAGCCATCGGAAGGGGCCCCGACCCAGAAGTCAACGAGTCAGCCAAGTCGTACTTTGGCAGTGCACGAAATCGGGCCTCAGCACAGTTTTTCAGTTTTTGTTTTCCACTTCGCATTTCGTCTTTTCGCTGTTCTCGTCTTTTTCCACGACACCTGTTGCGCCGTAAGCTGCATGAGGAGACCAGCAGCCTTCGGAAAGACGACACTAGCAGACGACAGGGCGCCGCTACACGCAGCTCGTACAGAGCCTCGTTTGCTCAGCTCTGTGTCGTCCCGTTGAGCTAGCGTCGCCAACTCTTCTCTTTGCTGTGACGCACGTTCCCGCGCTCTAAGCCCAAGTTATACCATCAATGGGGGATAAATTTAAGAAATAATAGGTGGAAACCTTCACCAGGCAGCCGAGTTTTGACTTTGCAGTGACCACTACACCGAATTATGCTTAGACCGAACCGGAGCGAGGGTGCGGCTACTATCTGGTGAGATGCCGACGGTGTTCTGCTGGTTCACACTAGCGCCTCCAAAAGGTATGGCAATACTTTTTCGACGGAGTGTATGAAGTACTGTTTCGTACTCTACCAAATTATGCCTCAGTAGGGTTTTATTCGTAATGCTTGGTGTAGTTGACTTCTAACAGCACTTGTCACGCGCGCCGCAGCATTCGTCTTTCTCGTCGTTTCTCTTGCGTTGTGCGGCTGAATCGTGGTTGTGCTATGCATGGAGTTAGGTTAAAAGCATAGAGCTAATAGGTTAAAAGCATGTCTGGAAGGTAAATGACATTTTATAGCACGGAAGAAGGAAAGCTCAGGAGAGGCCCTCACTATCCGAGCTGCACGCCATTAAGTGTGCTGGAAGTCGCGCTTTCGCAAGGACTACTGGAAGTCTGGCATTGCTAGGTGCAGCGGCGTCGTCTGCTACATTAGACACCTTTAGCATACCGTGTACTGTGTTTCCGTTACCGGTACCGGAGAGCTAGGAGCCCGCGCGCAGCCAATGATCATGCGAAAATCTCCTCGACGTCGCCAGATGGCGCCACGTACCTGGCAGATACGCGCGCGCCTGCAGCATCGGGACCAATCGGCGCGTTCTCACCGGCGGTAGGCGGCATCCCGCTACTCTGGTAACGGTAACACGGTACACGGTATGCTAAAGGTGTTTATTGTCTCCTGCACATGCGCCGAGACGGCGGCCAAGTAGGTAGGGAAGCAGGGGGGAGTGGCTTTAAAAAAATGTGACGCAACAGCCTCTCGTCCCTAAAGCTAGGTCCCTAGGGACCCTACTAAAACAATAAACGTCACCCGCCACCGATCAGACGTCGGCCGCCTGAAACTCGAAACTGAAATTGCAGCGACTGCATGTATAGCGAGCGGCTTCGAGTGTCTGGATTTCCGCGCCATCCTTCGCTTCTTTTTCCTTTTTTTTTGCTACACGAAAAATTCGCTTTTAAGATGACCTAACCTCATCGTCAGTCCACTACTGCTCCATTACGCTCGGAAAACAAGAACTAGATAAAAATGTGTTTTATGCACGTATACCTTTTGCCACGGCAAGGTGAGACCTGCATGCGTGTTGTCTTTGGTTTATTTTAAATTACAGGGTTCTCAAACAATGCTCGCATGTATTGAGTTCAGCTTGCTTATTGAAGCGAAAGCTTCACTACAGGACCTCGGGCTTCAATCGCGCATCGTGCAAATTTGGCCTTCAAATGACCTTGAGCTTCGAAAGCAAAGGAAAGGCGCATAACTGGCCCCCTGGGGCAGCGAAACCAATGGAGCGGTAGCTTGGAAAGCAGAGGAAAAGCGCAGAACTGCCTCTTGGAACAGTGGGCACCTCAGTCGTACTTTAAGCTACGTAGCGGTAGTGACAGATGTGCGCTGCATGCGTTGGCGTTGACAACGTTGTGGCAGAAACGCGGCACTGAAGCCATAGGCCGTCGGCGTTCATTGGCGTTGAGAATGTTTTACACTGCGATTATTTTAAGGAAGTGCGCATAACTGGCTCCCTGGGCCAGTGGACGCCTGAATCGCGCTAATAGGTACGTGGGGTGGTGAGAGAGATGTGGGCTGCATGCGTTAGTGCCGACAACGTTGTGGGAGGCACGCGGCACTGCTGCAAAAGGCCGCAGCGTTCATTGGATAAGCAAACTTTCGCGATCATCCATTAACTGCCACTTGCCAGGGTGGCAGGGTGGTTGCGCTGCCTATCCAGTGTCCATTATTTATTTATTTATTTGTGGCGCTAAGTGTGCCGCACGGCATAAAACGTGATGTTAGTAACGGACGGTATAATACGTTACAAAAAAGCATGAAACCCGGTTGTGTGCAAAAAGTCACATAAGCTTCGGGCGTAAATGTTTTTCGTTAGCCACAAGTGCAAACTGGAGTCATTGTTTGAAGACAGGTGTGCCTTTTGACGAACACGAGCGCACACCAGCGAAGTTCCTGGGCATGTCCACAATAGGTGGTGGACATTGGTGTCGGAAGTGGGTGCTTCTCAAGTGAGGACATTTTTCCGGCGCAGAAATCTTGTCACTTTGCCACTGGTTGCGAACTGCAGGCGTAAGGGCCACTCCGACTCGCGGCCGCCTCAGAGAGACCTCCTCCACCCGTGATAGGTTCGGGGGGAGGGGGAATAAGAGCACGTGTACGCTGCCTGAGGGAGGCTGAAGATGTTAAATGTGTCAGAAGTGGATCTCGTGGAAACGAGGCAGGTGGAATTTCTGGAACGTCAGTCGATCGAGATATCATGTCAGGTGCGATGCTATGGACATCTGTGCGAGCTTGAACCCAGTGGATGAGTATAGGCACTGGGTAAGATTGACAAGCAGCATGCATGGCCTGGGAGACCCGAAGGGTACCACGGACTTTCTTGAGATGCTTCAGAGCTTCTTGTGAATGAGTACATAGGTGCACCTGGTTATAAGGAGGGTCGGAGTGGATTTGAAAATACGGCGGCCAGCTTTATTGCCCACATGGACATAGAAGGATTTGGAGAGGCTGAGGGAGAGGCCAGTGTCGGCAAGAAAGTTGTGAAGAAGATTGAGGACATTTTGCAGGGAGTCTTGCTGCACCTGAGCTGAGCGGTTTGTAGACCAGAGATTGATGTCGTCTGCATGTGCTAGAAAATGAACATTAGGAAGGTTGGAGAGACTGTGTATCAGAGGAATGAATGTGATGTTAAATAAAGTTGGGGCTAAAACTGAGCCCTGCGGTACTCCGCGATTAGAAATGAAACGGCCTGTGGGTTTACCATTAACGCGGATAGCAAATGTCCATTGTGAAAGAAAGGCATGAATTGCTCGACATAGCTGCAAGGGAATGCCAAGTGATGACATAGTGTTGAGGATGGCTGCGTGGAGAATGTTGTCGTAGGCCTTCGTGATATCTGTTTCTAGGACTGTGCAAACGAGACGGCTCTGAGTTGAGCGACGTATCACGTCGTTGGCAAAGCGGTCACGACAATCCTCAGCTCCTTATCCTGGCCGGAAACCAATTTGGGCAGACGAATATTTCTGATGATGGTCGAGCCACCAGGAGATTCGAGTGGCAAGCAATTTTTCATACAGCTTACAAATAGTTGGGGTAAGAGAAATCGGCCGTAGGCTCCAAGAGTTGTGGGTGATTTTCCGGTCCTTTGTATCGGAACTACCACATAATGTTTCCAATCGGATGGCATTTCACTGGATGTCCAGATTTCGTTAAAAATTTTGTGAAGTGAAGTCAGTACTTCACCGTCCAGATTCCGGAATAGGGCATAGGTGCACCGTCATGACCAGGTGCAGTGTTAGGGCGGATGTCTTCAATGGCAGCTATAAGCTCAGCCATGGTGAACGGGCATGTGATCTTATCCCCTGCCTCATGTTTGGGACTGACTGGAACAGGTGCAGGTGAGCAATATTATTTCGGGAATAATTGAAGGACAGCTTGCGAAGCGAATTCATCTGGAGAAAGACGAAGGGCAAGGCGAATACTCTCGGCGCAGTCGGCATGGCGTTCCATGGAATGAAATACACGCCACAAGTGGCGGTTGCCGACAGGAGTATTGAGTTGAGAACACCACTCTGTCCAGTGCTTGTGCAAAATGCGTTTAGAATGCCGACAGGCTTTAGCGATGACTATGAAGTTCCGTTCGTGCATTCTGATCTGACGGATGCTGAGTGACGTATATGTCCAGCTGCTTGCGCCTTGCCCAGAGATTAAGGAGGTGAAAGTCAGGATTTGGTTGATCTTCGTTGACAGTGGAAGAAATTGGGTTCTGAGTTAAGCAGGCAGGAGATATGGAGAGGAGGCAACCATCCGCGCGAAGACTGTCCCAAGAAGAGATATTGATATTGCGGCAAACTTTACGTAATATACTTAAGACAAAGTCAATTAGAATGGGGGAGTGATCACTGCCCCAGGCGCCTGCTTCGCACGACCAGTGAGGATTGCCGGGACCCAGCCACCACGTATTCCGGAGTTGATGGAGGAGCACGCGGGCTAGTATAATTAGAGGAGTTGTTCAGAAGTGTAAACAATTGGTCGAAAAACCTGTCGTAAATCTGGTCTCCACGTTAAGAGTTATGAGTGTATCCAGCGTCCAGAACGCACTGAACGTTACAGACGCCAAGCCGCTTATAGTTGCCCGATACGCCATAGCTTTCGCTCTCCAACCAGGCTCAGAAGTAGTTGAACCACGCCATTTTTCCTTTGATATACCAGCAGACATTACACGAGAACAATTACGCAATAAAACAGAAGGAAAGGGTGAAAGGCGCGACTTCTTTGCATTGAAATACACAGCATACATCGCATTTCTGGGACATGCCATCAAACTTACGCTGGCTTCACTAGTTTCCGTTTCGGAAAGCGGGAATGCGGCACCCAGCCACTAGTGGAGATCAGCGGTACGAACAGTCTGTTAGAGATGCCGGGATAATGAAACATAGGACATTATAAGGGTACAACAAATATGAAGTGCTGAGAGGTATTTTGAAATGAATAATGGTGCCGGAGCTTACGTTCGGGAAAGCGGTTTTGTGCCTAAGGGCGGAAGTTCGGTCGAGATTATAATGAATCGGAGAGCTGTTGGAAGATTAGCACTCGGTTGTACTCCTTGCCGAAGGAGGCGTTTCACTCCTTAGGCAGTTTGGGCGGAGTAAATTGCTGCTATAGAGAGTAGAGTAGCTAGCATATACTCTATCAGATAGGGTACCGTTCTGAGAGCGTATATTGAACGATGCTTAAGCTACCCCTGTAAGAGTGCAATGGTAAGCACTGCCGCTTTGGCGCACAAAGCCTCTAAAACTATCACACTGAATGGACGCTCCTCAGTGGTGTAGAACGGGGCGGTGCAATCCTTGTTCGTTCGTAATTAAACTTCTAATAATACTATACTAAAGCTTTTGTTGGTCATATAAGATATACTGAACAAATGAGCAGGTCAGCCAAAGCCGCACAGGTTTGTAGATTGTACTAAGCAGTCAGTGGCAGACCTTCAAAATATCAGCATACATAATTTACACTAGCGAAAATAGAAAAACCGAATTAATACATGCAATAATTTACCTAATAAGTGTTATAAAATTATTGCCCAAATAATTAAAACCTCAACGCATACTTTTTCGGTACAGAAAAAGGCGCAGTCGGTGAATTAAATTGTGTGGAAATATAATGTCTTAGAAAAACGGCCATAATGGGCAAAACGTCTTGCAGCAGAAAACGTATGGTTTTGACGAAATGCACGGAGTGGTACATGTGGAACATTAGAAGTCCGGGCGCACCTAGAAAAAGAAATGACTACGGTTTGAAAAAAAAAAAGAAAACATAGGGTCAAATGAAGGTATACCTTCATTTGACCCTATGTTTTCAAACTTAGTCTTGAAATATATTCTTCTCTCTTTAGTTCTCCGCACTTCAGGCACTATCGCTATGGGAAAGAAACGCGAACAACGCGGCGCCCACACGCTCCGCTGTTAGAATTTCTTTTCATCGCGCTTTCACCTGGGTGGTACGAAAAAGACGTTGGAGTCGTCCTAGAATATATCATGGACGATTCTAGCGTCTTTTTGATATCACCGAAGTAAACGCTCTGTGAAAAGAAATCCTAACAGCGGAGCATGTAAGCGCCGCGTTGTTCGCGTTTCTTTCCATCGCAATAGTATACTATTGCGATGGAAACTATTGCGATGGAACGAAACGCGAACAACGCGGCGCTTACATGCTCCGCTGTTAGGATTTCTTTTCACAGAGCGTTTACTTCGGTGATATCAAAAAGACGCTAGAATCGTCCTATTGCGATGGAAAGAAACGCGAACAACGCGGCGCTTACATGCTCCGCTGTTAGGATTTCTTTTCACAGAGCGTTTACTTCGGTGATATCAAAAAGACGCTAGAATCGTCCTATTGCGATGGAAAGAAACGCGAACAACGCGGCGCTTACATGCTCCGCTGTTAGGATTTCTTTTCACAGAGCGTTTACTTCGGTGATATCAAAAAGACGCTAGAATCGTCCTATTGCGATGGAAAGAAACGCGAACAACGCGGCGCTTACATGCTCCGCTGTTAGGATTTCTTTTCACAGAGCGTTTACTTCGGTGATATCAAAAATACGCTAGAATCGTCCTATTGCGATGGAAAGAAACGCGAACAACGCGGCGCTTACATGCTCCGCTGTTGGGATTTCTTTTCACAGAGCGTTTACTTCGGTGATATCAAAAAGACGCTAGAATCGTCCATGATATATTCTAGGACGACTCCAACGTCTTTTTCGTACCACACAGGTGAAAGCGCGATGAAAAGAAATTCTAACAGCGGAGCGTGTGGGCGCCGCGTTGTTCGCGTTTCTTTCCCATAGCGATAGTGCCTGAAGTGCGGAGAACTAAAGAGAGAAGAATATATTTCAAGACTAAGTTTATTTTAGAACGCCAAGTCAAAGAACAGGGATAGAAATTAGTATCTTAGTATCCTATACACGTGCTTGCATGCAGTGGAAATACCAGATTAGGAGCAGATGTCTAAAAAGAAAAAAGCCTTCATAAAAAAACGGATCTTTCTAGGGAGAGTCGATGTTCAGCCGTAAGAGCGCACTAGTACTAGCTAGGGATTTTTGATTTTCAGCTTGAACGAACGCGCTGAAGCCAAGGCGCACCGGCAAAGCCAGCAATACCAGCAATGGCATGAACGCGTCTCACCGAAGCAGCTTGTTGCACCACGGCCTCCAAGATCTAAGTTCCAGGCATCGCACACACCATCTCAAAGCCATTGTCTTACACGGCCAGCGAATAGCAAGTCGCGCCCCTTTAACAGGCCATGGGTCTTTGCGGCGGTTCTGCATCCAGTTGAGAGATGGCGCTGGTATACTGCTCGAGCTCGAGGTAAAGCCCCTAGCTCGAGGCACTCCAACAAAAGGTCATTCATCGTTGACGACGCTATTTCTACTTCTTTTGTAAAAGCTTATCGATGGTGAGAAATCCCCCCCTCCCCCCTCTCTTACTGCCCCGGCACTGCCAATGTAGTATCCTCGGTGCCCACTAGAGATGAAAGTGACATTCATGGAGCTCTAAATTAGCTACAGATTCCTGCTAAACCATATCTCCCGTTCATGTTGATCTTGAATGAATATGACGTACTTAATTTACCTCTGGGTTGAGTACTAAGGAATGAGTCCAAAAAAAGTTGCATAAAAAGAACCCGTTCAAGATCAGAAGGGTATATGCTTGGGCTTGTTGGTTCATAACTGAAAGGTGAAGAACGTAGCGCAGAGACGAGGACACGGAAAGACGGACAACACACGGCGCTAACTTCCAACAATGGTTTATTTCAGAAAGAACGGTGGTTTTATAACGACATCACGACCAACACGCCGTCAAACCATGTGCTAGCAAAGCGTATCAGCCCGATATGCGAGCTCTTTCGCCATCAATGATACAGAGGGGGTACTAACACAATCATCTTTCAAAAGTGATATCCATTCCGCTTCTATGATTTCTCGTGTTAACCGGTGATTGTGCACTTTTAAAACCATGCATTGTTCAAGAAGCGGTATGCAGTGACACGACCGGCAGTCACCGGGGCTGACAACCCTTTTCCACGCATATCATCTACGTCACGCCCATGCTCTCGAAGCCTATCATTCAGGCATCTGCCGGTTTGCCCTACATACTGCTTGCCACAGGAAAGAGGAATTTGATAAATGACATTTTCAATACAATTGACAAACTTTTTCCTATGTTTTTTCGTACAACCAACACCCTTTTTAGATTTTTTGAAATGTTTCGTACACAGATGACTCAACTTCTTAGGCGCCGAAAAAACCACTCTGGCTCCCGAACGTTGCGCTATTTTTTTTGAGATTATGAGAAAACTTATGGAAATAAGGAATGACGGCAACTTTTTCTTTCTTACTCATGGCTTCCTGGTTATCCTGGCCTTTTTTATTGCAGACTTTCTTCAAAACACCTTCCGCCACAGACACTAGGACATGGGAAGGGTATCCAGCATTCTCAAGCCTCTTACATTGCTGAGAAAAACTTTCATGCATGAGGTGCGGGCAAGACTTCTTTAAACAATTAAAAAATGAAAGGCTACCAATAGATCTTTTTACGAGCTTAGAATGGGCTGAATGAAAAGGTAACAATGGTTTTTCGCCACGAGGTTTGAACATCCAGCACGTCCGGTCATGATGCATTGTGATGCTGATGTCAACGAATTGGATAACCCTGTTTTCAGGTAGTTCAAACGTTAGTTCAAGAGGACTAAAATGGTTACGAAAAAGGGTGAGAACATTAAGAACGTCATCCTTAAAGCAACTGTCATTACTGTTAAGAACAATCAGAAAGTCGTCAACGTACCTAAAAATCTTGATTACATTGGTATCTTTTACAATATCAGCAAAAGACCTGTCCAAACGGGCTAAAAACAAATCGCTGAGGATGGGTGCAATGCATGAACCTATACAGATGCCATCTTTCTGAAGATAAGGTTTTTCATCCCATACTATGAACGTTGACTTGAGATATAATTTCAAAAGTTCTATAAATCCATTCACCGAGATGCCAGAAGCATTTTGAAAAGCAATCGGCCCTTGCTGGTCTATACATTCTTCAATACAGGATAACAAAGCATCATGCGAGATGGAATAATACAGATCTTTTATGTCCACAGAGAAAGCGCATAGGCCTTGTCCCTCATGTGACTTGAAAAAATCTAGAACCTGCTCAGAATTACGGACAAGAAAGGGATCCTGAATAGAAAGCAGCTTTAGTTTTTCTTGTAGGCACATGTCAACCGATTTTTGCCAAGTACCATTCTCGGATACAATAACTCGGAGAGGAACACCAGTTTTATGGGTTTTTGCATTGAAGAAAACTTGAAGAAAGTCCTTTTTACAATCCGTAATTCTTTTCAAAACAGAACCAAGGTCTAACTTTTTGCACAGTTTCTTCGCTTCAGCTTTTTTCTTTAAAATGTTTACAGTTGGGTGGCAGTTAAAAGCGGAGGACAGAGCTTCACATGCTTTTTCATTTCACACACACACACACACACACACGCGCGCGCGCGCGCGCACGCACGCACGCACGCACGCACACACACACACACACACACACACACACACACACACACACACACACACACACACACACACACACACACACACACACACACACACACACACACACACACACACACACACGCGCACGCACGCGCACACACACACACACGCACACACACACACACGCACGCACAGTGGTTATGGTGCTCGACTGCTGACCCGAAAGACGCGGGTTCGATCCCGGCCGCGGCGGTTGAATTTATATGGAGGCGAAATTCTCGAGGCCCGTGTACTGTGCGATGTCAGGCACGTTAAAGAGCCCCAGGTGGTCGAAATTTCCGGAGCCCTTCACTACGGCGTCTCTCATAGCCTCAGTTGCTTTGGGACGTTAAACCCCCATAATCCAAACCTAACCAAACACACACGCGCATGCACGTACGCGCACACGCACAAGCACACGCTTTTAAAAATTCCTGAAAATATTGGGTTCAATATAATAAAAAATAGGTGTAGGATCATACTCTTCGCCCCGCGGACACAATATGCTGCAAAACTCACCTAATTATCCAGGTAATTAACAAAACACTAATTATCTTTTTAATTACCGTAGCTGGGTGGTTAGTCCCAATTGGGAGTTTGATGCCGTGACCAAGACGATGTAATTTCAGGTTTTGAAACGAAGAAAAACTCAATTTCTAGAGCCCTGCAGCGCGAAGAAATCCGACGCTTTTTCCCGCACGCCACTGAAATGCAGCGCCCAATTCGAAACGCGTGTTCTAACTTTCCTCGCTAGAACCTCGGCGCTCAGCTTAGATCGCGGTCGGCGTTATCGACTGCTTCTTCGCTCGGAGTAAGGAAACTTATAGTCATCGTCAGTTACGGGAACGTCGGTTTTGAGAGCCCTGATGTGCGCATCTGCGCGGGTGTTTTTTTTGTGTGTGTATGTGTGTGCGCGCCACTTGTGGTATGGCTGCCTGACGGGCTCGTTTTCGTGCGTCATTTACTTCATTTACTCACCAGATTGATAATCTGATTTCTTATAATCGCTGCGCATCGCGAACCACGTCCGAAAAAGAAAAGCTTCGTCAGCGTGGCAAGGAGAGCTTGCGCGGCAGTGGCTGTGTGCTCTCGGGCAGTTGTTCTTGCGGTTGTGGTAGCGTGTGTTAGCTTCAGTTTCCCAATAGAGTGCATGCAGTCGTTTGCAGTTCAGGTGCTTCTATTGGAGGTGCGCGTGTGACAAGGCCATTGCAGTGCCAGTGTTTCAAATCACTTGAATGTGTGGAAGTGCCGCCTAGGATTAAAACGACACGCCGCATTGTGGGAATTATGGGAACGGCTCCACTCCACTGCCTACAAGGTGGACATTGTGATCGCTTATGTTAGCGCGCAAATAGACGCGGAGCTGGCATCCAGACTGTATGCTGCCCAACATATTGGTCGTCGTATACCGACTCGTCCCACGTTCGTATCGATATTTAGTCGATTTAAGTATACTGGATCAGTTCATGTTCAGTAAAGGAAGAGACCAGGGAGCGCAACCGAAGATTTTGACGTTGATGGCCTCGCGCACGTTTCTGTCAGTCCAGAGGCAAGTGTCAGGGGGGGGGGGGGGGGGGGGGGGGACAACAGCGTGGCCTCCAAGATCGCCCGATTTGTCACCACTGGATACCTTCGTCTGGGGATACGTTAAGAACGAAGTTTTCAATACGGAGCCAGCGAGCCTCGAAGACTTGAAGGAGAGTATCAAGATATCAGTTGAAAAGATTCCCCGAGAGATGCTCATTTCTGCTGTGAATTCCATCAAACACCGCATTCTACTGTGCATCGCAATGGATCGCAAGCATTTTGAACACGTGATGTGAAAACGGCTTCTTTTCATTCCATATACTAGTTCTTTCCTGGAGTGTCCAATTGGGGCTGCAACATACTAAATCCAGAAAAGGTACGAATTTCATTCATTCCTGTTTGTTATACAACTAGAAAGTGCTAAACATCTGCGCACAAGGTTTCCTAATTAAATACTAGCACTTCTTACAGCACTGGACGTGTCTGATCCAGCACACGGCAACCGTATTGAGCCAGCCGGTACGGGCACCTTAGTGCTGAAATTGCAATGTTTTCAGTTAGAATCTTTTCATCTACGAAGTCATTCTCATTTATTGTAGCAATCAAGCCGATGCCGCATAAAAAAAATAGACGTGTCAGAAAAAAGTACCTTTATCCTTTTCACGAAGCTAGTGACAAAATAAAAAGATTAAAAAAACTCTTTCCGGAATTAACCAGAAAGGCAGAGCGCCGGGTATGCTTATCAGTGTTCTTAAAAGCGACGGCCGCGTAGCAGACGATGACTATAATTTTTCTTACTCCGAGCGTCGAAGCAGTCGATAACGCCGGCCGCGGTCTTAGCTGAGCGCCAAGGTTCTCTAGCGAGGAAAGTTAGCACACGCGTTACGAATTGGGCGTTGCATTAATTACGACACGTTACCAGAGGGCGCTTTGCTTACGCCATACTTCTGGCGCCCCTCGTGCGCTCAATTTCGGTCACGTGCGGGAAAAATGTCGGATTTCTCGCGCTGCAGGGCTCTAGAAATTGAGTTTTTCTTCGTTTCAGAAACTGCTATGCCATAATCTTGTTAACGGCACCAAACTCCCAGTTGGGACTAACCACCCAGCTGCGGTAATTAGAAAGTTAATTAGTGGGTTTTGTTAATTACCTGGATGATTAGAGGGGTTTTGCAGCATATTGTGTCCCCCAGGGCAGAGAGTGGGATCCTACACCTATTTTTTGCTGTATTGAACCCAACATTTTCAGGAATTTTTTAAAGTGTTCGCTGAAACACCTGGTGTGTGTATATATACATGTATATATATAGCAAACAAGGGAAGGGGAATATATATTCAAAATTAAAAATAAAAGCGAAAGCAAAGCCGCCACGCGACTGCCAGAAAGGCACTCCACTACTCTTTCTTTTCACATGTTGCTACATGTGCCTCTCGTTTGCGTGTGGTGCCTGAGGTTTGTTTATCACGAGGACGCGGCGTGATTCCGGCGCCTATGGATGTCGCGCGTCGGGAGCGGGGACGGAGGAGTGCGCCGGCGAAGCAAGGCGAAGTGTCCATTTCCCGGGGCAACAGCGGCGAGCATACCGAGAGAGGGAACATGTGAGAAGAGGGTCTACCGGCGGCGACGCGAGCCTCCCCACTCTCCCCACCCCGGGAAGGGGGAGGGGGGGGGGCGGTTTCGCGTGTTAACGGAGCAGCTGCTCAAGGCCTCCACCGCTGGCGCTCCGTCAAAGGCCAAAGATTGAGGCTTCACACATACCTCGAGTTTTAAGCTTTGCTAGTGATGTTTTCGCGCTAAAATTCACCACGGTATGAACTCAGCTGAACACCTACAGAACCCAGCACAGATTGGCGCATGTTTTCTTTGAGTGCATCTGTACGCCAAAGCTCGAGAGATGGAGGTGTGCAGCTTGGGCACATCGAGTGAGCATGGTCAGGGCTGTTAGGTTTGTGAAAGCTTTTCCTTGAGAGCGGAATTTACGTTTCAACACCGGCGTACACCAACTGAAAAAATGTGCCCTCATCCATTTCGTCGTTTAATGAAATATGCTTCTACCCGTTTACGTGTGACTGACTTGAGCTGCCGAAGAGTTTCATAAATGCAGAAAATGGGCTCCTCATCTTGATCACAAACAGCAAATCTTCTGCTCCGTATCGTAATTTGAAAATATTATCTTTAAGGACTTACGAAAAACAAGGGCAGAAAACGAAAGCTATAAAGGGTTTGGCGTGCTTCAACACACCTCGCATTGATGTTGGCGTTCATTAAAATGTTCGCACTCACAGGGAAAAATAATAACGCGAAGCAGAGGTGTACATTGTTCCGCGAACATCATATCCTAGCTAAGTGCATAGAGGAACGCAACAGCACTTCGGCATTTCACCCATCACACAAGCGCCGCCGTCTTTTTGCACGTGAAATTTACACGACGCTGGGCAGCGGTTTTGATTTTTCGACTGAGCAAGTATAGCCTTTGTCAAAAGTTTGGAGCCCAGGGGGTTTTCTTTCGAGCCACACCGTGTCGTTCTTAATGGATCTCTAGCGCTCCAAATTTCCTGGACATGAGAAGATTTCTGGTACTGCATCCTGCAATAGGTAGGACTTCCACGATTGCTCTTGGAGTCCCATTATAAAGCTTAGAAGTGAACCCCCTGGGCTATAAACTTTTGACAAAGACTGTACATAAGGCCTAGTTACGGCTCGCTCAAGAGATGACCCTGCGCATTTCTGACGTCGTCTATTGCGGTTACCGGCGGCTTCCAGCGCGCGGAATAAGCGCTTGCAGTACCTCACTCATGAGGTGAAATGGCTTCGCAAAAACTTCAGAAAATATGAATATCTGCAAGTGCTGACAGCAAGATTTACATTTTTGTTTCACTTGGAACTTGTTGAGTCAGAGCTCGCCTCAATTTTTGCCCAAGTGCGCAGAATTATAACTGTCTCGGCGTTGTTAGAAATGCAAGGTGTTTGTGTAGTAGGAAATAGCCACGAATAGTGCAAACAGAGAGTGTTAGCTGAGTCTGACGGCAGACGAACTGCAAGGGTAATATCCTGAAGTGTGTACGTTGCTGCCGTTATTGTGCTTGCCTAGTCACGTTTGTGGTGCGGTCATAGTTCCTGTAGCTTTCGTATTTTCCCTACGACGGTCTCCGTCTCCACTTACGCGAAGTATCTACGAGCGGAAAAAGGAAAGCTGGAGCCTGACTTCGCGAAAGACAACGATCCCAAATGCATTTCTTGCATAGTCTACATCTATCCGATGGTCTCACAGCTTTCTTTCGCGTCATCAGTAAACAACGTCTCCAGGTGGCTTACCTTTTCGAAGAAAGGCGACATCTGCGAGTGCACGTCCTCGTCGTAAGGTAGCTTTATGCCATACACTGAGTGGCTTTGGCGCGTGCCGCATACCTTCGTCCGATCGCAGTGGTTCGTGATCGTGAGTGAAACAAGCAACACAAAACACAAAAGGGGAGTTGGAAGAGAGAATGGCTTTTTGGTCACGAAACGTCGTCTTCGCTGAGGACACCTAGAGTTTTTCGCGTGCCGTGTGCAGCTCAAAGGTGGACGAAGGAACAGGCCCGTAAGGAACACAGGAATGGCATTAACCCGTCAACGTGCAGTACGTGCCTGTCTTGTTGTGCCCTCCGTGGCCCTGCTTGAAGGAATGCCCAGCGTGGCCGGGCAACCCTTTTGTTTCCGCAGGCACCCTGCCTCTACTCTTCGAAGCAGCACTGTCTGCATCAGTTCGGGTGGTTGTGTAGGCCTGCTTCTGCTAGCCATGGATATCGAAGGGCCATTGGTTGACTGGATAGTTGTAATGTTATAGCCACTTCTGCTTCGTACCGTCTACGGGGCTCCTTTCAACTAGGCATGAACGTTATTGACCTACCTGGTCTTGCACTGTCCCCTGCATTTGTATACTGGTGAATGTTGTAGTACAGTCGAGCGCGATTTGAAGGTTATCGCGCGAGCGTCGGCCGAGAACATGAACAGCGCCATGGCCCAGAATTCTCTGCCGAGGCGAGGCAGGTATCAGGCCAGCTTCCCTCACTCTTTTTGCTGTTCCTTCAGCAGCTGTCACTCCCTTCTCTGGGCTATCAGTTTTGTTTTATTTTCTTTCCCACCAATTTTGTTATCGCCCGCAAGATACGAGAGGTAACCAAGTCCACACTTTATCGCAACCAATGGAAAGCTTAGAATAGAGAGAAAGGTTGGTGATCTCGTCGCGGGGGTGAAGCTTGTTGCACGGAACAGCGAACGAGGAAGAGGAGAGTGCGAAATCATGATTTTTCCTGTTCCAAAGTCGGCCGCTAGGTGCCTGGAGGGCTAGGCTGGTCGACGCTCGCGCGATAACCTTCAAATCGCGCTAGACTGTACTATCGCGCTCAATATGAGTTGCAACGCGCGGTCATCGACCAGGGCTCGTTCCGTAGTGTGCCTCCTCCAAACAGTCGCTCGGAATTCTGGGAGAAACTTTTTCCTGGGCGGGGGAGCTGTTGTTTCCTGGAACAGTAGTTTCTCCCAGAATTCCGAGCGACTGTTTGGAGGAGGCACACCACGGAACGAGCCCCGGTCGATGACCGCGCGTTGCAACTCATATTGAGCGCGATAGTACATGTGCAGTACGCTGTTTACTACGATGGTCCCGGGCATAGTCCGACGCCTCCTTTGCGTTGAATTTCTCTCTTTTCCGCCTGTATATATCTGGGTCATGCTAGCAAGATCTCAAATTTCTCGGAGCAACCGGAAGCTTTGAAGGAGGCTTTCGTCCCACCAGGAGCTCTGCTCAGCAAACACCTTCACGCGCAGGCGCCATTCGGTCAGTTATAAGCGCTTTTGCCGCATGTCGAGATTCCTTGAGCTCTTTCTTCGCAGCTTGGTCAGCTCTCCCAGCATACTCGTTACTCTCGTTGAAGTACTGGCTTGAAGTCATCTGCATGGCTCTCCACTCTGCTATTGCTATTGGCCAGCCGAATTCTTTCTTTCTGGCGTCTGCTGCCGTGACTCTGCTATCCAAGCTTTGGCACTAAAATGTGGTCCAGAATTGCCCCAGATGAGTCCCAGTGCCTTGTACAATGTTGCTTTTCTTGTGTTAGTAATGCGTCACGTTACTGTAAACCAAGAAATGCACTATGTAATTCGAAATAGCCTTGCAACAACATGTTTTACAGAACTATGATCTTTTTCTTAGTGAACCCCAGGTGGTCGAAATTCCCGGAGCCCTTCAATACGGCGTCCCTCATAGCCTGAGTCGCTTCGGGACGTTAAAACCCCAATAAACCTAAACCTTTTCTTAGTGAACTAACAATTTCAGGTATACATGACGGAGCCCTACAACAACTGAAACCAAGGAGCATAGGTGTATTCATTTGTACGCTTAACAATTTCTGGTGTTCGATATCGCTTTCCACATAGAGAGAAAATCAAGAAAGCGACTTAGCTGGTTGTGATTCATTTTGGCCTTCTGGTGTCTCTTTAGCACTTACAAGTTTTGTGTTGCGCTTTCCTTTGTCCATTACGAAGACAACAACGTCGTCTGTGCGGCGTACACGTAGCCCGGAGTGCTTTCCATGATTGTTAGCCTCTCCTGTTTTTTACAGTGCCAGCACACAGCCTCGATAATTGGAAGCGTCCGAACAAATCGATAAACTTAGTCACTTCTCGTGACTCTAGGGCCAGCGGTGCCTTCAACACAGCGGGATGACGAAAAGCTGCTTTTGAGCTGAGTGTTATACCCGTGCCACACGGACAGATTTAATGCCATTAAGTGCTTACTGCCTTAAGTTTTAATGGCATTCGTGCGGTGCCACATGCATAAATTTAATGGCATTAGCCTTACTGCCATTCGCGACCTACTGAGTTCGCCACAACTCATTCGCCCGTGCAATGTGTACTCTCGTTCCCATTCCACACGCAGAAAAGCATGCAGCTTTGTCAGTTACAACTGCCTAGCCCACTATAAAATGGTTAATTCTTAACTTTCAGCCAGATGAGGCACCTAAACCGCATTTTCGATGCGAAGAGCGCCATTTTAACCAGCCTTATTGACTGGTACTCTCGACTTATGTGCTGACATGCGAGTTTATGGCTACTTTTTCGACTTGTAAAGCAGGAACAGCCGTATTTTCTGAAAAATCGTGTTTACATTACATTTGAACACCATTCCCGATATATTCTGCTCATTAGGAATGTTTATATTAAGATGAAACTTTTGACTACCTTGCAAGCGTTATCGTCATCGTCACTTTCGATAATGGCATTAAAAGTGGACGTGTAGCACCAACTCCGAAAATAATGGCATTAACAAACTTAAGGCCTTAAGCATTTACTGCCATTTCTTGTGCGCGTGTGGCACGGGTATTAGACACACAGGTGCGAAGTGAATCGTCTTTCTTCTGGGGGTCTGCCATTAAGACACATCATTCTATCACATGATGAATTCTTTCAATGACGTCCATGTCCAGTATGTGCTACCACTTCCCTTCGACTGCAGCATGAGTGACAGGGCACTATTCTTTTGTATTATTCGCAAACAGCAAGGCAGATGGGTGAAATTGCTGCCTTTTCTTTTCCGCAGATGCCCAACGATCTCCTCGTGCCCTGCCATGACTTCAGTGAAGCCTTAAAACGCGTGAAGGAATTCACTAACTGACCTCCCCATGTAAAGTATATCGAAGCCGGTCGGACATTTCCATAGTTCCTTGTGTTGCCGTCCATTGCACGCCAAGGTCACCTTGAACTTCACGAACGTGCTTAGCGGAGAACGTGCCACACCACATCTAAGCCATGCTGGCTCAAATGCCCACGAAGTTTATGCATCAGACACACTAAGAAGGGCGGCTGTGACGTGTGCCTTTGTGCCCACTTGGCAAGGTCTTAGTTGTTGATCTTTGTTGTCATCTACCAAGGATCCACATTGCTCGCAATAACGAGCTCCTTTAGGATGTACTGGTTTCGCGAAATAAAATTATGATGATGATGATGATGAATATGTTATTCAACTAGAGATAAGGCTTTTGTGGCGTTCGGTTAGAACTCTGCTTACAGGTGAGCACACTCAAAAAATCATCCTGGCTTCCTGCAAGCGTTCCACTTCATGTCCCCAGCGGTAAAATGGAGTCTCGTTTGTGTGTTTTCGGTAGACTCCACATCACCGGTACTTCCACACCAATCAGCAAACTGCATAGTGCTGTGGCATAGGCGCATGTGTGCGTCTTTTTCGCATGTAGATGACCCGTTCTTAAACAGCTTCTCGACGGCGTCCTCTGATGTCGCATTATGTAGCTGAGTTTCTTGGCGCTTCACGCTTTATTAAAATAGTTCCGCCGTGATAGCGCTATGCGGGGTAATTTTAGCATCGAGCTCAAGTTTGTAGCTTACTTTTCTGGCTTGAAGGCTTACTACGATGCGATCCCGTTCTAGTCCGATCACAAAGGAATCGTAGTTTCAGGAATGTGCCAACCAGTCCAGTCCAACACTGTGACGCAAGGCTCCGCCTGTTCGCTTGGTTTTTCTTCTCTCAAATTAAAGATAACCCTTTTGAAAGAAATTGGCAGTGGCTTAGATCCGCTGTGCCAGGATATACGCAACGAAAGCGAGCGCAACGACGAGGCAAGCGGTGTGACGTCATACCAAACAGCAGCGACGGCTCCGCGGCGAGGCGCGCGGTGTGACTGCATGCCAGATGGCGCGGCGAGCGTGCGGCGCCTAGAGTTACTGTATAGGGTCCCTGTATTCTTCAAAGGTACCGCAAACTCCTCTCCGCGCCGTTTCCTCCTCGCCCCTCCCTCTCGGCCGCCATTAGTGAGCGAAGCGCGCGGCCGCTACCGCCCGCTTCATTTCGTATCGCATGCGGCGCTGGAGCACTTGCTTGAAACGCGACTGTTCTGGGCGCATTTTCACAAGGCTGTTCGCACGTAAGATAAGATAAGACGCACTCGGCTGCAGCCGAGCGCGTCTACAAAAATTTAGAAAGCCAGCGCTCACGCACAGCGCACATGTGTCGCGGTGTTTCTGCGCTCACCAATGACGCCGTTTTCCCACAATGACTTAGCGATAATGAAAGCCACGCGGGTTCTTCGTCACGCATGAAGCCGCGTCCAATGGGAGAGAAGAAAACGGCGAGAGAGAGAGAGAGAGAGAAAACTTTATTGTCGGAAAAGAAGGGTTCCTGGACGCTTAGCAGAAGGGCCAGGTGGCCGTTAGCTGATAGCTGGCGGCGACCTCTTCGGCGCGCTCGATGGCTCCTGCCTGGACGGCGGGGTCCGAGCTGCGCAGCACTTCTTCCCAGGCGTCTGGTGAGGGAGCTTCTATAAGAGCTTCCGGAGGAGGATCCTCCGGGCAGTCCCATAGCATATGATCGAGGGTGGCAGTGCTACCGCAGTGTTTGCAGGTGGGGTCTATGAGATCGGGGTAGATGTGGGCGTAAATGTACGGGTTCGGGTAAGAATGGGTTTGAAGTCTTCTCCAAGCCACCTCTTGGTGCTTGGAGAGTGACTTGTGCGGGGGAGGATAGATTCTTCGAGAGAATTTGTAGAATTGGGCAATTTCGTGGTACGAAATCACTGCCTCCATCTCGGATCCCCCTGGACGAGAACCCACCGCTCGGCCGACAAAACCTCGAGCATGTTGGTGGGCTGCTTCGCTCCCTGGGTTCCCTGAATGGGCAGGAGTCCATACCAGTTCTATTTCTCGTTGCAGTGTAATATTTGTGAGTATGTTTCTAGCTGTTAGGGATATTCTACCGCTCGAGAAGTTGCGTATGGCAGTCTTGGAATCACTGAGAATGATGTCAGCGTCAGTATTTGCTATGGCCAAGGCTATGGCCGCTTCTTCTGCTTGATCCGCGTACTTGACCGTGACTGAGGCCGCAGAGATGCACTCGCTTCTTCCTGCTATGAATTTGGATGCGCAGATAGCGAAGGCCCCTTGGCTGAAATTATAATCGGCTGCATCGGTGTATACTGCTCCAGGATGATTGAGGTACTTTCTAGAAAACGGCGAAGAAGTTAGGAGAGAGGTAGAGGGTGGGGAGGAAATTCTCCTGTCCTATTTGAACAATGGTTTGCGCCACCTTTGGAACATACAGGGGCCTTAGCGGCATCCGCCAGCTGCGGCGGTTGCTAGGCGACGGCTCAAGGTCCGTTTCTGTGCCTCCTCGGAGCAGTGCCGCAGCGAAATCGCAAGTTCGTGGCCAATGTAGATTTCGCTACAAAAGACGCTTCGAACTTTAGCCCCTTTAATGTGTCACATCCCTTCCTCCTTCATGTAGAGTAAAAAAAAGAGCGCCTTCTGCCTCTCTACCTATCGAGTAAAAGAATATAGCGGTGGCTTTATAAACATTTGTTCGAATAAAAAGAACCCATTACGTTATCCTGCATGATGTCTTTAGTCCACAGACCCATAGGCTGCTCCCGCTGCCACCGCTCGTTCGACCAGGTGTCGCTGGCCCGTGACGGTAGCGTCGATGTTCAAGTGCACCGAACTGTCGCGTGACTAAACCCCAGAGATCGTGCGGCAGTGTTTCCCACGTGTTATCATACCCCTTCCAGCCGTTCAAAGGGGAAGGGGGGTGAGGAGAAACTTCTTCGAAGTTAAATTGCAAAGGCATTGAAAAGGGATGACCCCGTCCGGTTGTCTGCGTCACCAGAGAACTTGTCGAGTCTCCTGCAGTCACAGCCACGTTGACGTCCGTTGTTTCGGCGTAGCAGCTGGACTTAACTAGCTTATTGTCGTGTCTGGTCGCTGTGTTGAATGCAGCGAAAGACGCACACGGTACTTTAAGACTTTGTTTATTTAAAGCTGATGAGGGTGCGACCAGCGTCGACCGAGGCAGGAGCCGAACTGGCCGTCCGAAGAAAGGAGGGAGCGGAGAAGCGTCCACGGGAGGGAGTGGCTTCCCAAAACAGGAGGATGCGGGGGCGCACCATGGGGGGCATCTGGCGACAGCGTGCGACGAGGGGCAAGTGGTCGTTAGGACGGAGCACTGCACTGGTAACACACAAGAGGGAGGCAAGTGACCGTTCGGACGGGACACTGCAGGGGTAACACACACACAAAAGCAATAAGGGGACACAACACTTCCTTCCCCCTTAGAAAGTTGCCTGGTATCGTGCAGGGGGTCGGCGCTCACGCGTTGAGGCGCGCTGGCTTTGTGCGCTCGGGGGAGAAACACTTGTAGGCTGGCTGTTGTTCGCTGTGTCTCCTAGGTCTGTCCTGGGCGAAGTCTCTTCTTCCGGGGAGAGGTGCCAGGCTATGTGGGAAGATGGTGCACGTGTTCTCTCCGCTGGCGGACAGCTCTCAGACGGCGTCGTAAATCTACGCAGCTGGTTGAGATGTCGGCGTGCTACTGCGCCATGTATGTTGACGAGCCAAGAGCGCAGGCCTATGCGTCTGACAATTGTAGCTTCCTCCCAGCGTGGCTTTTTCAGAAACTGTCGGGCGAGGACGCGCTGCCCCTCATTAAGCGTGCCGCAGCGCGGAATTGCTTTTTCTTCCCGGAACGTCTCTGCCTTTGGCTCGGGGAGGATGGCTGTGAGCTGGGTTCGCATTTCACGCTCGAACATCATTTTCGAGGGGGTCTCGCCTGTTGTGCTCTGGACCGTCGTGTGCTGCTTGAAGAGAAAGCGCGCAAGGCGGCGCTGCAGCGAGCCTGTCTGATCTCTTTCAAGGGCGCGTTTTAGCTCGGCTACGTAGCGCTCGGCTTGTCCGTTTGTCGCTGGGTGGTAGGGGGCCGATGTAACTGAGGAGATCCCGTTGTCGCGATAAAACTTGAGAATCTCCGCAGACACAAACGGTGTCCCGTTGTCCGATACTACCTTGCGTGGCAGGCCGAACGTTGCAAACAGTGATCGGAGGTTGTCAATGACTGCTGCTGAAGTCGTCTGTCCCATTTGCCTTATCTGAAGCCACTTTAGGCGTCTACGACCACAAGGAAAGTGCAGCCCTCAATTGGTCCTGCAAAATCAATGTGCAATGTGTGCCATGGTGTGTCTGGCTTTTCCCATTCTGGGACAGGAGCTTTCGGCGGGGCGCTCCGGCTGCTCTGGCAAGGCTTGCATTCTCGCACCACTGTTTCGATGTCGTTGTCAATGCCAGGCCACCACATGTAGCTTCTGGCACACTTTTTCATTGCAACGATGCCCCGATGTCCGGCGTGGATGAGAGACATAGCTTGTGCGCGTAGTTCTCTCGGAATCACAACTCGGGATTCAAATATGATACAGCCGCGATGGGTGCTCAACTCTGTAGCTCGCCTGCGGTAAGCGTCGAAGTTGTCTCCTTTGAGTTTGTGCACGTTGCCTTGTTGAACAGCTGTGTAAACTAGCCGGAGAGCTGCGCACTTCTGCGTAGATGCTGCAACTGTGCCTGCTGTAAGCGGAGGTTCTGGCAGTGCTTCGAACATCAGAACGTCTCCTGGTGGAAATGGTTCGTCAACAGTTGCGTCTAGTGGCAGACGGCTTAGCGCATCGGCGTTTTGATGTTTACTCCCATTGCGGTAGACCAGAGCGTAGTCGTACGCTGAGAGTTTGATGCACCAACGTGTCATTCGCGGAGACAAAGTTGGTAGCATAGGCCTTTGTGGTCCCAGAATGCCCAATAGCGGTCGGTGATCGGTTATAAAGGTCACCTCTCGGCCGGCAATGTACTGGTGAAAATGTGTCGCCGCGTAGACGATGGCTAGCCCTTCTTTGTCAAGTTGCGCGTAGTTGCGTTCTGCTTGCGACAACGTACGTGAGGCGAAGGCGATGGGAGCTTCCCTTCCTTGCTCGTCAGTTTGCGATAGAACCGCGCCGACTCCGTACGGTGATGCGTCGCAAGCCAAAAGCAGAGGCTTCCTTTCGTCGTAGTGGCGGAGGACTGTACATCTTCGAATCAGGTCTTTCAGGGCATCGAATGACTGCTGATGGCGTGGCGACCATGTCCATGTCACATCTTTCCGAAGGAGTTGGTATAAGTCGTTGGCCACGGTAGCTCTTTGTTCCAAGAACCGGTCGTAGAACGTCAAGAGTCCGAGAAAAGCCTGTAGCTCCTGCTTGTTTGTTGGAGCTCGTGCTTCTGTGATCGCTCGCACTTTGTCCTCGGTAGGGTGAATGCCTTCTGCATCAATTCTGTGTCCCAGAAATTGCACCTCTGGCACCGCAAACCAGCATTTCGCTTTGCTTATGCGCAAATTTGCGTTTGCTAGCCTTTCGAGAACGAGCTCTAGGCGCACTGCATGCTCTTCAGTGGAAGTGCCACTGATGATGACATCATCAAGGTAGACACAAACTCCTGGGAGGCCCTGAAGCACTGTCTCCATGAATTTTTGAAATATGGCCGGGGCTGCAGCTACGCCAAAAGGCAGTCGCTTGACTTTGTACAAGCCCTTCAGTGTGTTGATTGCCAATAATTCAGCAGTTGACTCGCTCACCTTCAGCTGCTGATACGCCTGGGTGAGGTCCAATGTGCTGAAGACTCTTGCGCCACGCAGTACACTGAATACTTCTTCAGGTGTCGGTAGCGGGTAAAAGGACGCTTTAGTCGCAAGATTGACGGTGCTCCGGTAGTCTCCGCAGAGGCGTACGGTTCCGTTCTTGCGAACTACGAGAAGTGGTGTGGCCCATTCTGAATGCTGCGTCGGCTCGATGACACCTTGCTGCTCCAGTTTGTCCAACTCTTTTTCAACTGAATCTCAGAGAGCAAACGGCACCGGCCTGGCCTTCAGAAATTTGGGTTGCGCGTTGTCCAACAACTCCAGTGTGACCGGGGGCCCTTCGTTTCCTGGAATCTCTTCCGAGAATACTCTTTCGTATTTCTCCTGCAGTTGCTCAACCATGTTCTGGCTCGGCGTCTGGTGTATGCCGCATATCATCACGCCTAGTGGAGAAAACCAATTTCTCCCTAGAAGGCTTGATCCTGTGCCCTTCACAACAAGCAGAGGTAGCGTATGGGTCTGGCCGTTGTAGTTAACCTGCACGTTGGCAGAGCCCAATAGTGGCAGATTCTGTCCTGACCACGTTCGCAGGTGCGTGTCGTCTTGTTGCAGGGCTGGTGCGTCAGATGGCCATGAAGTTCGGAACGTGTCCTCACTGATCAGAGTACAGGCTGCGCCGGAGTCCACCTCGAACTTAATCAGCTGGTGATGTACGCTTACTTCTGTAAAAATCTTCGGTCGCGTGCCGAGATTCATGGTGTTCAGGTCGTACAACACAGATGGTGTTGCTGATGTTGTTCCATGGAGATCAGATAGCGGCGTATTCTCTGAGGCGTTGACGCTGTGATTAGGCTGGAAAGGTGGCTTTATCTTGGCAAGTCTCCGTTTCGTAATGCATGCTCTTTCGATATGCCCTCGCTTGTGGCAAAAATTACACGTGGCTGACTGGAATCGACATCCCTGGGGGTTGTGTTGGTCGTCACACCGCCAGCAGCGTTGTGCCTTTTTGACCGATTTTACAACAACAGAAGGCTTGCGCACCTGGTTGCTTGTCTGGTGTA
This sequence comes from Amblyomma mixtum, assembly GCF_055824585.1. Classification (NCBI taxonomy): domain Eukaryota; kingdom Metazoa; phylum Arthropoda; class Arachnida; order Ixodida; family Ixodidae; genus Amblyomma; species Amblyomma mixtum. The sequence continues at coordinate 68,728,686 of NC_143017.1, read as the reverse complement.
CCGGCTCGGTGTTCCGGCGAATCCCTCTCTGCTGGTGACCGGCGCTCTCCGCTCGAACGGCGATGTCGTAAGCTTTGCTGAATGTGAGGTCCTTCTCAGCGAACAGGCGCTGCTGCAGTGACTCGTCACTCAGTCCGCACACAAATATGTCGCGTAACATCACGTCCAAGGGAAGCATGGTGGTGTTAGCAGAAGAAGCTGCGTCTCCTTCCTGCCCGGTAGCTGTTGTCGACAGCGTTCCAAAATTGCAGTCGGCAGCGAGCTTCTTGAGCGCGGCTACGTAGGCGCTCAGTTTCTCCTCCCAGTTGATCTCGTCGTTGGAAGCGAGCCCGGCTGTAGACCTCGGATGGCCTTGGGTCGTAGAGCTTTTGCAGTGCTGATACGATGTCGTCGTAAGACACTGCCGCTGGTGTGCTTGGCTAAATAAGGGCGCAGACAGTGTCGTAGGTCTGCTCCCCGCACAGCGTCAGCAGGTTGGCCCTCTTCAAGGCTGGGTCTGTGATGTTGTTAGCTTCAAAGTAGAACTGAAGGCGTCCAACCCACGATGACCACGATCAGCCGTTGAATTCTGGTATTTGATTGGGAAGCCCTCGCGTAGCCATGGCTTGTCAATAGCGTTGCGTAGCGCAGGTCGAATCCACTTTCTCGTCGCCACTGTCGTGTCCGGTCGCTGTGTTGAATGCAGCGAAAGACGCACACGGTACTTTAAGACTTTGTTTATTTAAAGCTGATGAGGGTGCGACCAGCGTCGACCGAGGCAGGGGCCGAACTGGCCGTCCGAAGAAAGGAGGGAGCGGAGAAGCGTCCACGGGAGGGAGTGGCTTCCCAAAACAGGAGGAGGATGCGGGGGCGCACCATGGGGGCATCTGGCGACAGCGTGCGACGAGGGGCAAGTGGTCGTTAGGACAGAGCACTGCACTGGTAACACACAAGAGGGGGGCAAGTGGCCGTTCGGACGGGACACTGCAGGGGTAACACACACACAAAAGCAATAAGGGGACACAACACTTATTTTTCAAGCCTATCAATGTCTTTAGTTAGACGGCGTATCTTCACAATCTGCACATTGGACTGGCGAGCTTGTTCTCACCTTGCGGTTTTGGCGAAAGCCGCTGTATTTCGTCGGCTGCCAGCATGCCATGTGCCTACTGCTGAAGGAAAACGAGCAAATGAATAGGCCCGTGAAGAATACGGGAACTTTGTCTGAAGAACTATCTGGCGTTTTTCGGGTAATCATCTGTGTCCTTTACCTATATATTACAGACGTGACGATCTCATCGCGAGTTTTGGCTCGTTGGTATGTGGACTCTAACGTACCGAACTTGTAGGTCGGCTATGAGGGACGCCGTCGTGGAAAGCTCCACAGTGACATCGACCACCTGATGTCCTTGAAAAATGCATACCAATATCGTACATTTCTTGCATCGGCGATGGGAGATGATGCGAGTTGAGTGTAGGCAGGTGGCTGCAGCGCTTACAGAGCTGACGGTGCGTTATCGAGGAGACTATGAAGCCCTGGGTTGACCCAGTTCAAGTGTCAAAGGGCGTCTATCTGGAGTGCGTGAACATACAAAAGACGCATCTTGCGGCGAATGGCGGAGGCTGAAGATCGCACGTATAACGGGCGTTTCTTTTTTCATTTTGCTTATTTCTCATTGCTTTTTCTTCCTTGGAACCAGTGGAATAGACGCCTAAAAGTGTGGCTGGCTGCTTTCTGTGTATGGTGTGAATGGAAAATTACGCCCGTTTACAGGGCTAGCGTTTCTTTCAAGGGGTTTCTTGCTACGGCCGATTACTTTGTTCCGTATATATGTCCGCAGTCCGTACTCTTCCACTGCATGACGCTGTGCACCTCGGCGCTTCATAGCAACATCGGCACTCTGGACAAGCGTTCCACATACTTTAGGAACACAGTAATAGACAAATTAGGGGTTTTCACATGCTTTCACGTGCAAGATTGCAAGATATTTATTTTCAAAAAATGATTTCACCCTCTCACTACATGGTCTTGGTCATGAATACTGCGTGTCGTTTCAAACAAAATTTTCTAACGCCACAAGCTCTCTAGACGCGCGTATAACTTCAATACTGCACAAAAACTCGTTAACTTTTCTCAGGTTCCGCTTCGCTCAACCTGTATCAAGACCAGTTTATGCACCTTCTGAGGAAGATAAAAGCATCAACGCGTAGACAATTGGTGTATTTCTTCCGACTGATAAATGCTAAGGCATCCATTGTGTTCTGTTGCTTTTCATGGCTATGTTCGATTGACCACCATGCCTTCATGATATAGAGCTGTTTTCTTCCCTTAGTAACAGGTGGTAATTTGCTTTCGCATAATTCTCAATCCTAATTGGATCCCGGTTTAGCAAGCAGTATTACTAGAATAAAAATTAACAACTCTCTACTCTTAGCCTGCTTTGTTGAAGACAATGCTAGCTTGTTTTCTGCCTCATATAATAAATATTGAATCAATTGCGCAACTTTGTTGTGACTCAAACGATTTATGGGATTTAACGTCCCGAAGCGACTCAGGCTATGAGGAACGCCGTAGTGGAGGGCTCCGGAAATTTCGACCACCTGGGGTTCTTTAACGTGCACTGACATCGCACAGTACACGGGCCTCGAATTTCTCCTCCAAAGAAATTCAACCGCTGCGGCCGGGATCAGAGCCTCATCTTTCGGATCAGCACCATAACCATGGAAAAGTGACCGCCACGGCCGAGATCAAACCCGCGTATTTCGGATCAGCAGCTGAGTACCATAACCACTGAGCCAGCGCGGTGGCCTGATGTGGAATACAATGAATGTCACGCCAGAGAAATGAATTCAGCCAAGTCGCACGAAGGTTCGGTGCATTTCACTCATTTTATTAACTATTATCATACTTTATTCAGTGTTCATTGTACATAGGAAATCGATAGAAAATATTACGGTTAATTTACAGTGAGGCACCCAGAGATTTCGTCTACCTTTCTCGCTGCCTTTATACGGGGGTTCGTGACGCAAAAAAAAAAAAAAAAGGCAACGATAAGTCACGCCCAGCCGCTCGACTCTTGCTTTATCAAAACTACTGCGCTAATAAATTAAAACGCAAATCAAACCAGCAAAATTTTGTGCCAGCAAAAATTAATACCACAAGAAAAAGCTCACAAAGAGCACGCACAGCACAGGGCACGTTATCAAACTAGCGCCTCTGACTAGTTTTTGACTTGACGCAGCAGTCACTTAACAGGCGCGAAGATGTCATACTATTTGTCTCAGTGTCAGGCGCAGTAAAGCAGACAGCATAAGCACCGCAAGTTTAGACGGACAATTGGTTTTTGGTTGAAAGCTATGCGCGCACAAGTGAAGCTGACAGAAGTACAAAAATTCAAAAAAGGAAAACACTGCCTGAGAACACTAAGTCAGCGCCACTGAATAAAACAGTTAAGTAAAACAAGAAACTCTTCTGAAGTTTGATTACTCTTGGCAGTTTTGCATTACGTCTTGCACCACACCGACAAAAAGTTCGAGTCGTTTAGTCACGGCGCTAGACGTAAACTGGTCGATCACGACGCATGGTGTTAAGACAACGATTTGCGTGGTGCAAGACTTCCCACCTCCTGTAGTCTCTTGTAAAGCCCGTCGCACACATTCGCACTACGGTTGCATCGCATGGAACATGCAGTTAAAGCTGTTGTAACCGTGCTTTCAAACGCATGATTTTTTCATTGCCTAATAATCTGCTTTTAGGTCTCAGCGGCCAGTTCTCGTTCAGTATAGTATATGATTGTTATGATGACATCCACTGAAAGTTCTTATACAAGGCGCATGCCTTTAGCGCATGCGCAGATGAATGAGAACGTTCCTTTGGTAGGCAGACAATTATTACTCCTTGAGAAGAAGCGACAAGCATACTTGCTTGAAATTACTTGAATAGGTTTTTTAGGCCCACAAATCTCTCATGCAAAGGGGACAAATTATAGTTCCTGACTGCAAACTAATTGCTGGCTTTCGTATCATTCGCCCGTATACGTTACGTGAAGTATGCGGGATAGAAACGCTTGTGAAGGGGTTGTGAATGAGTGACCTCAGATGCTTGAAGGGCTGCATACATGATCGAATTAGACGTGACGCAATTTGTTTGTAAACTTGATCGGCGAGTTTTCAACGGCAGAAAAAAAAAGGCAGAAAATTACTGGAATCGGTACTCAATGGCTTTCGCAAAATGCAAAAAAAAAAAAAGCAACCGTCGCGCGAAGTGTGTGCAACAGGCTTAAGAATTTCTGTGCCTAAAACCTGGAACTCAGTCGCCGCGCAAAGTTTAAAAGTCGGGTGCAAGGCGCAAAACGGGAAACATAAACAAAGCCAGCCAAAAAAGAAAATATTTCTAACCATCTTATAAACAAGTATAACGCTCATCTTTGTACAAAAAGCATACAACAAATAAATATTTCGCTCGTAAAGTACATTCTTTGGTTTAACAGCAATATGTGCACTGTACAGAAAAAATCTCCTATGACCTCTGCATCCGGCACTGTCTTTTCGTTATACAAAGGAACAAGTAAATCATGCAGCGCCGGTACAAGGCCTGTGGCAATACGCCGAGGTCAAACAAGGCGCAAACTCAAGGTAGGCTGAATTTCGCTGCGCATCTTTTAAAAACTGCACGTACCCACGGCGCCTGCTGACAATGCGTATTGCAAGCAAGCGAGGAAAAAACAACGTCACGAGGCCTTGCTTGTGAACACTCGGTGTATAGTAACTCTCACAACAACAACATTGTGGCAATCTCCCCTTGCACGAATCACGCACGCACAAAGGAAATCTGTCGCACGTTAACCAAAAGGCAGAAATGAAAGCCGAACTGCGGGAAAGTGAGGGAGAGAAATTCGGGAGAATCTCGCAAAACGTGGTGCAGATGTGTGAGAACAAGACGCCATACTCCTGACACACTTTTCTTTAGTTTCCTTTTTTGGGGGAACGGCAAGATTACAGGCTCTTGACACACTTTACTTTCTTTTCCTTTTTTGGGTAACGGCTTTCCTTTCATTCAGGCCTTTAAAAACGAACTGATTATCCAGTATTCTGTGAATATTTACGCATCACGTAGATTTGATTGGGGCAACCGGCTGTTTCCTCTGCTCTAGCGCCCCATTAAGATATTCTAAGCGTGCGCAAGTAAGAACAAGAACAAAAAGGCAGACACAGAAAAACGTTGAACGAAAAGTGATTCTGTAGCAAAAAGAAAGAAAACGAAAAGTAGCACGTGAAAAAGCGAGAAGAAGAAAAAAAAAAAGAGAGAATAGCCAGAGGTTCCAGACAACGCATATGCTCAAGCGCAGCCCAATCGTCCGGCACGCACACTCAATGCACAGCCAAAAAACACGACGAGGTTGAGGAGGGGAGGGAAATCGCGCACAGCTGTACGAGAAAACACGCACCGATCATCACACGTTCGACGAAGTAATACATGTCCCCCACCGTCATCAATTTGTCCTTGTCTTGTTTTGTATCGATCTTGTTGCTCATGTAGTGTGCGTGTTTGTGTCTCTTTGTGATGCTTAATCCATCTCCGCTTCAAATCTTCAGATTCAACGTGCTGGAGGCTTCCAATTGGTGCCTTCCTCCTGCAGTCTTCTTTGTATGCTTCTCTGCCGTGCAGGCCTGTATGCGTGTGTAGTGTGCCTGGTCATTTTGCGTGTGCGCTTAAGTTGTTTAAGTGTATGCAGCGAGTGAGTGGTCCGCCGCCGGTGCTACCGCAACAAACACAGCCCCTCGTCGGCAGAGCGAGTGTGGCCTCCGAACGGGAGTCTGGGCGGGCCTGCCAAGCATGGAGGGGAGGAGACGTGGTTCGCCCCCCTCGGTTTAATCCGGGGTTGAGGCAGCTGGGTGGCGGGCCCGGAGCGGCTGTGTGACACGTCACTCAGGCGACGAAGCAGGAGGAACAGAGGGAAGCTAGCAGATCGCGGTGATCACAGAACAAACCCTGCGCCGGCGTCACGATAGGCGTAGCACACTCACACACGCACACGTACACACACCGAGTGCGCCGAAGAGGCGATCACGACGCGGTCTGATGGAACACTCCGTGGCGACCACCGCTCGTCGACGGAGTCAGGGTGCCGCCGGGAGAACTTTAATGCAGCAGCGCTCTTGTGCCTTTTCCCGTCTTTTACGGTTCCCCCCCATTTTTTTCTTTCATATTCCTGGATCGCTTCCCTGCTCGCGCAATTTGGAACACACGCGCTCATGGCGGGCGGGATCCGGCCCTGCTGAGTCAAAGGCAGGAGCGGACGCTGACGCGGGCTTCTGAGCGAGGCCGCCATGGAGTGGGGGAGGAGGGTGAGACACCAGGATTTTCAGGGAAGCCGCCGCTCCGCTGTTTGCGAGTGAGAGGTGAAGGAGGATAATCGAGTGGCGAGGTGCCGCCGTGGGAATTACTGCTGGAGCCAGCCAATTTGCCCAGCGTAGCGTTTCGTAATTTAGAATTCGAAAAGCCCCAGGGAGTTCTGGGCTGGGGAAGCTCGAAGGAAGCGGGGGAGAGGGCGGGGGAAGGAGGGCGCTGCTGTCCCGTGCAGGGTGTCTGCTCTAGTTAAGAACGGCCAAGTACACCCAGACGCTGCCGGTGAAGCTTGGCGCCTGCGCAAGGCGCTTGCGAAAGTAGATCGGTGGCTTGGTAATCGCATTGTCGGTACAGCAGCGCCCCTAGCGGCTTCTTCACGCGCCAACGAGGAAGCGAAGTATTTTTAGAGTTCACTAGCTACGGGCGGACGAGTACTGATCTGTTGCATCAGGTGTTGACAGATAAGCCTGTTCAAATGAGCTGGTGACTTGGTACTTGGCTCACTCCAGAAAAAAAATGGATGCAAATAGCACGTTCTCTGCGTATCTTTGCCTTTCGTGGCCGATGTATTATGCTTCCTGCCATGCACTTTTCTCTCCCTATTTGTTTCAACTGTTGTGATTAGTGCAAGCGAGACACCCCACAGCCGCTTGGACAGTTTTATCACCATTCGACGGTGAATCAAGCACAGTGCCGCGCGCCAAAAAAAAAAAAATGCTCAAACTCGGCAGCAGGGCCCCTCCACGACTTCGGCATTCACCGCGGAGTATCACATCGACCCACTCGCGGGCAAAAACACAAACCCGGAGAAAGGACGGGCAAAAACGAGGAACAGAGTATTTACATGAGGCCCGCACAGCGGCTCCGACTCATCGATAGCACGCCGCCGGCGGCAAGCTGCCGTGCCGAGCGAAGATATCACCGCCGCCAGACGTCGCCGAGGTAAGACGCAGCCCTTGGGGCCTGCGTGCCAGTGGCAGATGGCGATCTTTCGATGGGCGCCTGTTGAGCGCACGCCGGATGTGCTGTCTGCGCGGACGTGCTTGTGTGCCGAGTCAGGGCGGCCGCCAAGAAGGCGCCCGGGGGCCGAGAGTGCCTCGCCCGCCGGCGGCAGCGGCGATGGGCGCAGAATATTGCCCGGCCGGAGCCGGTAAACAGCTTGGCTCGGGGCTGGCCTCCTCGAACGAAGCGGACGGACCGAAGCGTGCGAGGCTGACAACAACGGTAAGGGGATGTTTAGCCGTGACACCGAAAGAAGTAGTGGGAACAATACAATGTGATAAGCGCCTACGCGTTGGATTTTAGAGGGGATGTACTGGAAACGTATACGGAGAGGCGACCGGAACCTTTTTTTTTGATAAATGGGGCGCTTGAAATCTCAGCGGGTAAAACGGAACCTTCGGTGCCTTCCTGCTGTCAATATGCAGAGCGACGACGTAATTTGTACCGGCGGGGCTCTCGGTAGGATTAGTGGAGGCGCGCACTTCGAACTTCTCTGCAGCAGCTGTCGCAATATTCTGCGCCTGGTTCGCACGGCGACACTCTCGGCCTCGTGGCGGCGGCGGCGGCACGGGGCTTCGTCGTCCTGTGGCGGCGGCCCTTCAGCTTCCCGCGCGGCGGCTCAGTCTCCCGCCGCAGCCTTGGCTCCCCCGCGGCCGCCCTTCTTGCGGGCCTTGGGCGGCACCTCGGGCTGCGGGGGGCCGGCGCCTCCCTTGGGGGGCAGTGGAGGCTTGACCAGGCGAGGGTCCGGCACCCGGCCGGCTTTCACGTCCTCGTACATGTCAGCGTACAGGAGTTCGTCATTGATATCGGGCCTGTAAGGCTGCAGGGAGAGAGAGAAAACATCATCATCATCACCATCAGCCTAACTACGCCCACTGCAGGGCAAAGGCCTCTCCCTTGTCTCTCCAGTTAACCCTGTCCTTCGCCAGTTGCAGCCACCGTATTCCCGCAAATTTCTTAATCTCATCCGTCCACCTAACTTTCTGCCGCCCCCTGCTACGCTTGCCTGATCTTGGCATCCACTCCGTTACCCTTAAGGACCAGCGGCTATCTTGCCTTCGCATTACGTGCCCTGCCCAAGCCAATTTCTTCCTCTTGGTCTCGATTAGGACGTCATTAACCCGCGTTTGTTATCTCACCCACTCCGCCCGCTTCCGATCTCTTGAAGTTATACCTATCATTTTTCTTTCCATAGCTCGCTGCGTTCTCCTTAGACGAAAAACACAGCAAAATAAAGGCACCGTTCGGAAGAAGAGTCTCGGATGTGCAGAATCCGAGTAACGCGAAGCCAGTCTCTACGCGAACTGTGCTACGCTGCTGAAGACACTTGCGCAGTCACCTTCATGGGCGATTGGCTGCGTGAGATAGCTGTATATCGGAACCGTTCGGTTCTTCGAATTAGTTTAATCTACCTGCTCGCGAGGTGCTCATTGCATACGTTCCTTTGTGACGAGGATATAACTCGCTCAAGTTCCTGCGTTCAATTTCTGTTAGGCAACGTGCTTTTGAGGATGTCTGCATACCGTTCATTGAGCCCTCACAATATATACGTCGTTCAGCAGTGTGAGCATTACTAATGGAGCGTTTGAAATAAGTGTGCCAGATCTAGGGACACAACTTGGCTTTAGTGGCGCATTTGCCTTCTTTTATTATTTATTGTTTGCCCGTTGTATCTGGCGCAGGTCGCAGCAGACAAAATCGTCACACATGTTAGATCAGTCATATGTGGGGCAGCTCCTTGGCATAATTCTGGAGCCTTCCGACAAACACCATTCAGCTTACAAACCCCACATAGGTAATTCAAAGACATTCTCAGTGGTAGTCCGATAAGCCCCGTACAACGACGCCTATACAAGAAGACAGACATGAGCGAGCGAGCTGTGTCTGTGCTGAACATTCGCGCTCCTGAAATGACGCTCGAGCACCGACTAGCCCGATCTGCTACGCTTGAACCAGTTGTTACTTCGTCTTTATGAGACGTACACGCAATAAGTATCTCATTTCATGTACGAATACAACGTCGGATGATTTCTGAGATTAGGCTATGCGTCTGCCACTGCGCTGCGAAGCTCGACATAGTACACATTGAGCAGCTGCAGTGACTTTCATGATTTTTTGTGGCCTATTCTGAGAACCTGCACCGAAGGTCTCTGAAACAGATTGTAATTAATTGTTCTTCACAGCTCCTACCGAGGCTTAAAAACAATAAGCGGTTTGTGCCTACACCTCGCACAGCCCTTACAAAAATATCTTTAGACAGTCTATAGACTATCCATAGACCTTTGTCTATAAAGTCTATAGAATTTCTATAGACAAATCCTATAGAGTACTCTATAGGCAATTCAAATCATACTGACAGTCTATAGAAAATCTATAGGTTATTGGCCGAAACTTTTAGCAGACTTTTTCGATAGACTATGATTATACGAAAGGAAATATCTATAGGAAGACAACAGAGTCTGTGAGAAGTCTATAGACAGTCTATGGACCAATTTGATGAGGGAGAACTCCGGTGTTGACTAGCGATTTATTTTTGCCTCTTAGCAATGAATTTGCGATTCGCGCGTTCAGTACAGCTTCTCTGTCCGAAAGAGGAAGCAGTACGGACTAAGGCTAACAAGAAACTGAGGAAGGACAGCACCTTGTTTTGCAACTCTAGTCGGTAACTCTTGTACTTGCCTAAAAGCTCTGGTGTATGCCTAGCTGCCAGAATAAATTAACTTTTGTCAACTTCGAAGAGCAACAAATCGTTGTTAATAAAACATTTTATCAGCGAAATTTAACTTGATTCTTTATGAAACATTCCTTTTGTTGTTTCACTTGATTTCTAAAGATTGTGCGCTTTTTATTGAATTATTATTAAAGCTGTATTAGCTAAATATAAGCCTAGCTTAGTGTTGCCTTCTGCAGAGATTCAACTCGTTTCAAGGTGTATAGTTTTGTAGACGGTGCTTCACATACAGCCCACAAATGAGACTGTGTTTCCGCCGCTACGTTACCTGCTGATTTATGGTTTGTGGTCATGCTTACTCCTTAAGATAATTCCAGGTTTAGCGACACGTTTTATGGCACCATCATAAACTACATTTCCCCGCATATACCAAGTTCTTGCCATAGAATCACAAAGCAAACCTGAGAAGAAAGGGTGCAAGGCACAAAACTTGGGGCATAACCGCGTCCGGCGGTCGAAGTTGACAGGACCTGTTCCTGGGGATGCAAGGCGGCCGCATTCGTTGGCTCGAGGAGCAAGCATTTCGATGATTACTTGACGAACATCGTGTCGTGATAACAAGAACTCTCTACGATTGAGTAACAAAACCTATAATCGCAGGCTTCACATTTTGTGTTATCTTCAGTGTCCATCAAAGAGCGAATAACTATGATCTCCTTTTGGTCCTGCTCGCTGCAAACGCTGGGCAGGATGCGCATGATTTGACGCTTCGCAAAACACTCACCGGCTGCTGCATTGTCTAGCGTTTGGTGGAATTTGAGCGTGGCGTACTCCGTGGGAGGGCCCTCCCTCCTCGAGGACACGACAGCAGCAGCAGCAGCTTTGTGCGTGTTGTTGAGCAACGCGAGGTCTGCGTACACGACCCCCTCGCGGTGGTTAGTGCGCAGGAGATGCACCTGTTGGCGGGACCGGGCCAGGACCCCCGATCCAGGCGGGTACGGCATGATACAGAGGTAAGGGAGGTGGGGGGGAGGTGATAAAAAAAAAGCGGCAGCACACACATGCGGTTAGGATGCACAACCATGCTAGCACAAACGCGTAACGAGAACGCGAGCGCAGCGCACAGCGGTTAGCTTCAAGTAGCCTCACGCGATGAGCGATGCAGCAAAATCGTGGCGTTAAGTACATATATTTCGTGCATATATGCAGCGTTGACAACAAAGACTGCGAGTAAACAAAAAATACGGTGGATGATCTCCGTTATTATACAAATACCGCATCCGGAAGGTAGTTCAAGATTTCGAAGCCATTTTTTTTATTGAAGTACAGTGTCCAGTCCACTTCAGGCGCCGCGTGTGCATTTTACGTTGGTGGACGAGAGTCAGTGATCGAACAAGTGTGAAGTTAATGTTCAAATTATAATTACCGTAGCAGTACATACAGAGCAACGTTTGGTTCGAATACGGCGCCTGGCACGAGCACCAAGTCAATTAGTTAATATTTACTGATTTTAGCATCCACATTAGAGCTTCCATACTGCAAAGGAAACCTATACAGTTTTCGCAGAGAAGCCACAGTTGAAGAAAAATTCGTCCTGGTACGAGGATCAATCCCAGGGCTACCGCATGTCCGGGCTAGTCGCCCTACCAACTAAGTTAACCAGGAAGACTAGCAGGTGGTAGGGCGAGGCCGCACTGAACAACAACTCGAAAGTTTGGTTTGATTTGGTTTATTGGGGTTTAACGTCCCAAAGCGACTAGGGCTATGAGGGACGCCGTAGTGAAGGGCTCCGGAAAATTCGACCACCTGGGGTTCTTTAACATGCACTGACATCGCACAGTACACGGGCTGCTAGAATTTCGCCTCCATCGAAATTCGACCGCCGAGGCCGGGATCGAACCCGCGTCTTTCGGGTCAGCAGCCGAGCGCCGTATCCACTGAGCCACCGCGGCGGGGCAACACGAAAGTGTTAGTCGAATACCGTTCGACCAACACTCTGGGTCTACTCCACATTTAGGGTCTCAGGACACTTTGCCAAGCATGCGGTCTTCAGTTCATGCACAGCACAAAATTATGCATTGATGTGTCGGCATCACATGTAAATGAATCGAGCACAGAAGTGATGATATACGACCACCACCACTCGTTTTCACTTGGGTGCAGAAAAAAATAAAATGTCAAAAGCACCCTCAAGTGAAGCAAAAGTCAAGAAAGTACAATGGCATAGAAGAAGAAACCACATGAATAAAAACAGAAGAGGAAGGGGCAAATACAGTTTGAAAACCGGGGCCGCAGCCGGAGCCAGTGGAGAGCACAGAACGCAACGGATAGTTGCGGAAAGGAAAAAAAAGGACGGAAGGAAGAGCAAAAATAGGCGACTGTGTCGATGGTCGAGAGACGGTGCCCAGGAGAACGAAAGTAAAAGGGACCAATGCGGTCGACAGTTCAAGATGTGCGAAGTGTCAGAAGTGCGTCGTGGCGAAGAACACGTCGGAGAGATAGCGTGGGACACACAGAGGGAGAAAGATAGAGGGAACGGCTCCGTGTGCGTGCGTGTGAGTGCCGGGCGACTGACCTTCGGCGTCGACGAGAGGAGCAAGTCCCCGCCGTCGTGGGCCGCCCTCGAGAGGTGGTGGTGAGGATACGACGACTGCGGCGGCGTAGTCATCATCATGGGCGAGTGCGCTCTGCTCGAGGGTGTCCCGTATCCACCAGTGGCGACAGCCCCGGCGTCGGCGCCGTTGCGATAGCCGTTTCGCGAGTCCGTCCTCAAGGGAGTCGCCGAGCGGCGGCCCAGCGAACCAGACACCGAGCCTCCCGCCGGCGTCGAGACGTGACTGCCGCCCGGCTTGGTGCTCTTGGGTCGCGGCGGCGGCAGTCCGACGCCGTTGATGCTCGCGTGCACGGGGTCGGGAAACGCTCGCCCCGCCGTCGTCACGTTCATGTAGTGCGCGGCCGGCCGTCGCTCGTCCCGCTGGCAAGGCGGCGGCGTCGAGGACGACGGCTTGAGACCCTTGCAGCTGCCTAGCGAGGGCGCTTCCGAGGCGGACGTGGTCACCGTCGACTCAGACGTGACGGTGGACGCCGTCGAAGGGCACTGTTTTCGATGCAGGGGGTGGGGGAAGAAACGCAGGGCTCACACGGATGCTTGCGCGCGCGGGCTATATGTATTCTATACGAGCGAACCGTCCACGTTGTCGTTCGTACCAGAAACGCCACGCACACGGCTGGGCGCCCTGATCTTCCCGGCGCATACCAGGACAAGACAGTATGCGGAGAGCAACATGTATACCATGCCAAGATCTAGTTCTTTCACCCTGACATGGTGTCAGGTTATTCGCAGAGGAAAAAAAAAAAGTCAGTAGATATCTCCACTTTGTTGCTGCATTCGCTTCGCTTCTCAAGCGCTTCCAGACAATTAAACGCTTAATGTATGACTCGAGGGAATATGCGAGCTCAAAAGAGACAGCGTGCGTTAAGCGCGGTCAGTTTGCACTAGCGGCCGCCTTTGCACAAACAGGCGCACACCATTTCGTTAGCGGGCCACGCAGACATGCTTACTGTAAAGTGGCTATGACAACAACCAGTAGTTAGGGTTGGGAGAACACGATTAGCACACCAAATGACAGGGCATGAAACAGCGAGGTTGTATAGGGCGAAGGGGGGTTCGTTCTTCCGAAGTGGCAGCAAAAGGCCGCCCTGCGAAAGTCGCGGCAACGACTACTAACTCTCGGTGCACACGCTGGCGAGCCACCGCAGCGCTTCCAGCGAGTGGGTAAAGCTCATTAGCGTTGGCTGTTGGGCGACGGAGAGAGTCGATTGCCGAGCAGCGCAGCGCGCGCTTTTCCTGACAGAGAAGAGTGCGGCACTGTGCGCGCGACGCGCGAACGCGAGAGCAGTTGGTGGGTCCGCCTTACCCCCTTGGAGTTCCTCTGGGGATGGAAAGGCATGTTCTCGTAGGTGGCCCTGTTTTCGGGCTCGCTGTTGCCGAGCGGCGGAGGCCCGTTCTCCGTCTTTCCCTCGACGTTCTGGTACACCGGCTCGGCTCCGGCCTTCGACTTGGACTTCACCGGACTGTTGAGATCTGCGCCAGCGAACAAGCGGAGGGCGGAGACATATTGCTGCGCTCGTCTGGTTACACTGGTGTCGCTACGCCGCTACCATATCTGGCACCATCGAGGATACGCGCAGTCCTCGCTCCGAAGATTAACATCAGCACTACGCGAGGTAAAAAAGTGAACTTAGAAGCAGAAATACTTATCCCTAGCTGATGCACCAAGCATTGAAATCAACCTTATGTGAGGTCGAAAAGAATGAGTCACTCGGTGGCGTAGTTGCATAGTCATTTGCGTGTAAAACTAGCTTGAAACTCAACAAAACTTCGGTTGGGCCTAGTTGGTGCATGTGGTGAAGGTGAAGGTTTCGCAAACATGGGACGATCCACAAAGAAGACACAGAGACACACACAGGCGCTACTAACAACTGGTTTATTCATCTTAAGAACGCATACTTATACGTCTGACCACGCATGCTCAAACGCCATCTGGAACCACGACAGTCATGTCAAGGGCTGTTAACGCAGTCGTGTGCGCAAAAAATTGATTTCAGCTGCGTACAGAGTTACGGACGTATCACTAATACGTCCGTATTCAATCAACTGAAGCACTGACTGTTCAGTACGAACGTAACTTAAAAAAAAAGGAGTAGACTGTATTAGTGATACGTCCGTAGCTCTGTACGCAGCTGAAATCATTTTTTTGCGCACACGACTGCGTTAACAGCCCTTGGCATGACCGTTGTGGTTCCAGATGGCGTTTGAGCATATGTGGTCAAATGTATAAGTGTACGTTCTTAAGAAGAATAAACCAGTTGTTAGTAGCGGCTGCGTATGTCTCTGTGTCTCTTCGTTGTAGATCGTCCCATGTTTGTGCAACCTTCACCTCAACATTAGCTTGAAACTGTGTGCCAATAAAATTATTCACAAACAACCGTCGACAAATAGCTACAGCATGGTCTGAGGTCCAGTCAAATTCTCGGTTGTTATCATCACGGGGATCTAACGAAGGGGCTTAACTGGAGTGGTTCGCTATCATTGCGTTGCTTTTTCTCTTCGTTAAATTCCGGTTCGCTATCGTAATGTTAATGACTGAGCCTGATATGATCCCTGGACACCGTTTTCTCCACCGTAGCTTTCATATTTGAGATAGAAAAGTGGCCTTCAACACTTTATGCATCTTGCTATTTCCACGCAAACGTTGGAAGATCGGGCATTCCCTTGATCTCTTGACTCATTGGCCATACCTTTATAGATGCCACTAATCATATCAGGTGAAGGTTTTCAATACATAGCGAATCTTTATAGCGCCAAAAAAGGCACACACGAAGCGAAGATAACTACAATTTTAACATTCCGGCCATTCAAAACTTATACAGCAGAAGAATGTAAGCATACACCTGCGCAAAAACACGGAACACTCTCACAGCAGCAGTTAAGAAAATTTTTCTCGCTTACTGAAGGACATCATTAATAAACATATTTTTTTTTGTTGCCGAAATGTAGTGCTAAGCTTCAACTATGCTTTTTTTGATGTGCTACCAACTTGTTAAAACATCTGTTCCTCTTGACAGGACATTTATGTATTATTTGAGTGTTTGTAAACACTGTCCCATGTTGATATTTCGTTTGTTTCGTTGGTCCTATATCACGTGATGTATACTTCAGTTGATTGCTACTTTTGTGGAACCTATATTTATGCTTGTAAAGCTGTGCACATTTTATAATTATTTGTTAGTGGCGTTCGGGTACGCTATTTTATGCATTTAATACAGGGGCCCAGACTAGCAACTTGCTAAGGGCCCAGATGCTTTTGTCACCCGCTTTTGTATACATGTTCCAAAGTGAATAAATTGAACTGAATTCAATCAGCCTAGTTTTGCGATAAACGCAAAGCTATATCTGTTGGCCGTGTAACCCTATCGACAAACTTTTAACGGACGTGATAACAGATCCTTCGATGTTAGTGCAGTGAAGACAGTGGCGAGAAAAGAAAGACGACAGACAGTGCATGTCAGTAGCGGGTGCTCTGTGAGATTGACCGGAGAGCTAGCGTCACAATATTCCAGTTTCTCTAAGTAGAAACACCAAGGCTGCTCTGCGTGAAAGACGACTCGTCCGAGCCGCGGCGTTTGGCATCCGTTGAATGTGTCTCACCTGAGACGGTTCTTCTTTTCCTTCTGGCCTCGTCAACTCGCTTGAATGCGATCACTGTGTGCAGAGGGAGTGGTGGTGCCATCGTCAGACGCATGCTGGGCGTGCGTGTTACACAGCAGGATATCAAGTGAAAAGGAAAGGGTTACGAGAGAAAGGGAACAGCAACGAGGAGCAGCAACGTTTTGCACAGGAGCCAAGCTTAAACCATCGCACGGCTCGCGGGGTCAGAGTAGGAAACGCGTGCAAGACACAGCGGACCTGGCAGTTATTTCAATTTCGGTTACTACAAGGACAGCATGTGAGCAGGGCGCCTGTAGTATGCTCTGTGTAAATGTCAGAACGATATTACTGCCGAGCGGAGTTACGTTTTTAATGGGGCTGTCAACGGATGTGCTGGTTTCCTGGGCGGACCAAAATCGATGTTTGGCTAAAACAGACAGGCGGGCGTCATGCAGAAAATTGGAAAAGACATTGAAGCGGTAAAGTCATGCAGCGTGACATTCATGGGTACTAGCAAGTCAGTGAGGCACATGTATGGGCCAACAAGCTAGTAAAGATGTGCAGGACGTTTCGTGAGCAATAGCCGGTGGCGAAATCTCCGGTGGAGGGGAGTTGGCTGATGCATTCCACACAGGAATAGGAAGTGCAGATAGTACAGTCGGGGACAAAAGTCTCTGGACCGTGTGTTCCGTCAACGAAACCGATAGTTCTGCTATTAGCCGCTAGCTGACCACGACACTTGTAGAGGTCAAAGAACAGGATTATGACTTCCACGTCCACAAGTGTGGTCTGTATCCACCGTTTATTATTACAGCTATGGGCTTCATTTAAGAACCACGTGGTCCAGAGACTTTTGTCCCCGAATGTACATGTATATATTGCCGCAGGTGTAGTAAAATCTCGGAATATTTTACAGTAGACAATTCCTGGTTGCTGCGTTTTTTTATCGGACATTAAAAATCGATTAGAAAGAACGCTTTCGTCAAAGGGGTCGAAAGTCCTGTAAACAGAATATGCTGCAAGATTGCTCGCAGATGGGATAAGGATACGCATACTGAAACACAAAATTACGTACAAGCATGATGCTGAAGAGATCTACCTGAGTTTCCAGTGATATCACTGCTGCTACCATTCTGCAGATAGGGTGGGTGGAAGCCAGCCTTGTGGATGCTCAAATCTTCACTGAGGCTTAGGCGTCCTTCCGGTCTATGGTAGAGATTAGCACGGTCAGGCGGGCTTGTTATACACAAGTTGCTTAGCAGGACACCATTACACTCTGACTAATGTGTCATCCAGTTAATTAAAGAGTGAATGCAAAAACGATTACCACAATGTGTACGCTTAGCAAATGAAAAACATCTGGTGCATCAAAAAGACTAGAGCTTCGTTCGCGATCTGCACACCTGTTTCATACCAGGTATCTTTCCCTGCCGTTAAACTATACACGATTAAAGCAAATAAAATTGGGGCAGAGGCTAAGGCAAGTCGTTCAAGTTATTCCTTTCAGTTTTGTCGTCATCAGGCTTTAGTGTTCTTAGGCCATATTAATGGTTGCACGTGAAGCAGGACAACCAATGCCAGGAAGGAACTTCCTCGTGCATGCCATGCAACATCAGAAACAGCAACAGCCCGGGGTTCGTTAGTGCATAATTTCACGGAAATGGCCGCTAACACACACCGCGGTTCATTTTGACGGGAAAGAAAAATTAGTGGGTTTATTCGTTTGTGTACTTACGTTTGACGATCCTCGATCGCTTCTTTCGGTCCAGCTGTAAGGAGCACACACGGCATATGACTCCAAGGTTCTGACTTACCGTGCTCCAACCACCGGGAATCTTCATAACAAGTGAGGTATTTACAAGTAACAAGGGCAACATTCAATTCACGCAGAGCAGCTTTGGTGGAAGGCGATTGCTCATTATGCATACTTATTAGTACAATGGAAAACGCTAAATGAATATGAACTGCTTCGCGGAAAGAAATAAAGATAAGTCATTTCTTAACAGTACAGTTCCAATGAGGTGTTAAAAGTGGTGAGGTACTATACATAAATACTGGGTTAAAAGAATGGGTTCGTAACTATTTTCGGCAACGTCGGCGCCCTGAATATCGAGCCCAATGCATGCAGTGTAGAGTCCTTACCTCTCCGCCGTTTCCTTTTCATTATGAGGACGAGAACAACTATGATAATGATAAAAATTAAAACGATGAGTCCTGCGATGCCCGTAATCATCATGACTTGCTCATCGTCTAGGTAGACATGATTGTAGGCATCTGAAAGAGAGAGAGAGAGAAATCCAACTGTTGACTAAAGGGCGGTTGAACAGCACTAGATTAACAATATCTGAAAGGATGAACGATATCGCAAGGTCAGGAAATATAATTTATGACAACTCTCGTCACTCGTAATACGTTAGCGAGCACATCGCTAACAACTGGTCACTTAATCTTCACAAGCCTTGTACAGAGTAGGTCTGCGAAACTTCGGAGTCGACGTCCACATGAAATTTACTTTTTTCGTCATGATGAAATATAAAGTCTACTACTAACTACAATGCACTGTCATACGAGAATTTTCGCTGTTTGTATAAACTTGGCGAAACTCGTATGCCCTTCTTTTTTAATATTCGCCTACGTCTCCATTTCCCTTTCGAATACTACGCTTAATTATTCAGGTCTTACAGACAGAACTGCAGCAATCGGCGCTTGAAAGAGCACAGTAAAGATGAGGCGTACGACTCTGATCAGAGTAGATGAGAACTGGTGAAGAATCTTAAAAAATAACCTATTCAACCTGAAACTATAAATTTACGGTAACCGAGATTAAGTGAATATAGACACCAAATTTAGTTGTAAGACTTCTTCTCTGTAATGATCCGTAAGACATTGCTACCGATGGATCCCCACATGACATTCGCCTACAACCGCTAGGTGATTTATAAATGAATTCATTCTCTCATGCTCTTTCCGTTTCCGTTTGAACGATCCAGCGGTGACATGGCTGTGACATCAAAGGTCACCATAGGTGACGTGTAGCGTGAAAAAAAAAAAAACTGCAATATTATCGTTGCTTCTTCAGTTGTTTTCATTCCGGCTCTTGATGCAGGCTGGCTTCAGCGTTGCGGCCAATTAAAACGATGCATCAGCGATTATATCGTAGTTTTTCATGCCTCACGTAGCCTATACTGACCTTTGATGTCGCAGCCGTCGTTCTGCTGGCCAAACCGAAACAGCATGAGAAAATAAATTTGATAAAATAAATTATTAAGCAGTCACAGACAAATACCACGTGGTGATCGATGTGTAGTAACGTCTTTCGCATCATTTCAACAATGAAAACAGGCAACGAAGAATTTGATGTCAGTACTCTTTTAAAGGGCAACTGCAGCACTTTTTTGAGAATTTCGCGATATTCAAGGATTCAAATCTACATAGGCTGTAGGTAAAGCATGCCAAGTGTTTTTGCACTAGAATTTAAAATAGTGACGTAATCGACGATTGAATTTTGCGCTTCTGCTCAATGCAGCGGAGGAGTATAGGGAAATTTAGCGTGACGTCACGGAAGGTATCATTTCAAATTACCGCTGTCGTCAGCCGCACCCTGCCCTGACGCGTTAGGTGCTGCCAAACAACTCTCGGCATTGTCTGCCTTCGGTGGCGTTGGTTTTTTTCTTCAAAACAGGCGTTTGTGCATTGGAAATGTACGGATACCTTCGCTGACATCATCATACGCCCGCCCCGCCGCGGTGGCTCAGTGGTAACGGCGCTCGGCTACTGGCCCGAAATACGCGGGTTCGATCCCAGCCTCGGCGGCCGAATTTCGATGGAGGCGAAATTCTAGAGGTCCGCGTACTGTGCGATGTCAGCGCACGCTAAAGAACCCCAGGTGGTCGAAATTTCTGGAGCCCTTCACTACGGCGTCCCTCATAGCATGAGTCGCTCTGGGACGTTAAATCCCATTAAACCAAACCAATCATCATACGCCCCCCGTTTGGCGTCGTGCGCTGCGGGGAAGCTTGAAGGGCGTCCGGATTTTAATCGGCGATTACTTCACTATTTCAAGTGCTAGCCCAAAACGACTTCGCATGATTTACCTGCAACTTTCGCACATTCGACCCTCTTAAGCTCGTTGCAGTTTCCCTTTCAGAACTGAAATTTTAGATTTGCCTCTCCCAGGTAGCCTGAGCCTGCACCTTCAAACGAGTAACTTTAGGACGGCGAGCGAATAGATTGAGCGAGCGTACCGCCGGGCCCATTCACGCGGTATTCGCATTCCGCGGCTCCCAGAGAGTTGTTCGGCTGGCAGAGGTAGAGACCGTAGTACTCGGGCGCCGTCGAGTCCGGCACCGTGTAGATGCTGCGCAGGCCTTCCGAGTAGACGTTCCGCTCGAGCGTCTCGTTGCCCAGCATCCAGCTGATGTTCACCTGGGGCGGGTTGGCGTCCACCTCGCATATGAGCGTCACCTGGCCCTCCGAGTTCTTGCTCGTGTACAGCACACACGACGGCGGGTCTGCAGCGGAGATTCGCAGTGAGAATTCCACCTCGTAGTTCAAACAAAATACATAAAGGCTGCCAATAACATCAGTTATTGCAGTTTGATTGAAAAGCGTTGGAGAAATATTTGTTATATCAGCACTATATCGTAAGAATACTATAATCTCGTTAGAACGAAGTTGGAGGGGCCTGGCGATTACTTCGTTATAGCCGCAGCTTCTTTATAGCCCGTGTTGACCGAGCTTCCAAGGGGAATCATCATTCCTTCGTTATATCCATTATTTCGTTATAAGCCGTTTCTTTATAGCGAGGTTCGACTGTATTATGGCCGCGTCTGGACTCCCGTCCGGATGCGGCCGCGAGGAATCTTTGGAAACTCCGATCGCTTTAATTAATGCCTTAAAGCTATTCACTTATAAGAAAAAAAGAACGAAAAAAATTTCAAAGCTAGGGCGTGGAGTCCATAATGTCGTTTGTTTTCTTCAGTGTGCACTTAACTAAACGTTAGTAACTTTAGACGTTTATAACCAGTAACAGGACTGATCCATGGCTAAATTGTTTGCATTCGAAGAGCTTGCAGGCGTGAAATTATTGCATTTCAGGAATATTTCCATACTAAAATACAAAATTGTTCAGAATATCTCTATTTTTTGATGTTGAATAGTTTTGACAAAATCTCGATGACGCATAAGGAGTTATACACGCCATGGAGTGGAAAGTGTTTTATACCAGCAGTCCATTTCCACTAAACAGCCAAAAAGAAAGTATGCCTTTGTGAAGGTCTCCTTCACATCAAATATCTGCATGTCTCATGGAGCATATGTAGAAGCCCAATGCTTTGAAACTGAAAATAGCAAAACTGAACCTGAAACTGAACTGAAAACTGAAGCTGAACTGGAACTGAAAACGTCAGCAAAATAATTTTCTTCGCCTTTTTATTCCGGCGAATATCCATAAAACCCACATTACCCTCGGCAAAAAAAAAAGAAAAAAGTGGAGATAGGGGCCGCCACTGGAGATATCGCGGACTCTACTCACAGATGACGTCAATATAGGTGTTGACCGACGCCGAGCCGTGCCGGTTGCTGGCGACGCACGTATAGTTTCCCGTGCGCTCCCTGCCCAAGCTGTAGTTCATGAACAGCAGTGGGCTGTCGGAGATGACTTGGTCGTTGTACATCCACATGTATTCGCTGGACGGCTTGGAGTTGGCGCTGCAACTGACCTGCTCGGCCACGTTGCCCTCGTAGACGAGGAGGTGTGACACGGACACCTCGATGTCCTCTGGAGGATCTGCAGTTCCAACAGCAAAAAAAAAAAAAAAGAAAACGAAGGTGGTAGGAAATTCTAATGCAACGCTGTAGTTATTGATAAATTCGCTCTCACCCTGCCATATGCTAGTCTTTCCGGTTAGCTCAGTTGGTAGAGCGACTGTTCCGGTGAAGAGGTGGTCCTGGGTTCGAACACTGAACCAGAACTATTTTCTTTTTAAGTACGAAGCTTCACTGTAAGCTGTATTGCTTTCCTTTGTAGCCGTATTGCTGCGCTTTGGTGGATGCCAATGAGTAATTACTCCCTTACTATTGAATTCCTACTTTTTCTCATTCACTTCATCCCACCATGTGGTTAGGACCTCGAACAGGCCATCTGGCTGCCATAGGTAGAATGACTGCACATGCCAGCCATGTGCTAGGCTTATGGCTGCCTCCACCTTGCTTGTGGCATTTCTACCGCCAGTATGCTCAGCAATGACATCGATTAGCTTTTTCAGGCCTAGGTGAGCCATGTTCAATCATAAAGACAAGAATTTCCACGCAAAATTGGCACCATAGTATCCTGAGTGGCCTGCAGTGGGCGTAGTCAGGTTGAAGATGATTATGAGTATCCTGAGTTAGCAGTGAGTTGCACATACTTGCAGACCTCGTGCATTCAGTCAGTGCGATCTTCTGGCTGTAACACTATCACCATGGACAAGTCTAAACACGTGGACATGGACATGAATGTAGATATGAGCACAGACATGGAGCATGGACAAGGAGCATTGACAAGGAGCATGGACAAAAAGCATGGACACCGAGAACGGACGCGGGGCTTGGACATGCTTTGAGCATGTTGGTGTTCAAAGCATACCAATAACCTGCCCTGCAGTCTGAAAGTACACGTCGAAGTGTAATGCCCATTCTGTCTCGAGAGCTCGTAGTTAGCACTGCGGTAGCTTCGCAGCAGCTTTTATCGACCGGGCCACGCAACCGCGCCGCCGTACCATTCGGGTGTCCGCGTGAAGGAAGCGAGGGGTCACTCACACTCGACCTCGAAGTGGGTGGTGGAGGAGACGGCGCGTCCCACCAGGTTGCCGCTCGAGCGGCACGTGAAAGTGGTGTTGTCCAGGTTCCGGTCGAGCACGCCGCCGGGCCACTGCGTCATGTCGAACTTGAGCGTGCTCACCACGGAGGCGAAGCGGTTCTCGGCGGGCTCCTCCGGGTGCGGCGTGCTCTGGATGCTGAACTGCGGGCTGTAGTCGATGCTCTCGCCCGCGCGCAACCACTCGATCACGCAGGCCGGCTCGCACTCGACGCGGCACGACAGGCTCACGTCCGTCGAGTTCTGCAGCGCCCCGTGCTCGCTGGGCAGCTGGTCGATGAACGACGGCGGCGCTGCGTCGGAGAGGAGAATACGTGCCACGCGCCACATCATCGACTTGCCGACCTAACCTCACATCGCCCCCGGCGGCTAGCTGTGGCCTCTTTACTCTCTTTTTCTCCTTTTATTTGTCTCTCGCTCATAGCTCGATCAGGATAAGTGGACCCAGAGGTGCACAAAGCGCAGCGAGACGGAAATAGAAATGAGCTTCGAGAGGCAGCCTTTCAGGCAATTGTCGGTGGGGCAAGAAAGAACGAGATGAATGCCGGAGTAATGGCGGTGGTGTCTGGAGTTTTCCCCCGATGATCGGCTGGATGAACTGGCAGTTTTGTTGTTACCTCCGCTCCTCTCCGCGAGCCTTGTTCCCTCCCAAAGGTACACTGCGAATGTTATTTACAAGCCCCTCGTCGTGTTCGTTTTTGCCACTATAGGAGTGGTTATGTCAAGTATATATAACGGACCATAGGGTATATTTATGCTGTGCAGCAGCTAGACAGACATAAACAATAACCTTCTTTGTCAGTAGCTGAAGAAATGACAAGTTTACGGGCGTTTTTGTCTTCAAAGGGCACTTTCCTCCCTTTTTCTCTCATCCCTCTGGGCTACATATCCCGTTCTCCCAACGTAGGGGCTCAATATGAATGGTATCCTGGCCAATTCTTTTTCATATATTCCTTTTCAATTCTGCCCTTGGCTTCCAATAACATTTTTGGTGATACAATATAGATGCCCTTGTGGTTAACCGGCATGCTTCCTGTCATCTCATGCAATTCATTCCGCGGGGGAAACTCGGCTAGTCCGGGCTTATCTGAAGTGCGCATCATACAGCCTCACCGAGCACGGGCAGTTCGTAGTCTCCGCTGGGTCCGGCGCCGACGTCGTTGACGGCGGCGCACGAGTAGCGTCCGCGTGACGCCAGGCTGCCGGGCGGCGTCTCCAGCTCGGACTCAGTCGCCGTGACGATGAGCTCGCCCTCGAACTCCCAGCGGTAGTGCGTGGCAGGCGGAAGGCCCGGGTCCTCCACCACGCAGCTCAGAGTCGTCGTCTTGCCCTTCACGGCGTACTCGCTGGCGTGCACTACGCTCGCGGGGCCGGGAGGATCTGCGAGGGACGGAGGATGCAGCGCGGGTCAACACGAATTTGGGTTACGCTTAATCTTCATCCTGTCCTCAGTACCTACGCTAGAAGGCAGTAAATGAGAAACGGCGGGAAAAAACCGACTGTGTGCTAGCGCTACAACAGCTGTCTCTATACTTTCATCGTAGCGAAACCTTCGTTAGTGATGGCTAGTGGAAAAATATAGAAGCAATAATGGGTCGACCCTGCCTGCGTGAAAGAGACCTTTTCGGGAGGAGTGAACGGCTCCAGTTAATAGGACACATCATCTATCGACACTCGTCAGACTATATATGGTTAAAGAATGCAGCGCGAAAAGACGAGGACAAACGGAGAAGTGGACAGGACTGGCGCTACCAACACCTATGTAGTCAGCGCCAGTCCTGTCTTTAGTTAGTAGCGCCAGTCCTGTCCACTTCTTCGTTTGTCCTTGCCTTTTCGCGCTGCATTCTTTAACCATGATCACTGACCAACAAGCCCAAACAGCCAATTTAGATTATATATGTCCATTTAGACGCCTCATCCAAACGTATTCACCTCCTTCCGGACAACTTTATGCTGATCTAGGAGAATAATGGGACGTCTTTTGATGTTTTCAAAAGTTCTCCTCGGATGATAAGGTGTTTCACTTGCTTAAAAAAATGTTATAACAGTTTGGGCGCCGGGTGCACTCACAATAGACGGCCAGCTCCTGGGTGTCGGACACGGGCCCCCAGCCGGCGTCGTTCTCGCCCTGGCAGGAGTAGTTCCCCGTGGCGTTGCGCATCACGTCCGCCCAGACGACCACGCGCTCGGTGCTCTCGTTGAGCAGCTCGCCGTCCCGGTGCCAGCGCACGCGGCGCAGCTGGCCTGGGTTGCCCTCGAGCACGTTGCACGAGAGCGTCACGCGGGTGCCCGGCCCCTCTTCCAGGAACGGAGGGGACACCACCGCCGCCACGGTCGGAACGTCTGCGTTCGATGCCCAAAACGTGCACAATTAGCGCGCCTCCATTTTGGAGCCGGCACTGAGGACAACTCCGTCCAAATCTTGTTCTTGGTACAAACTGATTCTATTGCTCTCTCTGTCAAAAGAAGCATTTATTCCTGAGACAGTTGGGTGTAAAACCGGAACTTTTTTATTGCGAAAGCAATACTAGTTGCACTTTCAGCCCGTCGCGTAGCAGCGAGGCCGGTAGCTACCATATTAGCATATTGTATTGGATTGGATTGGATTGCATAACCGATGCATCACCACAAGTCTAACCACAAGCACCACCACCAGCTACACTACCAGCTGAACCATGGCGTAGCTACGGATATTGCTTTAGCAATTACCGGGCTTAAATAAGCTGAGCCACAGCCATTTTTTATTTCGCTGCTCGATTCATACCCGTGACGTCAGAGCCGAGAGAGACTCCGACGTCACCGTTTAGAAGCGGATAGCGGTGTAGCCTAACCTCGAGGGCTCGCGCACAAAAATCTGCCTCGACGTCACTGCAATTTGCTGACGAAATCGGTCAGTGGCGGCGATGCTTGCATTTCGTTTCTAGAAATTTTCAAGGATATGAAAGCTTCATTTTCAGCTAAAGCAGGTCTTTGCCATTAGAATGCTGTAATCTATCGACACTTGTTCGACATGTTCTTCGATATACAGGATGTTTCACCTACGACTTTACTCAATTTGTAAAGGTAGGCCTTTTTTAGTTAGAAGATCGCTTTTTTCGGCATAGCATTGTCTGCGGGAGGTACATCAGAACTCAAATAAGACATGCTAACCAGCAGGCTGGTTAACTAATTTCAATAGTTAACGTTTAACTATTGCTGATAGGCTCATTAATTAGTGGGAGGCGTGTAACCCACCGTAGGCAATATCGATATCAGTTCTTGGAATTTTGAAAACGCGGTTACCCACGGCGCTGTGGCCCCTGCAAATTCTGGCTATTTCGACGAGTTACGTGCACTGGAGGGGTAGCTTTGCCTGCAAGCTTCTCGAATGCGCATGTATTTTGGGGTGATGTAAGCAAAATATGTTGGGCCACAACACCGATGGGTAACCGCGTTTTCGAAATTCTCAATAATTAAGGCGTCTAACTCTAATAGTCAAAAAGTTAAATATTCAGTATTAGTTAACCATGCTGCTAGTTAGCACGTCTTAGCTGTATTCTGATGAACTACACAGCTGAAAATACTTTTCGGAGAAAAGCGCTCTTCTAACTAGAAAGTCTATTTTAAAAAAAAAATAGTGTTACGTCTTAGGTGAAAGACCCTGCATATATTTTTTTAATTTTGTTTATATTTGCTCACACCCTTAATCCAGATTTAAATCTGTATACAGACATTTTACTCTTGCTTACTCTTTGCACGGAAACAAATCACGAGCCGGCAAAACGTATCCCTCAGCACCAGAGGCCTGCCCTTCTGAAAACATGGCACAAGTGAAGGTATGCTTTCCTTCCCGAGTGACCAATTGCTTTAAATGCCATGTAAAAACTGCTATAAACAGTGCTTTGACGTCAGCGACTCCGGGTGCTAAAGATCCGTTGAACTGTCAGGAACTCCAAGTTGAATCCTTGATTTGTGACGACACTCGCTAACCTTACCGTTGACTCTATCGCCTTACAGCCATGTGCGCAAAAGATTGCAGTGACACCGGCAACGTAATAACAAAAACGCAACCTCGTAAGGGAGCGCTTTGAAACTGATTAAATTTCTAATTTTGCTGCGGATTGACGGAGCAAAGAGTAAAATATCAGCGCCGTTCTATCTTTGTTATAATTTCGTTTCACAGGGAGCCCGCTTCTTAACTGGGGCTACTCGTTTGAAGAAAGTAGCAGGGAAAGCGGAGATGCTGCAATCAGCCCGCACTCGTCGTACGAAATTGCAGGCCAGCAATTAGCATTTCTCACACCCGCGTCTCCGAGGGAAGAGCTTATGGGGCGGGCTGCGCGGACTTGGAAGCGAGATTAGTCGGACCGGATGACAAACTGTAAGGCCGGTACGTTAAAGCCTGTACGCATTTTTGCTTCGCACTTGAAAAGAGCGCACGAGCCGTGGACAATGAGTGATTTCAACCTCACCGTGATCTACAGACGCCGTATCTGTTCGGCGTCAGATCAGCTATTACCGCAATCAATCTGGTGCTTATTAGTTAATTACCAGAGCAATTTCGGCAGTCATCTTTTGCGCCCAGACTACGTCTGACAAAACTAACAGCCTACGCAGGTACACATCTGGTTCGCTAAGTGCCACGCACCAGCTTGCATCGCGATTGAAGTTCCAAAAAACAATGCGCTATTATGGACCGATTCACTTTACACTGAAGGTAGAAGGAAGAATTTTTATTTCCCAGGGCTCCAAAGGTTATTCATGAATGTTAATTTTTTTCGAAAGTTTGGAAGTCTGCAAAGAAGTTACCTATGCCATGAAAAGTGTACTTCCGTCTGGGTTAACTGCATGTATTTGCAGGAATGCAGTGCGCAGTCTCGTTATGTGTCTGTTTCGAATGCCTTGCTATGTTATTTGTTTAGTTTTTGAATGCCTCGCTATTACGCCACACGGCAGATAACGAAGAAAAGTGTCGAACTAGTCGCGGTTCGTACAAGGACCAAATGCTTGGTTTGGTTTATTGGGGTTTAACGTCCCGAAGCAACTCAGGCTATGAGGGACGACGTAGTGAAGGGCTCCGGAAATTTCGACCACCTGGGGATCTTTAACGTGCACTGACATCGCACAGTACACGGGTCTCTAGAATTTCGCCTTTATCGAAATTCAGCCGCCGCGGCCGGGATCGAACCCACGTCTTTCGAGTCAGCAGCCGAGCGCCTTAACCACTGAGCCACCGCGGCAGTTTCGCTGCAGCGTGTCAACTTCAGAAACCTCCGTGGCATTTCTGACGTACAGTCTTTGTCATAAGTAACCAGGCTGCATGGTTTGCTTCTAGCCCGTACCGTGGAGCCCTTACAGCTTCCCTGTAGCTGAAATGGTCGTTAAAGGTAAGGACTGGGGGTCTTCCTACCTTCCAAAACCTTTTTGATCTTTAGGAAAGCCACAAGGGCTCCACTATACAAGCTAGAAACAAACCATGCAGCCTGGTTACTTTTGACAAAGACGGTACGTTATTAGGCCGCTCGTTCTAATTACAACCACCACTTCCACTCATTATTGGTGCGACGATTTATTCAAATAACCAAAACTACGCCCGCATTTACCATTATTCCCCTCGCACAAAAGTTAACAATCGCCCGTCACCGACTCCTTTTGTCGCGTCAGCGGCAATGTGGGCACAAGGCCAAGAGGGGCAGGGGGAGGGGGGCGGGGGGGGGGGGGGAGTGAACGGCAAAATGAAATATAAAAAAAGAAGAGAGGAAGAATTAAAAAGTGCGAGAGCGGTGCCTTCTGGGAGGAATCAATCCGGCCCTCGGAAGTATCGCGACGCGGCCCGGCCGCATTTCTCGCCCCCTCGTGTGAATGGCAGCGTGGCGGGTAATGGAACGGCGCGTATGGCGCCCTGCACACGGAAGCGTGAAGCGTGCTGAATAAGCTGCCGGTAGTGATCCGAATATATGCACGTATTGTGCGCCCCCTATGGTGAAGCCGTGGAAAAAAAAAAAAATGTTTCGTATTCTTCGCCATTCGTTTTCCCCCTTCTTTTCTCTATTTGCCTAAAGGGGAGCTTTATTTAAGTTCTCTTCCAGTTGCTATTATGTCGCTGTCTTCCTATTTTCTGCTTACTTTTTCCACCAGGATTCACGACACCGTACTTCGGGTATACCTCCTTTTCCTTTTTTTTTTTTAAGTTACTTTTGAGGACAGCATTTGTCTTCAGTTTATGGTGTTGTGTTACGCACAGGAGAGCAGCCCAGTCACCATCAAAGATATCGCGCTTTCCACGGCTCTCTTTATTTTTTTGGATTTCCTGTTTCTCGTTTGAGTTCGGCCGAGGGGGACTTTTTGGAAGTGAATCATGGCGTGGGACCCCTTGATAGCTTTCAAGACGTGAACTCTGCTGTTTGTCGTTTCACTACATTAAACTTTGCGCACGTCAGGGCGTTGCGAGATGATGGATTTCCCTTTTAGACTGCGCGCTGAATGTGCGGCGCATGAATCCGAAAATATTTGCTTCAGGAGCGAACGTTTTGTGTGCTCCCGACGTCGATGTATCCTCGTACATACGGACGAATGAATGCATGCATATGTCGCACTTCGCATGTAGCCTAGAGCTTGCTTTGGCGGACTTTGCTAACGGGACGATATTGAACGTATGGCACTGATGCGCCTTTTTAAGCATATGCCACCACTAGCGAGGCGAGGGAAGATTACTTTCAGTGAGATATACTTTCCCCAGCTTATTTCGTGGGTTGTTCTGTATTATTTGTTTGTTTAACATGTCGAGATTTCTGTTATTTTCGTTTCCAATTGATGAACAGTTCAGCATTTTATCGAGCTTTTTTTTTTTCATGCAGTTTGACTTGTCTATGATTAAAATAACTAGCAGAAATATGCTTTGGTTTATGGGGGTTTAACGTCCCAAAGCGACTCAGGCTGTGAGGGACGCCGTAGTGGAGGGCTCTGGATTTCGACCACCTGGGGTTTGTTAACGTGCACTGACATCGCAAAGTGCACGGGCCTCTAGCACTTCGCCGCCATTGAAATCCGACCGCAGCAGCCGGGATCGAACCCGCGTCTTTCCGGTCAGCAGCCGAGCACCGTAACCACTGAGCCACCGCAGCGGCTTTAGCAGAGATGCATACGTGCTTATTTCGGATAAGTAGGAGCAACAATGCTTTAATGAACACCGTGTTTCTGTAGAGAATGGAAACGGTCGCACACACTTTTTTTCATTGCCACCAAGGAAAATTTGGCGGCATAACAGCATTACGTCCTTGACTTACGGCCATTCTAATTTGGGTGAAGTAGGACTTCGCACAGAGATGCGACGTTTCTCAACATTACAGGTTTCTCATAAATTTCATACAGTCACGCTACAGTCCAGTCGGTCAAGCCGATGTGAATGAGCTATGACAGATTTAGAAATGTACTAATCTAATAAAGCCTTTAAGGGGGACACTGACTTCAACTCTATTCAATTATTGTTCTCAGTAAGCACTGATTCTGTGGTTCTTTCTGACGTCTGTCCGACTGCAAAAGGCACAGTTATAGCCGAGAAAATTGGATTTAAGAATCTTCCTACCAGTCGATTCAAACACGTGACGTCCTTTATGAAAAGGGCGGATGTTCGGCGTTATGATGTGTGTGAATGGCGGCGTAGCGTAGACTCAGGGATCCGCGTAAAAATAATGATGTCAGGGCACGCATTTTAGTTGCAAAATCGGCCGATGGTGGCGACACGTGTATTCCGTTTTATGGTCTTTTCTGGCTTATGAAAGCCCCGTTTTCGGTGGGAGCGGTCTCTTTCTAATTACATTCTAAACAGGAAGGAGTAAAGAGGGAGTAAGCTGTCCTGTAGCGCACACTTTGTCTTTTTGATTATGCTCTAAACAGGAAGTGCCAAGAAGGGAGTACCCTAGACGACAACTTACTCAGTTTTATTCCCATACAGGCGTATTCGCGTTTAAAGTGTAAAACGCGCCTTAAAAAAAAAAAAGGTCTGTAGACAGTTTATAGACCTCTTATTGACTCTGTTGACTTCTTATAAATATTGTTGTTTTTTGTCTATTCATAGTCTACAGACTGTCTATAGACAAAAGTCTGCTAAAAGTGTATGGCCATATATCTATAGATTGTCTATAGACTGTGTATGGAATTTGTATTGCCTACAGACTCTTCTCTAGGATTTGTCTATTGGCAGTCTATAGACTTTATAGACAGAAGTCAATAGACACTCTATAGACTGTATAAAACTTTTTTTTATAAGGGCGTTGCCTTATCGATCCATGCCAACTTATATTTGTCCCTCAGCGTTCGCTTAAAATTAGCTACATCGCCACTCGTATACGACCTCCGCGGGAAGGCGGCAACGGTGAACTCACAGAGGATGTCCAGATGGGCGAAGTTGGTCGAGTTCCCCCAGCCGATGTCGTTGCGCAGGCCGCACCCGTAGCGGCCGCGGTCTCGGCGGGTCAGTTCCCGAATGGTGAGGGTCGGGAGTCCCGGGTTGCTGGGCTCCAGCCGGTCGTCCTGGTCGAATCGGAGCGGCGCGTCGTCCTTGAACCAGCGCATGTCCAGGATCATGCGCGGATTGGCCGTGTACGAGCAGTGGAGCACCACGTGACCGCCCTCCTTGACCACGCCCACACGGCTCTGCTCGATCTTCACCTCGGGAGGATCTGCAAGGGACAAAGTAAGTGGTAGGGTTTTAATGCAGCTAAACCGAGTAGATGTGCGAAATCATGCGTCTAGCCTCCTGGTTGGGTCATGGTTTTGCTCTACTCGGTCGTCGGCACGTCTGGCGGCGATATTAGACTCAGGTTAAGCTCTGGAGGAAGTTAAGCTTATCTAATCTGTTCGCGCTGTAGATGTAAGGTGATAAAGACGACCATGTGCAATGCGCAGCGCGAAAGTGTGCTGCAGTTTAACGCGAGACGTGATCGGCTGCGGTGATAGCATAGTTATTCTACATGGTTATGTACAGAAAGGATATAAAATACATATATATATATATATATATATATATATATATATATATATATATATATATATGTGTGTGTGTGTTTGCACACAAAAGAAACTGTTTACAGAGCACCTAGGTAGGCGCTACGTGACACAAACATGATACAAAACATAACAGAACTAAAAGGCCGGTAAGGATATACAGCGCATCAGGAGAGGAAACCAATCCGGTACAAAGTCCGATTCTTTGTAAATGTCCGTTACCTGCAGCAACATTCGGCCACAATGAATTCTGGGCGAAACAACAGGTTCAACGTTGCGGTTTTGCACGCGCGTTTTCCAAAGGCTATGAAGTCCAGTCAGAATAATCATATCATAGGGTTTCGAGTCACGTTGGGAAACAACAAGGTAGCGCACACTGTAGGAATTTAGGGGGAAATCATAACCATGTAGAATAAATACCATGAAAGGAAGTAAAAAAATAGGTCAGAATCGTCTTTTCTTGGGCTAGTTGGTTTTTCATGCTGTAGGTGTTTGCAGCGCACACGAAACACGGACGGACAGAAAAGGGAACGAAACACAGCGCTGACTTTCAACTGAGCTTTATTGGAAAAATAAGCGACTTTTATACAAAAATTTTTAACATGTGATTCAGAAGATGTCAAAACGTCCTACTACATGTGCCATCTAAAATCACTGATACTGTAGATAAAAACCCTGAAAAAATATGAATGGAAAACACTGAAAGACACGTGCCGCTTAAACCAACTAAAGGGTGTCATGATCAACAACGGTGAAGGAACAACAATTGAAAAACTAACAAAAAAACTATGATATCGAAATGCAAAAGCAGGGTGAAGCTGTATATGGGCTCCCGTTGTCACAAAAAGTAAAAGAAAGAAGAAAACAAATTGTCAAAAAAACAGGACTGAAACGGTATAAAAACACATTAACTAAAACAGCATAAAACCCATTATTTGAAGAGTGTCGAAATTTACGGGTGCGCGCCTGCGGCCTGCAAGAATTCGAGTTCTTTATCCAGGAGCACTAAGGACACAGCGCTGACGCAGACCACGAGGGAGATTATCGAGGCAAAAGCCATCCAACAGAAAGGGGACATGTGCGTCAGCGCTGTGTCCTTAGTGCTCCTGGATAAAGAACTCGAATTCTTGCAGGCCGCAGGCGCGCACCCGTAAATTTCGACACTCTTCAAATAATGGGTTTTATGCTGTTTTAGTTAATATGTTTTTATACCGTTTCAGTCCTGTTTTTTTGACAATTTGTTTTCTTTTTTCTTTTACTTTTTGTGACAACGGGAGCCCATATACAGCTTCACCCTGCTTTTGCATTTCGATATCATAGTTTTTTAGAGCGCAGCTCTTTGGCGTCCGTTCCTGGGTTTCGCGTCGTCGTCGGCGTTGTCGTCGGCCTCGTAACCAGCTCCGCCCCCCTTTCATCCCCCCAGCGCTAGCAGCGACCGACTGATACCGCTGGATGCCGCTGACGCCGCTAGAGAGTCAAGATAACGTGACTGCATAGAACACCGTCGCCGCCATGCAGAAAGAGGAGGAAAGGGTCCCCCCCCCCCCCCTGTTCTTGTGTGGCGGATAGGGTGCTCTTCAGTTGCCGACGCGCCGGTTATTTCACGTAGGCCCCGGCACGTCGACGAATACGTGACCACCTTCCCACGGCTAGACCTGGTTCTTAGCGCTGCGGAAGCGAGGGTATCATATTGTTTGTGTCGGCATCGGCGGCGTTGTCCCTGAAACCAACTCCGCAGCTGGGGTTGACTCACTATCGAAAAGGTGAAACAGCTTATTTGCTGCGCTCAAATTTCGCATTAGGAAGTAACGTAATCGTCGGTAATTTTTTGTTAGTTTTTCGATTGTTGTTCCTTCACCGTTGTTGATCATGACACCCTTTAGTTGGTTTAAGCGGCACGTGTCTTTCAGTGTTTTCCATTCATATTTTTTCAGGGTTTTTATCTACAGTATCAGTGATTTTAGATGGCACATGTAGTAGGACGTTTTGACATCTTCTGAGTCACATGTTAAAAATTTTTGTATAAAAGTCGCTTATTTTTCCAATAAAGCTCAGTTGAAAGTCAGCGCTGTGTTTCGTTCCCTTTTCTGTCCGTCCGTGTTTCGTGTGCGCTGCAAACACCTACAGCGTAAAAAAATAGCCTAGTGCCCGCGTGCAGAGTCCAGCGAAGCTGATGTGTTCGCGCCGCCGCGCGTTCGAAACCCAGTCACGGCAATATTCATTTTATTTCTGTACCCTAAAGGTCAAGAACGGCACACGATTCTTGGTAGGGTTCCAACCCTTGAAGTATAGTAACAAAAAAAAAGGAGGTCATTGCTGGAAATCGAAGATGTCAAAATGCCAGTTTTAAATAGCTGGCGGAGTTATCTGCAACAAATATTTCTCCTTTGCGCTTGTTACATAAGCCTAATATGCTAAGACGCCTACAAACTGACCACGTATAAACGAAGTTTCACAATTTTCTCGCAAACCGGGTCACACGGAGAGCCCCGACCAACCTATTCCCGCTGTGCAAGGCCAACCACTACGCGCTCCAGCTCTGTTTCCGTGCGAAATAAAAGACTGTGAAATGCTAAGGGAGCCGAGATCCTGCGAATACTACGCACATTGTGCAGGACTGAACACAGAAGCCAAGCCAATGCAGGTCTCTGCGCTGGCAGCGGGCTCTCCTCCATTCACCCCGCCGCTCTCTATCCTAAAGTAAGCCCTCAAACGAAAGATTAAAGCGAAAAACAAGTGAGGCGGTATCGAGACTAATGCATTTTGCGCATGAAACGAAATCAAACTTTATAGAAAGAAAGGGGGACGTATGTGATGTGGAAGAGATTGGGAAACAGAGAAGGGGGGGGGGGGGGGGGGGGCATTGAAGTTGCCCGTGGGCTTTGCGCCAAACACTTGCTTTGAGTAATGGCGCCCGGCAAAACGTGTCCTGCCTGCAAATGGCTACTCTAACGCCGGCAGAAGGTCCTTCCTTGCTTTTGAGCGCAAAAGCAAGCGTGATACGAAACGCTTTCTGTCGCATCCATCATGGTGAGAGGATCCCTCGCTAAACGCGCCGTTTTCACACGTGCTCCACAATGAAATTAGAGCTGCGCAGCCGAGGCCTGTTTTTGAAAAGGCATGTTCTTTGGATGAGAGCAGCTCACTTTTATAACGTGTGACATTGTGTAACTACAGCGAGAGACCGCCGCGTCTCCGAAGGAGCTCAGAAATGAGCATTTAATGGCGGCTTACGATACAGCGCCAACAGCTCGGAGAAGCGGAAGAATCTTGGCCGAGTTTCGTTTTATTGTTTTTTGCGACAACCGGGATGGGAGAAAAAAGTGAAAGTCAAGAAATTCAAATTGCTACAGTTTCCAATTTCACAGAAACGGCTTTTGTGTTCATGTCATTCTTAGATTTCAGTTATTAAGAGAGCTCGTGTGTGACCCTTTCGAAATACCAGCGAGTTCGCAAATAGGCGTAGGTTTAGACAGGAGAATGGGAATGTTTCACAATGTTAGAGAAGGAGCGCACACGAGCTTTTTTAATAAAATTGCGAATTGAGCGGTTGTTGCGGTGTACGCTTATGATAATCTTACTCCCGGTTTCACCGCTGGTCGTCCCTTTTGACGAAGGGTCTGCACGCAGAATCCGCCGCTGTGCGCGTCTGCAGCAAGTTATAAATTAATAGATTTAGGTAGGTAGGTGTCAGTGAGAGTTCTAAAAAGAGAGATCTCGCCAGTGCCGCTAAACTATTACAAAGCAGACCAGAAACTGCCGAGTACGCTACCATTTTTGCGTTACGGAAATCCTTAAGTGTCGGCGACACACGATTCGCGCAAGCGCGTTAGGTCCACTCAACCGCACTCGACCGGCGGGCCGCATTGCATAAAAGCACCATCCGACGGCCATAGCCGCGTCAGAGCAATGGCGTCGAAAATCCCGGGCTTCGAGGCGCGCCGAAGCGGCAGCTGCCCGGCCCTTCCGACAAGGCCTAGCCCGACAAGGTCCCCCCTCCCTACACACACACCTTGGCGCTTGAGCCGCCGAGAGGCTCTGTTTTTTTTCCTCCCCGGCCGCTGCGAGGCCCGAGGGTTCTCCTATCTCTGAGCAATTTCCTCAGCGGAAGCCGGCCGGTATTGCTTCGTTCCTCAGAGCCAGCTTTGCCCGGAAATAGGGCCAACATTAGCGCGGTCTACTCATCCCGGGACACTCGAAGAGGCGGCGGTTCGGCTTATTCTGCTCGTGTCGTCTGCGGGGAGACCACGCTGGGTGAAGAGTGGCGAAGGGGAGGGTTAAAGGGGGAAAGGGGCGGAACCCAAGATGGGACTCGTAAATTAAACGACGGTGCGAGGGTGAGAGTTGACTATGTAGGCCGCCCTTTGTTGTCGCGAGTGTACACACACTGCTTAACAACCCAGATTCAACAATGCACCGCCGTGGAACCTCATTATAAGGGAAACCCTGTTTCGTCGTCGTTTGCTTTCACTCTCTTTGCATTTGTTTTTTTGTGGGGTGGGTGAGTTTCGAAACACGATCCTTAATGATCTTCGTCTTTCTTTTTCTTTCTCTGTAAGGGTAAAACGAAACAACGTCACGTTTCAATCAGTGGTGACATTTAAGGTACCTGTTACCCGGTTTGCCAGGCAGAGTATAAAAACAGTGGGAAGTCCGGCTGAAGACCACCAACGCCCTAGCCGCGACGCCATTAACGTGGCGCTCTGAAATTGCTTTTACTACTTAATGATTTTTTTAATACAGAGAAACATGCAACGCCTGATGGGAGCACGAATGTCACCGAGGTTTGAAATTACGCAAAGTTATTTGCGCAATCAAATAATGCGCAGCTTCACTGAGAAAAGAGAAACGAAAATGGATTAATCAGGAGTTTCCGTTGTTGATTTCTAGCGCCAGCGCAGTGCTTGGATTTTAGAGCGAAAACCCTATTCCTCCCGTACAAAGCTGAAGGTCATGTGGCTATGAAATTTGACCTTCAAACCAGGAGGAGTGGAGGCTTGGCTCTGACGTCATGCCACGCCTCGCCACAGCTGCGCGCGCTGAGCCGACCGCGCTCGCTCGCCTCGCAGCTACCGAATCACGTGACTCGCTGCGCCTCGCCACAACTACCACAGCTGGGTATGGGAAGCCGACGGCACTGTCGCAACTGCCGGAAATGGCGTGACGCGACGGCTATATAAAAGCGTGTGGCGTGTTGCTTACCGTCGTATGCTTACCTTTACTAAGCTTTCGCTCGTATTACTAGATTCAGCCGGGTTGGACCACAGCTAACCTTTTCTTAGTTGCTCTAATAAGTGCACTGAAACTGCAAGGCCAGAGAAGGACAACGCATACTGTACTATGTAGCTTTCGCTCGTAATAAGTGCACTGCTCGTAATAAGTCGCTTGTAAGTCGCTCGTAATAAGTCGCTAATAAGTCGCTCGTAATAAGTGCATCGTAGCTCTAATAAGTGCACTGAAACTGCAAGGCCAGAGAAGGACAACGCATACTGTACTATGTAGCTTTCGCTCGTATTACTAGATTCAGCCGGGTTGGACCACAGCTAATCTTTTTCTTAGTTGCTCTAATAAGTGCACTGAAACTGCAAGGCCAGAGAAGGACAACGCATACTGTATTATGTAGCTTTCGCTCGTATTACTAGATTCAGCCGGGTTGGACCACAGCTAATCTTTTTCTTAGTTGCTCTAATAAGTGCACTGAAACTGCAAGGCCAGAGAAGGACAACGCATACTGTATTATGTAGCTTTCGCTTGTATTACTAGATTCAGCCGGGTTGGACCACAGCTAATCTTTTTCTTAGTTGCTCTAATAAGTGCACTGAAACTGCAAGGCCAGAGAAGGACAACGCATACTGTATTATGTAGCTTTCGCTCGTATTACTAGATTCAGCCGGGTTGGACCACAGCTAATCTTTTTCTTAGTTGCTCTAATAAGTGCACTGAAACTGCAAGGCCAGAGAAGGACAACGCATACTGTATTATGTAGCTTTCGCTCGTATTACTAGATTCAGCCGGGTTGGACCACAGCTAATCTTTTTCTTAGTTGCTCTAATAAGTGCACTGAAACTGCAAGGCCAGAGAAGGACAACGCATACTGTATTATGTAGCTTTCGCTCGTAATAAGTGCACTGCTCGTAATAAGTCGCTTGTAAGTCGCTCGTAATAAGTCGCTAATAAGTCGCTCGTAATAAGTGCATCGTAGCTCTAATAAGTGCACTGAAACTGCAAGGCCAGAGAAGGACAACGCATACTGTACTATGTAGCTTTCGCTCGTATTACTAGATTCAGCCGGGTTGGACCACAGCTAATCTTTTTCTTAGTTGCTCTAATAAGTGCACTGAAACTGCAAGGCCAGAGAAGGACAACGCATACTGTATTATGTAGCTTTCGCTCGTATTACTAGATTCAGCCGGGTTGGACCACAGCTAATCTTTTTCTTAGTTGCTCTAATAAGTGCACTGAAACTGCAAGGCCAGAGAAGGACAACGCATACTGTATTATGTAGCTTTCGCTTGTATTACTAGATTCAGCCGGGTTGGACCACAGCTAATCTTTTTCTTAGTTGCTCTAATAAGTGCACTGAAACTGCAAGGCCAGAGAAGGACAACGCATACTGTATTATGTAGCTTTCGCTCGTATTACTAGATTCAGCCGGGTTGGACCACAGCTAATCTTTTTCTTAGTTGCTCTAATAAGTGCACTGAAACTGCAAGGCCAGAGAAGGACAACGCATACTGTATTATGTAGCTTTCGCTCGTATTACTAGATTCAGCCGGGTTGGACCACAGCTAATCTTTTTCTTAGTTGCTCTAATAAGTGCACTGAAACTGCAAGGCCAGAGAAGGACAACGCATACTGTATTATGTAGCTTTCGCTCGTATTACTAGATTCAGCCGGGTTGGACCACAGCTAATCGTTTTCTTAGTTGCTCTAATAAGTGCACTGAAACTGCAAGGCCAGAGAAGGACAACGCATACTGTACTATGTAGCTTTCGCTCGTATTACTAGATTCAGCCGGGTTGGACCACAGCTAATCGTTTTCTTAGTTGCTCTAATAAGTGCACTGAAACTGCAAGGCCAGAGAAGGACAACGCATACTGTATTATGTAGCTTTCGCTCGTATTACTAGATTCAGCCGGGTTGGACCACAGCTAATCTTTTTCTTAGTTGCTCTAATAAGTGCACTGAAACTGCAAGGCCAGAGAAGGACAACGCATACTGTACTATGTAGCTTTCGCTCGTAATAAGTGCACTGCTCGTAATAAGTCGCTTGTAAGTCGCTCGTAATAAGTCGCTAATAAGTCGCTCGTAATAAGTGCATCGTAGCTCTAATAAGTGCACTGAAACTGCAAGGCCAGAGAAGGACAACGCATACTGTATTATGTAGCTTTCGCTCGTAATAAGTGCACTGCTCGTAATAAGTCGCTTGTAAGTCGCTCGTAATAAGTGCATCGTAGCTCTAATAAGTGCACTGAAACTGCAAGGCCAGAGAAGGACAACGCATACTGTACTATGTAGCTTTCGCTCGTAATAAGTGCACTGCTCGTAATAAGTCGCTTGTAAGTCGCTCGTAATAAGTCGCTAATAAGTCGCTCGTAATAAGTGCATCGTAGCTCTAATAAGTGCACTGAAACTGCAAGGCCAGAGAAGGACAACGCATACTGTATTATGTAGCTTTCGCTCGTAATAAGTGCACTGCTCGTAATAAGTCGCTTGTAAGTCGCTCGTAATAAGTCGCTAATAAGTCGCTCGTAATAAGTGCATCGTAGCTCTAATAAGTGCACTGAAACTGCAAGGCCAGAGAAGGACAACGCATACTGTATTATGTAGCTTTCGCTCGTATTACTAGATTCAGCCGGGTTGGACCACAGCTAATCGTTTTCTTAGTTGCTCTAATAAGTGCACTGAAACTGCAAGGCCAGAGAAGGACAACGCATACTGTACTATGTAGCTTTCGCTCGTATTACTAGATTCAGCCGGGTTGGACCACAGCTAATCGTTTTCTTAGTTGCTCTAATAAGTGCACTGAAACTGCAAGGCCAGAGAAGGACAACGCATACTGTATTATGTAGCTTTCGCTCGTATTACTAGATTCAGCCGGGTTGGACCACAGCTAATCTTTTTCTTAGTTGCTCTAATAAGTGCACTGAAACTGCAAGGCCAGAGAAGGACAACGCATACTGTATTATGTAGCTTTCGCTCGTATTACTAGATTCAGCCGGGTTGGACCACAGCTAATCTTTTTCTTAGTTGCTCTAATAAGTGCACTGAAACTGCAAGGCCAGAGAAGGACAACGCATACTGTATTATGTAGCTTTCGCTCGTATTACTAGATTCAGCCGGGTTGGACCACAGCTAATCTTTTTCTTAGTTGCTCTAATAAGTGCACTGAAACTGCAAGGCCAGAGAAGGACAACGCATACTGTATTATGTAGCTTTCGCTCGTATTACTAGATTCAGCCGGGTTGGACCACAGCTAATCTTTTTCTTAGTTGCTCTAATAAGTGCACTGAAACTGCAAGGCCAGAGAAGGACAACGCATACTGTATTATGTAGCTTTCGCTCGTATTACTAGATTCAGCCGGGTTGGACCACAGCTAATCGTTTTCTTAGTTGCTCTAATAAGTGCACTGAAACTGCAAGGCCAGTGAAGGACAACACATACTGTACTATGTGCTTCCAGTTCGACCTAGAACAAGCTTCCAGAAACTCACTCAATATGTTCCCTGACACACACTTCGCTCACGAGAATTTCGCGAAACGAGGTCACTAACCCTAATGAGCAAAACTCGCGACAGCGGCAGCGTGTGCGGTCCAAAAAAAAAAAAAGAAAGAAAGCCAAGGCCATTTAAGACTTGCAGCATGTGAAGCGGCCATCCCAAACCACCCACTGTTGCCAGACCACCAAATTCACAGACTGAATCAAGAAAGATTTCCTCGCCTTCATTTGTCTCTGCTGAAGATATGTTCGCTCGTGCGTGCACACAGGCACGCTTGAAAATTTGATCATCCTTTACGAGCTGTCTCACTTATCGCGTGCGAGGATGTGCCGTTAGCCTCCATGCAGCTGCGTTTCGCAAGGAAAAATCACACACGGGAAAAACCGGGGTCAGAGCTACCGGGACGTACGCGTCCGGGGCACGTCGGCATCGGCCCTCACGGGACCCAGGTCTCAAAGACCGCGCCGATTTAGGGAGAGTGCAAAAGCGGCAGGCAGACCCCGTAAGAACGAGCGACTAGTCAAAAAACAATAATATAAAAGGACGCGTAGATCACCGGGAAAGTTGGCAAGACTCGAGCAACTTAGTTCAGAGAGGGGAAAATTTTTCCCCGAGGTCCGTATGATGTCCCTGTACAGCGTAAGCGTTTCGGCAAGCCACGGACACGTTGGCCTCGCGGCCTCACCTGGGCGGAATCCGCGGGGTTACTCCGACGCGATCGCTTTAAATAATTCTCGACCTCAACCGCTGTCACTATTTTTTTTATCGGCGTTTTTGT
This sequence comes from Amblyomma mixtum, assembly GCF_055824585.1. Classification (NCBI taxonomy): domain Eukaryota; kingdom Metazoa; phylum Arthropoda; class Arachnida; order Ixodida; family Ixodidae; genus Amblyomma; species Amblyomma mixtum. Next base: position 68,687,135 of record NC_143017.1, on the reverse strand, counting down.
TTCCTGCTGCTGCTAGCTTCGGGTTCTGTGTATATGTACACACCTACCTTTCTTGCTTTTTCTTTCGCCCGCGTACCCTATATACCAGGCCGTCCGAGTGGTGCGAGACAAGATACGGACCTCACTCACGCGAGTGAATCATTTAGAGGCGCACACTTCCAGAGCATAAACTCCGCTAGCATTATTAATCATTAACGGGCTGCGGTACGGCCGAGAGCTTTAATCGCGCTGATGGAGGCGCAGGTCTTCTCACACGCGCCAGAAGTCAGCCGCGTCTTCGGTAGAAAAAGGACAAGGCACCTCGTTCCTTCGTCTGTTCCGCATCTCTCTTTCCTTCTTCTTTTTACTTTCGTACGTTTTCCTCCTTGCATTTTGCCTCTGAAGTCTTGTCTGCGAGATCAGCTCGTATAGGAGTCAAATTTTGTTTCTTTTTCTCCCCGCTTCTCTCGTTTTCTTTCTTTCTCTCTCTTTTTTTTTTTCATCGCCACAGTAACACGAGTCCGCGCACACAACGCGAAACCACAAGGATACAACGGGAAGCGTATGTCCCGTCGTTCTCCTTCCTGTGTGGTGTCTTTGTTGCGCTTGAATTCTGGAAGTATAATGGAAGAGCGGGCAACTTGATAAGAGCTCTCTCTCTCTCTTTCCACGCTAGGAAGCCATTTCTCTATCCCTGTTCTTGACTTTGTTATTTGCCCTTGAAAAGGAAGACAGACACAGCCTCAGCCTTATTGAGCTAGGCCAGCCAGTTGAGTAAGGACGCGCAATACCACTACGGCGAAAGACCGCGGTTGAATTAAGAGCACGTTCCTTTATTCGTTGCTAGCGGCGAGTGCCCGAGGCTGTCGAATGCGTAACGCGTGTTCATTGCTTTCTTTTTTTTTTTTAAATAAATACTACCGAGTCGCTTTGAGAAAGTGACCTTTCTTTAGGTGTGGTTAAAAGGAATCTCCTGACTTGGCGTACTCCTTCTGATATGTGGCGTACAGCCGGAAACTATAGTGTCAGGAACGACGTACTGCACAGTCCTTCAAGACATTTAATACCTCGTATCGCCTAGTAGCCTAATCGTGCTAGTCTTTAAGGATGCCTCGTAGTTTTTATTTTGCGCGGAGATAAGAAATAGGCGCATTGTTTCAAGTCCGGCGTGTTTCCGCACATGTCGCATGCATCACCCGCGTCGAGCGAAGACGGTAACCAAATATGTCATTGAACCATAACTCGCTAACTAAATCTCATCCTGACCGCCCCGCAAGCTAGAAAATGAGGTACTGTACAGGAAGACAATTAAATGGCTTATAAAGCTAATAATATCAGTACTCAAGGCGAGGACATGGACGGCAGTATCACTATCAGTCGCTATTTTAGATCTGGCGATCGGTGCGGCTTTACATGTTTTAGTGTGCAGTCTGGCCTATCAGTTTTGCTGTCGTGAATCCCGAATTATTAATGCTCAGGCGAGGTACACGCATCAATTTTCGAACTTCAGGAGCGTCTGTTATATTCTTTAACAGTTTCTGCAAGCGCGCTCAGTGATCTCTATGTAATGCAGCAACAGACTGGTTTGCTTCCCATTTTAAAGACCCCGAGAGGAGGAAGAGGGAAACAGCCACTGCGCACTCACAGAGGACGAGCAGGTCGACGGTCCGCTCGAGGGGCGGCTCCCCGGAGGCTTCCAGCACGGGGTTGCTGCCTTTGCAGGTGAAGCTCCCTTCGTGGTCGTGTCGCGTGAGCACGACCTCGAGCGTGCTCACGGTGCGGAAGGTGCCGTCGCCCAGCGGCTCGATGCTGGGCTGCGGCTGCTGTGCCATGCGCGCCGTCCGGTTGTACCACACCGCCTCGGCCACGGGCCGTGCCCCCGAGATGACGCAGCGCACCTGGAGCGCGGTGCCAGCCTTGGCCGGCATGCTCGGACTCTCCATCTCGATCTCCAGGGGCTTCACTGCGGGCCGCCAACAAGAACGCCTCCAAATCAATCAATCAATCAATCAATCAATCAATCAATCAATCAATCAATCAATCAATCAATCAATCAATCAATCAATCAATCAATCAATCAATCAATCAATCAATCACTTCCTCCACACTACCAATGGTCAGCCAATCAATCACTTCACGCTCCCATTGGTGAGTCAGTCAAGCACTCCACCTTCCTATTGGTCAGCCAACAAATCGAGCAGTTAATTCATTATAACCATTGCCTTTTATGTCTTGTTTTTACCGTATCTTGTAAAGAAGTAAAAAATTTAGTGAAACATCAGCGTTCCTGAGACGCGAGGCTGGTGCACAAAACTGTTCGCATTTGTACGCGAAATTAGACCCCGTAGAGCGTTCGCACCTTCGTCGACCATTGAAAGGTAAGGCACGCCCAGTCACGGTGCCCGCCTCGGCTACAGTCTCCTTGCTTACCGCGATTTTTCAACTCATCGCGCCGGTTTAAAAGAGACGCACGCACAACACTCGCTGTTGGAGTATGATAGACAGTCCGGCCGAGGAGCCGCGCACAAGAAGGCCACATCGTTGCATTATCGGAGCCAAAAATTTGCAGAAATTGGAAGCCACGAGGCGAACGGTTTTCTTCAAGGAGACACGTGTGTTCTTGTATTGAAAGGCCCCATCAGAACTCGCGCATTGCCGACCTTAAAATTACAGGCTGGACGCCTACGCTCCAACGTATTCTTCTTTTATTGCGACAGACGTAGTAGTGACATTCCGCCAAGTCCCAGGGGCGTGTGTGCGAAGCCTCCTGGGTGAAGCCACAAGCACCATCCAGAAGCCATCTTCCCACCCCAAGCCTTGCCGCCTTCGCCCTCCAGAAAAAATCCGACGTGTGAGTGTGAAGCCTCGGCTTTAGCGTGAATGCCGCAGCTAGTAATCTCAAGGCCACAGCGGCCACAGCTGTGCCTCCACAGCGCCCCAAGCGGAGGAACAGTGAACTAGAGAGTGCACCGGGGCGACAGCAACGGGAAAGCACTGCAAAAACACGTCCCTTACCGCAAACACGCCGCAACCACTCGTGAACAAAAGCAAAAGCTGCCATCACTGGCGTAACGTTAACGCCCAGAGCTGTGGTGAAAGCCCCTCGTCGCAAATATGCTGCACCAGGCAAAACGAAAAGCATTTGTCGCGAACATGAAATAAGTAAAGGCAAGAAGCGCGAAAGTGAAAGGAAAAAAGCCCTTTGCTGTCGCAGCGTCATGACGTACATTTTTTTTTTATCAGCGCTTCCTTGCAGTATCAGCTTTAGAAACAGGATTTAATATATCGGCCGGTGAAGTTAGCGTAAGTCTATCGTAACAGAAAATGCCTGAAAAAAATATTGACTGGCAATACCAACTTGGGACACGATACGAACTGTTAACAACAGTAGCCATTATTATGGGCACCGTTCAAGCAATTTAGAATAACACTGCATCTATCGTCTGTGCAGTGCCATCAAGTGCAAAGCCAAGTGCTCAACAGAAGCGAAATAGCAGAAATAAAGCCCCGGTTCACAAATTTCGCCAGGGGCACGGGCGACGCAGCACTAAGGAGATACTAACGTTTTTCACATCAAGTGCGTCTTTGACGATGCATGTTTAGGGCATTAAAGTGATGGCTTGATTAAACATGACTGCTCATAACAAAGACAGGCTCGAGCTTGTCACGGAAAAAACAAAAAGGCATTAAAACACCGCGTGCGATCCTTCATATTTCAAAGCAAATTAGGTTACGACTCCACGTTATCGTTCCTTGCTGGAGCACGCACCATACTGCATTACGCAAACCCAGACATGAAAGCAAACGCGCACGTTACCATGTTTGCTGGCGAAACACCGAGCGGTCGTCCTGCGTAAGCTGGAGTTACGCAGACGGATCGAAGCGCCATTTGAAATCTTGAAAATGCCATGTTCGTTAGCCTAATTCGCATCCAGACGTCTCAGAGCGAGGAACTTTAAGGAATTTTAATCGATTTATTGCACAATGTCATCAAGAGCGAAGATCAAATTATCTCGATAAACGGGCGCACGACGTACGACGTATTATAAGGGGTATTATAAGGCGCATATCCAAGCTTTTCGCGACACATTAAAGAGGAGCGTTAAGCTAGTGTAGTTCCGTCGAAGATCTTGCAGCAAGATGTACTTCCTTTCTGGTCTGTGTGATTTTGCCCATCTGCAGTAACGACGTTATTGCTTCATATTAACATTTTATCTTTCTCAGAGCCGTGTCTTCCCAGCCAAAGACGGCTTAGTATAAGCAGAACCTGTTTGAACATAAAACCTTGATTAAGGGTAGGGAGCTGAAAGGCTTGTTGTATCGGAGCTAATCTTGATGCCACAGGTAGCATTAGAGGGTTCTCCCACAACTCCCCCAATTTTTTTTCTATCATGTTCCACATGGCATCTGCTGTTTTACAGGGCGTTCCTCGTCCGCCTCTGCGGTTGGGTAGTGGCGCTAGGGAACACTTTCAAGGTTAAGCTACGCGCAGTTCAAGTACACTCGAAAAGTAGAAGGTTGGACAGCCGTAACTCAGGTAATCGAGAACCTTACGCGGCATGCTGAAATTGTGGGTTCGGATCCTAACCACAGCTTGTGGTCGCCTTTTCTTCTACCTTCTGGTTAACTGTTGTTCAGGGAAATCGAATTACGCTCCTAATTTCCCAGTTCAATCACCGCAATAATAAAAAAAATCGCCTATGCTTTCCTTCGTTTCAGTCACTCTTGGCGCCTTCAAATTTCTGTTGCGCTGTTATTCATTACCAAAATGACCACCCAACTAGTCCAAACTTCTGCATTTTAATTTCTCGAACTGACAGGTTTCTATTTCCCCCGTTTCTTTCTTAAGCCAACTTCTGCCGCGGACTATACCAAATTACCCCTGCTCAGCAACAACTAGCAAAAAACAAAAAAACACGTCATGGGATTTTCGTTAAAAGCGTAATACACTCTAAACACTAATACACCTATATGGGAGTAAAGAGGGAGTAAACTGTCCTCTAGCGCACTGGAGTACAGTTTACTCCATCTTTGCTCCTTTCTGATTAGAGCGTAGGAAGACGGATGGCAATTCACACTGGTGGTTTCGCCAAAGGGACAGAAGAACCTACCGTGCAAGTCCAGCTCGACCCAGCTGCGGATTGGCTGCTCGAGGGCCTCGTTGGTGGCAGTGCACTCGAAGCGCGAGCCGAGGTCCTGGCGGCTGAGCGGCGTGGCGAACGTGGCGGACACGTCCCCGGCGCCGCGCTCTCCGCGGCTCTCGTCCACAGTGGCCGAGAGCTGGAGGTCGCCCTTGTACCAGGCCACCTTGGGCATCGGCTTGCCGCCGAACGTCTTGCACGTCAGGCTGAGCACGTCACCCTCCTGAAGGGGCCCCACGGTGGCGCCACTCTCCAGCGTCTGGCCTTGCATCTCGATCACAGGAACGCTCGGCTTTGCTGCACGAAATGCGCGGGAAACTTCAAACAAAGGCACTCAAGTACGCGCTTGAAAACGCTGTTCAGAAAAATATTCGCGGCCTCCAGGCAACAGAGGAAACTAAAACTCACATATAGTTACCAACACTGAACCAGATTATATAATCTCGCACTCATCTGCATGAGATTTAGGCTGCGCTGTCGTCAGGTTTTCTCAGAACGTAGGAAAACGGAAGCAGTTTTAGCCAGATCAAAAATGGCAGTGAAATACTTGAATGCCTGAGTGCAGTGTTGACACAGATCAGTGGAAACGTCCCCCGAACGAAGTCAAGATTTTTCATTTTCGAAGATCCAAGAGATTTTACACTCGGTGGATATGCGGTTTGTGGACGCTAAGGACGATATTATTTTCAGCGATAGCCACCCGACGCATATTAATGCCACTATCACTTAATGAGATGCACATCGTCGGGACTTCGCAGAGTGTCGAGAACGTTTCCCCCGCATAACTCATGGAAGTGGCACTGAATACTGTACTAGGGTTCAGCCCTTTCTACTATCGCGGAACTGATGTAGGTAGCCAGGACCTCAAGGATTATTTGGAAGCGCTCACATGTCCGCTCTGCCCGGCTTCACAAATCTTCTTATTATCTTTCATGCGCCTTCGCGGTTAATATCAGCTTGCTTGGCTTCTCAAGTCAGCTGGTAGTCAGCGCCTGTTTGTCCTCGGTGCTTCGTTGCGCATATCCTCTCTCTGGTTTCGTTTTTGAATACTCATTATGAACGTCCAGCTCATCTAAACCGGAATAAAGATAGTTAGGACCACGCTGATACACCTTGATAAGAAAACAGAAATTAGCAGGCACCCTTGTGTATACAGTGTATCGTCACGCTGGCATAACCCTAATTCGGTTACCAAAATAGAATGGGTGTATTGTATGGAATAGGAATTTTTAGTAAGCTCTTCTTGGTGCACTTATGTTCTCTTGATATTGAATGATGATCAGCGGCAGCATCGTATAGTATATAGATGGTGTATATAGAGAGTATATAGAGAGTATATAGGTATAGAGGGTGTCTTCTTTCAACGAATTAATATAAAATATGCCGCACTATTTTACTTAGCCTTCACATGCTGAGACGTGATGACTTAAGCTCATACAACGGTAAAAAGCTTAATTTTTTAAACGTCAAGCTTGTGTCCCTTAACTCTTGCTTCCACGAAAAACAGCCGACCAAAACCGTCTCTGGCTAATCTGCCTGCCCTTGGCCCTTTTCCGCTCTCTGAGTAAAACACAGTCCAACCTACTTACCCAGACTGCACGGCAAAGTGAACTGCGTATGTGTCTTTATAGCGCAGGCAATCGTGTGAGCTTGCATTAACGTACTTCGCTTCATAGCAGTGATATGCTATACGAGCCGCATTCAGAGGAAAGGAGCAATTAAACTGCGGTCCTCTTCGAGGTTAAAGAAGATGAGCGACTCGCGGTCGACTGACGCGGGCTACGCTAGCCGCGGCACACGAAAGCGCGTCTCGGCTAGCCAAGAATGCAAAAGCAGCTCGAAACGGGGCGGGAATATTCGCATTCTCGACACTTTCTGGTGCTAGCGCTCGCATTAAACCACTCTCCGCGGCCGCGCGCTTTTAAGCGCGCAGTGATTTCTGGTCGCATTGTCGCTCCGAGCGATATACAACGCGGACGCACCTTGCCCCGTTTTCCCGCTAAGCCTAATGGCCGTAGCCCGTTCGTTCTTTTCATTATTCTCGCTGATATACGGCCGCTAGTCGAGGCTAGTGAGAGGGCGGAAACAGTAGCTGTGCGAGAGCCGCACGCGAGCGTCCTTTAGAAGCTTCACGAACGGAGGGACGGCCACGGAACACATCCATAAAAAGGGATGCCGGCTCTGGATGCAGTCCATTTGTCTTCGCGGTTACGGTTTGGGTGCCTCCCGAGCCCGCGCACAGGGGGCTTTAACGGGGCCGCCTCCACGAAGGGGCTCAAAGGGAATGCGGCGTGGCGTCGTGAAATTTATAAACTATGTCTCGGACGGGCCGGCGGTAGCTTTTATTTTGTCGTTTCTGCAATTTGTATTTTCTACATAGCGCTCGATGCTGGCGCTCCTTCTCGGCCGAAGTGTCCGCTGACAGTTGCTCGAGAGCCGGGGCTCAAAATTAGTAGTATACTATTTGCTTCGTGACGCTGAAGCTCACATAATTCGCTGCCGCGTCAAAACACGAGCGTAAGCGCTACGTATAAGCCGTGCTATGCGTTCGCGTTAATCATATTTCATATTGCTCGAAGCGCCACAGTTAAACAAATAAGTTTGGTTTAGGTTAAGTTTATGGGGGTCAACGTTCCAAAGCTACTCAGGCTATCAGGGAGGGCGTAGTGCAGGGCTGCGGATAATTTCGACCACCTTGGGTTCTTTAACGTGCACTGACATCGCACAGTACACGGGCCTCTATAATTTCGCCTCCATTGAAATTCGACCGCCGCGACCGGGATCGAACCCGCGTCTTTAGTGTCATCAGCCGAGTGCCAAACCCATTGAGCCACCGCAGTGACCTTAAACAACTAAGTATGCTTATTAAAGACATTATAGACGATGTGAAACTAAGCGAGACCTTTGAGAATAGTCCTCTTGCATTCGTGAAACTGCGCTTCCCGAATTATCTCTCTAGTGTACGGGGAAAAATTAATATTAGAGATTAACAGTACCACAACAGAAAAACACCATGCAAGTTCAAGGTACGGTAGCTCTTTTCCTAATTGCGAAAAACGCTCGTCGGTATTACACTGCGGGGTTGATAAGATAGTATATAAATTAAAGCAGAGTCCATTAGCGGACAACGTTTTTATGATTTATTCTGTCCTGCAAAAGAAAATGTCCTCCAGAAACGTATTAGGAACTAGCATGAAAAGGCGAAAAGGCCCTTAGCTAAGGAATTGTGGCCATTTGAAAAGACACTCTCTTTGAAGGAACTCTCTTTCCTATTAAAAACACGGAAAGAGAAGAAAAAATAGACGAGGGACTGCTAAATGACAGCCGAACTTGGTAGGCTCACTACCGCCGAAAAGTTACGTTTGAGTTCGTTACAAAAAAGCGACCGAAGAAAGCAAAATGGCGGGCAAGATCAATTAGCCTTCGTATAAATTTCGGACACGATATTTCTGCAGTTTTTCTGCCCGGCGTACTCACTCAGTTTTTTTTTTTTTTTTATCTCACTGAGCGCTACACGCCGTTTCTGCGGTTCTGAGGTTTCGCGGGTGCTCATTTTCGTGTTATCCGCTTCTTCCGTTTTTCCCCTGCCCTTAATGAGCGCGGAGAAGTCCACAAATGAGCAGGAATCTGAGTGGAAATTAGGATATGAAGATAAAATGACCGCTCCCGCGGGAACAATCGTAGAATGCGGCCTGCCTGTCGATGGCCGAGTGCGGCTCGGAAACGAGCCGGCGGGCCAATGATATCGGTCTTCGTTTAGCATTCGAGTCTCCATTGTTCTGTCCGATAAAGAAAAAAAAAAGAAATAACGAGAGGGGGCGATTCGACTGAAATTCCGGCCGGTTATCGGAATGAACAATGCACGTACTATGTCCCCTGCTGCCACCGGAAGCGATCTGATTGAGGCCCTTCCTGGTCGGTAGTGCCGAGTAGCCGGAATTGTCCTTCCGCCTTGCATAGTCGCGAACCACTAACGACGAAAGAGGAACTTTCTTACGAGCTTCTCTCTCTTTTTTTTTTGTATTCATATATGTACAGATCATTTCGGAAGAAAGTTTTACTGCTTTACGCAGTTCTGGAGTTGTCGTTCAAGTCTGTCTCCCGTGGCACTTGAGAAATGGGCATGTAGCGTTATATTACCATCGAGGAGGATAACTTGAAAATTAGTAGCTTTTATAGTGATGTGAAGTTTTTATGTTTTAAAAATATACTAAGAATTTTCATCATCCTCATCCAACCCAACTTTAAATTTTTAAAATTACACTTATTTTTTACGTCTGATGACCATCAAATCTTAAAGCCCATCGTTCAAAGTTATCTTCATGCCACCTTTTAAATCAGTATGTCTTTCAAATGTCAGAATCTACTATTTAAGCCCTTCTCGAGTTTTTGAGGCACAACATATTGAATCCAACTGACTCATGACAGTCACCGCATTTACTGTAAGATGCGATATTTCCTTCAAAATGACTTCATAATTGCGTGGAGAGTTATGCACAGAACAACCAAAAAGAAAACCAAACTTTTGTCAATACGGCCTTGGAAAGAGTGAACGCAGTATGAGAGCGGCTAATGGCTCGCAAAATTAATTTTAAGAGATGCACTGTGGTGACATGCCAGAGTTACTACTGTGTAGTATTTAGCCCATGCCTTCCTCTAAATAAGAAATGCTTTGTGAAAGCTCCTACTAAAATGAAAACTGTTTCTTTGAACACGCGAAAGATGTTTGAGCTCAAACGTATGTTCCACGAGTGATGTTGCATTTGCCAGATCTGCACTGGATAGCAGTCTATGCATATCTAGCTACCGTTTATGTTGAAACCTGAGAAACCTGAGCCCTGTGGCTAAAACTGCTGTGCAAAAAAAAAACAAAAAAAAACAGCGTCTAATGCTAAAATGCAGGTTCGATATGTTCGTACCTTTTGATTTTTTTGTTGCGAAAGCAACACTACTCGAGTCGCCGATCCATTTCGCGGAGCTGACGAAAGGCCATACTGCGCATGCGCGAGTAGCAGTGACGTCACACGGCGCACAGCTGACGCGCCGCCGCCGTCGCTGCGCGGGTGACTCAGAGGTGCCACCGCCGTGCTTGCCAGTTGCGCATGCGCAGTAGCGGCGCACAACTAGCGTGCAGGGGCCGCCTCCGCTGCCGCGCGCTCTCCATCGCCTCTCTCTCTCCTCGTTGCTTTCGCAATCCTCCAGGTTTAACCAGAGCTAAACCACTGCCAATTTTTTCTCGATTAATTACGTGCGCAAAGCAATGCTAAGGGTGTCTTATTGTTCAGTGTCGGAAATACTGCGCCTCGCGACCTTCACCGAGCGCTCTCTCTCACCCAGAGTGATGAGGTTGGCGTAGGAGAGGGAGGGGCATTTTCCTCTGACGTAGGTGACGTCGCACTTGTACTGGCCCTCGTCGGCCAATCTCAGCGGGAAGATCTCGAGCTGCGCGGTCGAGTTGCGCAGGAAGAAATCAGCCCGGTCCGGGTTGGCCAGCTCCTGGAGCGGCTTCTCGACGTCGTTGCTGTACAGGTAGATGCGCTTCCAGACGTCGGACACGTTCTTGGTCCACGTGATGAAGTAGACGTTGCCGCAGCGCTTCACGTCCACGTCGCACGGGAGCCGGACCGACTCGCCCACCAGGCCCGTCACCGTCGTCTCCTGGCCTGCGAGAAAGGCAGAGAAAGAGAGCGGCCATTGTAAGCAGCGTTCAGAACAGCACAAAGGACGATCGCAGCACGCGCCAAGGCATTCGCTGAGGCAGTTACCAGCACATTTTGTCCGCACAAACTTGTACAAGTTTTCTTTAGCGACATTTTTAAGAGTGAATAAATAGCAGCAGTTCGCATGTTTTACGAAGCGGAATATGTATCGTTCTTACCGTGTCAATGCCATGCACATGTGATGTCACCACATTGCTTTAGTTTACCTGATGGACAATCACAACATTCGAGTGTAACGTGCGAAGTAAGAAAATCGTCCTAAAGAATTAAGGAAGGGGTTCATTATGAAGTAAACACAGAAATGCTTCACCTCCGCAAAAACGGCGAATTGGACAAGAATTGGTTGTGCCACTTACTATAAAGCTACATTTCACACAAATTAAAACGGGCCGTCGTGCGCTTTACCTACGCGAGCTCCCATTCTCCTGAACGCTTTGACGTGCATGTCTGATAGGTCGTCCAGTCGAATGGACTGTCTAATTAGCAATTATGGGGTCACTGTAGCAAAGGCTAAAGACTTTCATGTCTTCACGGACAAAAGAACCTAGGACTTCTCAATGTTGCATTACTTCAGCTTTTTTTTAACGTTCCTACCAAACCTAACTTGTTCCCTTGGACTACCGGGCGACGGCGTTAAACAGAGCAGTGTGGAAGTGGGGCATGGTTATGTATGAGTGAAGCCTCATAGAAGCCAGTACACTGGCTGATGGTAAGCAGTAAGCAACGATGCTGGTTAAAGACGAAACAACGAGGTGCTGGCGCAGTCATAAATCAGTGATACCACCTGTGGGCGAAATTATATAGTCAAAGCAGCTGGATCTTTCGGAAACTACAAACATGGCATCGCAAGTATTCCAGTTAAGCGCCACAATATGAAAACCTCGAAGCACAGTACCTGCGAGATTTAACATAAAATACGAGCTTGGAAAAAGTTTACAAGTTTCTTAAGAACGAAAATTATAATTCCGGACCATCGCACACAGAGCGTTTATTTTTAAAAGCCCTTGCTGCCTAATGTGGAGCCTGATGTCCTTCTATCCCACTGATTTATCCTTCTCCCAAATGCGTTTGACGTGACAGTTTGCGATCTTAACTTCTGTCGTCGCTAAAAGATTAATGTTCCACTCAGCGTGACAAGAGAAGTTAAACGCAGGCCTGAACTTAACAAGCCTACCAATAACTTTTATTTTACTATCCGGACAGCAAGTGAGAAGGAAGCCATTCGCTGTAAAGGAAAACATGCGCGAAAACATCTGGAGGAATAGGCTAAATATGACATTTCAAACGTCAGATATAATTACATTTGCCTCATTTCTATTCATATGCTCCCTTGCTACTCTCTCGAAGTGAACCGAAAAAAGCATTTACGAGCAGGAAAGAAATGAATGACAAGAAAAAGAAAAAGCATCCTTTAAGCACATTCCTGTAGCTTTTAAATGTTACGATATTCATCTGTTGTCTTCTTTCGTTATAAGAAAGGCCAGACAGGAGGCTGCCTTGAAGGCAGAGCAGGCCATTGCCGCAGTGAAGAGAGCAATGAACAACAACGAAGATTGCGTAAAAATGGTTTCACCGAAACGAGGTCGCTGCGAGCACTCCTATAAAATAGTCATAGTGCTGAAAACAATGTAGAACCGATAGCGTATTGCCATTTTGTCCTTTTTCCTTCTTTCCGGCAACAAATACCAGAGAAGAAACACCTATGATTGATCTTACGAACGAGTGTTCAACGATTCCCAGGACAGCTGTCGAAGAGTGCTTGACAAAGCAAGAGTAAGGAGAACAGAAGGAGAGAAGCGAGAGAGGGGGGGCGGGGGGTGCTGAGGGGGAGCGCGAAAGACGGGTTCCAAAGAAACCATTGCGATTGGCCGTTTGTTTCCCGATTTTATTTCTTTCTATTTCTTTTTATAGCGTTTCAATTGGCAGAATTGAACGTGGCCTGCCAGAAAAATAAGAGAGAGGTTCTAGCGAAGCCGTTCGATACACTGTCTGCCATTCTGCTTTTTTTGTCTTCAACGTCATTTCGTTTTTTTTTCCCCCTTTCTTCTCGCCCCCTCAGTCGTTCTGCCGGTGTGCTGTTGCCGCGTGTCTTATTGCTCGCCCCGTAACTGCGAAAAGTCGTTTTTTGGGGCCGAGAATTTGTCTTTGGATGACGAATGGCCGTGTCCGGTGCCTGATCACAACCTTCGAACCGCCGGGTGCGACTCTCTCGCAACTACCGACGCAGAAGATTAACGTCTTAAACTCACGCCCCTTCGATGCTTGTCGTCGTCTCCTGATTCTCGAACTCTGTGACTTTTCTTCGCTCTATTCTTTTTTTTTTTACTTTTCTTCACACTATTCCTCACAGTTACCTCTTCTTTGGGACATACTTTTGTCCTTTTTGAATGCTTCTTTTCAGGAAGTGTGGTAAAAAAAGGAATGAAAACAAATCGCGCTAAGACCCTCGGTGTTCCAGGAATTAAAGCAATAAGGCGACACCTTTATTTTCTCCGGAATGGTGAGAAAACCTTTGGTTTCCCAATGGCAGCCGATATTGAAGACATAAATCTAATATGAACGAGAGCAAGCACCTATTCGTCGTTTTTATTGCGTCGTAGTCAAAGGTTTAAAATAAGCGGGTGATTTTAATGTCGTTGCTTATACCGGTGGTGCTGGATAGGATGCAGCAGTTTTGGTCCGTGGCGCTATTTAAATGCTCACAACTGCGGTGCTTATGCGGCAAGGAAATCAGAACGAACAGAAATCTGTAAAGGAGACCGGGAAAACAGGACTTTATAAAAGAACATAGTCACGCGTGGAAGAAAATAGACAGACGAGTAGAGCTGTACAGTCAACACACTAAGAAAATTTCAATCAGCTGGACAAATCCGCAGAAACTCGTTAATTCTTCAAAGTTCAACAGTGAAATTTCACAAGTTCTCTTATAGTACAGTACTGAAAAATGCTAGGACTTTTGAAACGTTCGCACATGCTCACTAGTAATTACTAAAAAAAATTCAATCAGCTGGACAAATCAACAGAAGTTCGTTAATTCTTTAAAGTTCAGCAGTGAAATTACTCCTGCTCTCTTATAGTACAGTACTGAAAAATGCTAGGACTTTTGAAACGTTCGCACATGCTTACTAGTAATTACTAAAAAAATTCAACCCGTTGGGCAAATTCACAGAAATTCGCGTTAATTCTTGAAAGTTCAGCTGTGAAATTTCACAAGTTCCCTTATATTGCAGTACTGAAAATGCTACAGGTTTTGAAGCGTCTGCAAATGTTTACCATTAATTGACATAAATGCACAGTAAATATTGGGCACGCCTTGCTAATTCTCAAGCGCGATAAGCAGTTGAGGAACCGGTGTACGCACATAGAAAATCGAAATTAAAAATATCGCAAAGTATACGCGAGTGCCTGAGCTCGCGTCCCCATAAGGAGCACTGTGTAGCAGCCGACGAGACTGTTCATCCAAGAGAGACACAAAAACGATCTGCGAAGAGAATCACAGTGTTGGAAGAAACTTACGTAATTTCGCTGTGGACATAAATGTGTTCACAGCCATCGATATCTGCCAGAAAGCAGAATGATCGATTTCTCGGTGATTTCTCGAGAGCCGCTGCACGATCTCTCCCCGGCCCGAGACAATACTAGCAGGGTCGTCGGCGGGAGCACTACCACAAATGATATGCAGACTTTTGCTGTTGGTGAAGCTTCGCCTATGAATCTGACCTTGACTGCATGTGCCTGCCCTTGTTCTGTCTAAACGTCTCCATGGTAATGTGTTGCGCAACGACGTTGCCGGGGACTGAAGCCGCCTATGGCATCCACAGACCATGATTACGAACCGCGAGAGCTTATTCAGTGAAAGGAGAGAAAGAAAAGAAGACAACGCTGACTACAAACAGGCGCTTCTATTGCGCTTGTCACATAATGTGTAAAAAATAATAAAAAGCATAACAAATTACTTAGAAGTAGAATAAAAATTGTGCAAGTCCGCTCTTTTCCCGCAGCTTTTAAGTTCGGTTCGACAGGACGCTTTTAATATGTTGGTCTGCGTGAAAATGCAAAATCGCTTAAAGCGAATTTCGAAACACTCTCTCCTGTTCTGTCACTGTCCTCATCCGTATTTCCGCGCTTTTTTCAAGTCAACGCCATAAGCCAACCGGCAAGCTAACTTCCCTTTAACGACAGGTAATGAGCTGACGCACATTGTCTTTCCTCTGCCCTTTTTTTTGTGTGCGTCTTTTTTTGTTGTGGTTGCTGTTGTCTGAACCAATACTACCGTATGTTGGTGGCTTAAGATGCTGTCTGTCAGCTCACTTTAAGGTGTGCCATTTTTGCGCTGTCCTTCACTAAAGAACAGGCTGGACTCCGCACGCTTTCGCTCCAGAAACCAGTCTATTCTGGCTCGTTCAACCTGCGACCATCACTGTACCGCATCCCCAACACGTTCTCGGGGTTCGTAGTAGCGGTTTCAACCCGCATTCTAGTGCGGACTGGGCGATGTTTGCCCGTTAATAAGAGTGGAATGCAGTGCTTTAATACTCAACAAAAGTAACAACGGTCATATAAGTTGGGCAACTTCCAAATTTGCGTCTATGTGGCAGCATTTTCATTTCAGGGCGTTTGGACACGAAACACGAAACCTCTAAATAATTTCACCGGACAAAAATCGAGTAAATTACTCGTAGTAAGGCAGCGAAAACTCACCAAAGGTTACTTTTATTTTAACTGCGCGTCGCTGTGTATGAAAACAAGTTGATGTGTGGTATATACTGGGAAATGAAGTGAAATATGACGCTGTCATTTGCACCTCTATATACCGCAAGTAAAGTAGCACCTCTTCAAAAAACTCCAAGTTGGCGACAATATGCGACATTCGCCGACTGGTTTGTCCAAATACCTGCTTTCACATCATCAGCAAGCAATGACAGCCACGCACAAACGCTGGTCATTCTTAAGGCATCGACATCGCTCCAACTGAAACTTGAGGACAGCGCGATGAAAATAAGAGGAAACCATCGGAAACGTTAAAGACGGCGCTTCAACAGAGGCCATTTTTCTCACTCAACTGAAGAGCTTTTTCTCAGAAAGTGGCCTAAGCCTTTCGTCTTTCTTTTTTGTTTGTTTGTTTGATAAGAGAGAAGCAAAGCACATAGATGGCGAAAATGTTTACGCCTCAGGCCCGCTAGACGCTATTTCCACTTTTGTGCCGCTTTAATCAAATCCGCTTCGCCGCGGAAGATAAGGAAAAATAATGGCGCCAAGCAACGGAGAGCGAAGAAAAGCGTCACGGATCTAAAATCCTGCATCAGCGCCACCGGGTCCAAGGACATTTGGCGCGCTGCGAATGAACCAAGAAGAAAAAAAATGAGACTGACATAAGGCACGACAGCGAAAATTCAGGCTATAAAAGATAGGCGAGTGGCTCACACACCGCAGAATCCGTGTGTGTATGTGTGTTGCGGTTTCGTATGAAGAGGCAGGAGTGAAGAAGAAAACAGCTCGGAACTAACAACGAAAATCACGGAAGCTTGGTGCCGCAGTCATTGCCGCCGTCTTCGTGCAGCTGTTACTGTTTACTATCCTCTTTCGAGACTACGTGTCAGATTGCACGTTTGTTTAGTCTGTAAAGTTTGTATGTCACATACACCTGCAGAAATGGCAGTGCCTATTTTTTTTTTTTTTTGATAAAACACAGCGGAGCCTCTGTGTGACTATGCTTGTCAGCGTATTAGGCGAGCGTCGTTCACTGCAAACTGCGCTCACGTCGTCGAAACCGGAAACATCGTAAAGTGTTCCCAGGGACATCAATCTGATGTTGCCAGGGTCAACAACGCATTTATGCCCGCGGCAAACACCAGGACAAGCATGGTCGTACAATAAATCGGGAAAGCGCCTCTGTCTTCGCAGAGGAGAAACTTCGAACAGCATGGACTTTTGCGTGAGTCAACTGGATAAATAGAAGCTTTTTTTTTTATATACTCGCCCACAATGCGCGATATCATATTCCTAAAGATACGAAAGAAGCTCGCTTGTCTGTATCTGTGTGATCAAAGAAGCCGTACTGGTTCCGAAACGATTCCGTTTGTTAACGGCTTTTTGGAGTGGTCAACGGTATATATATATTCACCGCTTAATAACCTTGAGGCCGTACCCGATGAACTTTCGTAGACCACTCACGTGAAAAACACAGTCCGATAAAGACTCTGGTGAGTAGTGTACATGGCTGTTTTTCACAGTGATGGAAGGACAGTCCTGGCTTACAATATTTAGCATGTAAAATATTTCACACGTGCTAAACTGTTCATGTTAAGGCTCTCATCGGTCTTTTGCGTGCCCTTCTTCAAAAGTTTTGATAGTAACTTTCGTGACCAAACTCCTAGGCAAACGAAAGTAAGCAAACGAATTAAGAAAACCTGAGCTTCCGCAACCCTAAAAAAAGGGGGAAAAAACAGCTTGTTAATTTAGATTACGACCGGCTGCGAAAATGCTGATCTAGTTAACTGGGAACGTAACGCATCAGAACAAAAACAACATTGATTGACTTAATGTTTCCAATGACGCCAGCGTGTACACTTGTTCCCATCAATTTCTGCTCCTAGAATTGGCAGCTAAATGCTAGGAGACTTCTAGGATTTTTTTGCGAGGAATTTATTTTGCATTGATAAGGGCAGGGCTGTGCAACGACTTCTTTCAGTAGGTATCTATTTCGCGTCAATAAAATAATCTTCACTACTCCTTGCTTCTTTCCGCAACAAATAAAATATATATGTATAATTTGGACGAGAATGCGACGTGTTTCAGTGTGCGTAAAGCGAAGTATAAATTAATCGCAGCAGTGGACGTTAAAGATACACGTGCGCTTGTTTCCACCATGCTTCTCCCAAAGCCTAGCACAGCTCAAATATTACTTTAGATAATCAGGCCAAGTACAACAGTTGTAGTCCGATTCTTTGTTCTAACGAGTACTTATCGTCCCTCTTTTGCACGTTCTCCGCGCACTGCGGCCAGCCGCAATTTTATCCCGACGCTAGACAGGAAGAACTTTGCCTTGAAGCGCGCTCTCCTCTCGTCGTGGGAACGAAATTAATCTTTCTCTGGGCTTTCATTTGTCTTCCTTTTCGCTGCGCGCTCCCGGTCTTTGTTTCTTGGGCCCGCATTACGAGCTCTGCTCTTGTCCCTCGCGTTTGCCTTCACTCAACCGGATTAATCGTCACGAGTCTCTCCTTTCGCTTTCTGGGAAATTTTTCCGCCCGTGTACAGCGCGCACATTAGTCCCTCGCTTAGTCTTTCCTTGACCGTTTTCAGGTTATGATTTTTCTTTCTTTCTCCCGTCTATCTCTCTTTCCCTCTATCTCTCTCTCTCGCTGAGATGTTCCTACCCTTTTCTCCTATCCCTTTTCTCCCCCGATGTTCAGAGTACAAAACAATCAGTCAGCCGCACGAGGCAAATTGGATTTAAACAGGGCAGGGCCCGAGAAAAACATAAACATGCTTCCTGCGAAGACTGCTTGGATGCTTCCCGGTGCCATTCCTGTCTGTAGTGACCCGCAAAAATTTTCAAGTTTCTTTGTTTTTTCTTTGTTTTTTTTTTGTGTGTGTTTGTTTTCAGCGCACACGTTCGAGTACATATTTGAGTTTGGCTCTGAAAGAAAAATTGGCACAAGTAGTCTTGGTCAAAAGTCTTAAGGCCAAAGGCTTTTCGCTTCAGCCGCATAATGGAACCATTACGGCACTATTAAAGACCGAATGACTTTGAAATGGTAGCAGAAGGTTTCTTGTGGACGCAGAGAAGCTTCCTGTTTGACTTGTGTTTTGAATGATCCGCTACACGGAGCATTCTAGGGACAATCATTTCGCTGCTGCTAAACGCTGTGGCCTTAAGACTTTTTGACCAAGACTGTACCGGGTCGTCCACTCTTAGTCAGAACCCGCTAGCGCATGGCCGCACTCTTCAGAGGGCCACCGCGTGCTACACAGTCGCTCATCGCAGCAAAGTGGCGCAGGAGAAGGTGTACCCGGACGTGGTGCTTCGTGTCATCTGCCACTTCGCTTCGATGCGCATCCGTTTCGGACGCAGTGACCCTCCAAAGAGCACGGCCATCCGCTAGCGCATTCTGACTAAGAGTGGACGACCCTGTACATAAACTAACGATTCATTTCGCTGTGTCGACAACAATGGATATCGTTGCAAAGTTTAAGGATAGATGGCGATGCGTTAGTTGCACGAGCTAATAGCTTACAATAACGTTTTAGGAAGCCTTAAAATGGATACTGTTTAACATAGTAAGGTCAAGTAAGGCGCGTGACACGTTCCAGTTTTGCTGGGAATGCTCCACATGCTCATAACATTATCTTATTCAGTGAAATAAAGCTTACCAGTAGCCGTTGTTTAGGTGCGAAACTTTTGTGGAGCAGTTGTGCTCACAGTCTCGGACATTTTCGAGATTTATGTTGCTGAAGATAACCTGTTGCTGCCTTGTAAAATTGCGTTGAAGAGTACGAACAAATTTAACTACTGGGAAAGGGGGTCTATTGGTTTCAAAAATGTACAGTCCGCCAAGCATCAGTACATGCCTTGACAGTTCTTCCATGTATCTCAACAACAAGTTTCTCCAATCTGGAAGCAAACACCAACAAAGAAACGAGAGTAAGAAAAGACGAACGGGTTTAACTTTCGCAAAATTTGCAGCTCTCATCCATTTTCATGAAATAAACAACAGTATTACTTTTGTCTATACATGCGTTCTTAAGTCCGCACAAAATGTGCAGGCGAGAAGAGTATGATCAGGTGATCTCCGTGGTGCCCATCGCTTGTCCGTAATCATCACTTCTACTTCTAAAGACGATATAAGCTGACTTAATAGCTTTTTTTTTTCTTGTATTGGCTCCCTTCATTGAGGTAGTTTAGGTTAGTCGGAAATAAAGGAAGCAGCTTCCTTTCGTTGGCGTAATGTGGTTTTTATGGTTCTACGAGGCTTAACGTCCCAAAACGACTCAGGTTATAAGGGACAGCGTATGGCAGGCCTCCGGTTGATTTCGACCACCTGGGGTTCTCTAACGCACACTGTCATCGCACTATACACGGGCTTCTAGCATTTCGCCTACATCGAAATGGACCGCCACGGCCAGGATCGAACATGCCTCTTTCGGGTCAGGCGTCGAGCACCATAACCACTGAGCCACCGCGGCGGCATCGTTGGCGTAATAGTTAATGGAAAGAACTGCAGTGGTATCCTCAAGCTTACTGCGTCATATTTTCGCTACATTCCCTTCCCTGGCTACGCGACATTTGCGCCGTACGCTATGAGCTAATGGATGTGCTTTGTTTAGCTCCAAGAGTCTCCGATGACCTAAACAATCATTCGGTAGTTTTCGCTCGCTGCCAACTGAATGCACCCCACGTTTTATAGCCGCTGAAATAAACTACGCTCTAGTGTTCTCGTGTTTTCATTTCGTGAGGAAAACTTGCGCGTCAAGCAGTAATGCGCGTCGCCAACGGCGGTTTTTACTTCAGAAAGTTTTAAAGTGCTCTCGTCTCTGCTGCTTCCTGAGCCTTCCAGTACGGAGTCGAACGCGCATCAAGCTACTGCAGGGAAACTCCGTTCAGAAAAGTCGAGATTCGCAACGTAATGCGCGCTCAGCAGGCACCGAAGCCGTGCTCAGCGAAGGCACTCCGTAACGACCGAGGACATTTTCTCGTGTCAGCCAGCAGAAACGCCTTCGCCCCGCCAAGAGAAATGAAAGTCGAAAAGGCGAAGATGTCTTCGCGGTGCGGCCAGCGCAATGAGGTTCCCCGTACGTGGCCTCGAATACCGTTTGGTGGGGTTGAGACTCGAGCCAGACCTGCGAATGTTTCCTTAAGACGTCTTCGTGCGGAAGCACCGTTCCCGGTGTCCAATGTTCCGGAACGGACATTTCGTTTCCTTGCTGCTCCTGGTTTTCTTTATGTTCATTCCGAAGCATTTAGCGGTAGGCTCGTAAAGAACGCAGATGCCAAATATAACAAAAAGTACCTGGAAAATACGATCCGTAAAAGCTAAATAAGGATATCATTTAATTTTTTTTTTGCTGGCTCAGAAAAAGGGATGCGGTGGAGGAAGGCCAAAACCGGAGAAGTATGTACATTCCGGTCACATCTCCCATATAACGTCTCCCGGCGTTACTATCTCTCCTGATTCGCGGAAGAAAATCAAATGCTCATAACTACTCAGTTTATTGCCAGTATGCTTCGCCTTTATGTTTTCCGTGCGCTCTTTCAGTTGCATAAACGTCAGGTTTTGCTAGCTCTCTCAAATGCGTGAAAGTAACGGTTACGATGCTTATTTAGGCACTGCATGCTTTTACTGCAAGATGTTTCATTTGCTGACCGGTAGCGATTAGCAACGGCACATGAAATTCGCAAATTCCTCCCCTAATCATGTCAGCAGAGTAGAGCTTTCTCTTCGTTATCGTGACTGCGAAGCAAAGGAGACTTCAGTATCACCTCCTTGTGAAAGCGGCTCACAATAAATGCGTTATCAGCCAGTGCCCTTACATAGGCATCACGCATCAGGAATGTAAAACAGTAGTCTCCGCCGCCTCGTTTAGGAAAGCCTGTCATCGCGTGCAGAACTAGAAAGGTACCGTCTTTGTCAAAAGTAACCAGGCTGCATTGTTTGACTCCAGCTTGTATAGTGGAGCCCTTGTGGCTTTCCTCAAGATCAAAAGGTGTTGGAAGGTAAGAAGACCTCCAGTCCTTACCTTTAACGTCCACTTCAGCTTCAGGGAAGCTGTAAGGGCTCCACTGTATGAGCTAGAAGTGAACCATGAAGCCTGGTTACTTTTCACAAAGACTGTACATATAGAGAGTTTGTGGCTGGGGGTGTGGTACAGCATGTAGGAACACGAACGGTTCTACGTTTCCTGCAGGTTACTTCCAGTAACATGTAAAGGTTTCCCGGCAATCATCTCTTTTTGATATTGTTCCCAACCAGAGCTTAGATTCCTGAATTAAGAACCGGCATCCTGAATGCTTCTCTACCGAAATAATGACCAAGAATTTCTTCCATGCGACGATATATAGCGTTGCGCATTGATAAAATTGACGTTCGCGAATTTCTACTTTACCATGTCTTTTCAACCCAAGGTCAGAAAAAGAGCCCTGGTGTTGCCGCTAGCATATTTTCTCGCCTCAGCGCAGTATCGTAGAGAGGTTTACTTTTTCAGCGGCGCGCAGACTTTTCCATTCTGTCTTCTTTCTGTTATCTCACTTTTTTTTCTCTCCCTTCGTTTCTTTTTTTAATTTCAAAGGCAGTACAACTCTATGGTTAGAAACAAACCACCCTTTGGTTTATGTGGTTTACGGAACTGCGGTTCTCTGTGATCTGTACCGATAGTGGGCGCGTAAAACCGGTACACACTACGCCCACATTCTATCTTTTGTGCGGTATTTTTTTTTTAAACAAGCGCGTGCCGATAAACATCTCGCCAGCACTTTCCGCGAACGGCGGGCACCGGCGCGTCGCGCAGTTCTCGCGCGGAGATCGATCATCATTGCTCTAGCCTGCGGCTTCCCCTTTCTTGGCTTTGTTAGAGAAGAACCCGAAGAGCGAAGAACCCGTCGAGGCCACCGCCGTTTTCTCCGCGATAGATTAATCACGCGAAGTGGCCAGGTATAAACGAAGACGAAGATTAATAGCTCTGAGTGCACCCGCAAGCACCCGAGAGCCGCAGCCGCTCTTCGAGAAGGGGAAGGGCAAAGTTTCGAGAAGGGGGAGGGCACAGCTTCGTGAAGGGCGAGGGCGAGATGAAGGAGGGGGGAGGGGTTCGCTTGGCGAGTCGTTTTACAGACGCTGCCATTATGGCATCGGCAGCAGCACCAGTCGGCTTCAGCGCGAGCGCCGCGCAAAGGCCGCCTCCTTTCCGGCGCAGTTCTGGAGCGGGGGCTAATTGCTTTCGAAAGAGAGTCACTTCCGCGCTCCCGTGACACGGCTTTTTCTTACCTTCCGGTCAAATTAAGGACATGATAAATGGCGGAGCTGAGTGGCCCACGCGACGAGTCTGATAAGTAAAGTACTCCTCTCTGGGCGGCCAGCGGTCCTTCAGGCTGCGATGATGCCTTTCGGAAACGATAGCCGAGCGGTTTGCCAGTGCGGTGGCCGCGTTATTGACGGAGTAGGCAAACGGCGAAGATTTGCTGGCGTTGTTTGCTGATCTATTGAGTTGGCCCAGAGCATAGAAATGAAGGGCGGTATTCGGAATAATGAAGGCCACTGGCAACTCATGGCCAACGCACGACAATCTAAGCCAGACAGAAAACAGAACAGGTGCGCCACCTGAAATAACTTTTCTCAGCGCGTACTGCTGTGGGATAAACAAGTGAGCGCAAAGGAGCTCTGGTCAAGAGTGGTGCTCTCTGAGTGCTTTCCATTAACGTAATGCGCATAAAAATACGGTAGATATAATTAATTCCACCCGTCCTTCACATTTCTGTTCGTATACATTATGCTGTAGGTTTGTTTTTTGTTGATACTTTCTTTTTTTTTCGGCGTAACATAAACGTCGTGGCTCTATCGATGAATCGGAAGTAGTTAAATGTCGATAAATGTGGTGTTTATATACAGCCTACACATTAGTACGCGAATCGTTTGATGGCTACAGAACTCTGGTGCTATTTGGGCGGTGTTTTCATTTATCTATTTTTTTTTTATTTTAGAGTACTCCCATTGCGCGTTCCACGAGAAGCACTTCTTCGTTCCTCGTGTAAGTCTAAGAGCCAGGCCTGGACAATCGATGTCAAAAGTGGGTCATTACTTTGTTCAGCCGCCGGCTTCGGCAGTGTCGGCACTCGGTGACAGGTGCGCCCGTCAAGGCGGAAATTCTTCAAGCGCCGACCAGTCGTTCTAAAAAATAACATTTCTGCCCCGTTACGGGGGCATTGTTCACTATATTTTCAGAACTACTGGTCGGCGCTTGAAGAATTTCCGCCGTGAACATGGACAGGTTTCCATAAAACTCTGGATTTCATTTCGTGCGCTCGTCAAGTTTTGGGCCGTCTGGCCACAGTAACGGCACCGCTCTTTTACGTAGCCGTGAACTCCAACCCTCGGCAAGCGCGTTCGATGCGAGTGTTGCTATCGTCTCTAACTGATAAGGTATCTGCTTCTACAGCAACGTATTAAGGCGGAAGCCTTTAATGCCTCATCGTTTTCGACAGAAGGTTGCCAGCAGAAGGTTATCAGCAGAGATGTCACGCTTTTCTAGTCAGACCAGAAAAAATCTTTTCGCACGATGGGATTCGAACCACCATCCTTCCGTTGCGCAGCCGAGCGTGCTAAAGGCTACGCTTCTTCCTGCCAACGCATATGTCCTTCTCCTTGTCTAGGACGCTGGAGAGAGTTTGCAGAAAGGCGTCGAATCAGACGGATGCCTCCCAAAGGCCCTCCAGTGTCTCCAGCATTTAAGATTCACAAACAATTGTGTACTTAATTAACGTCTTAATCACATATTTATTTATTTATTTATTCAAAATACCCCCAAAGGCCCTCATTTGAGGGTATTACATGGGGGGGGGGGGGGGGGGAGTAAGTACAAAGCATTGTTATAAGGTTAAAAATATTGCACTAAAATAAAATAGAAATCACAAAATATTAATCATAAATAGGCATCCACAGAAAGGGTCGCAACAATGCACATAGCAGCAAAATTTGAGAATAAACAACAGCACTGCTAGAAAAAGAAAAAGACGACACTGGAAAAAGTGCGCTGAAGTACAAAACAAAAATATAAAATAAAAAGAAGACAAGGCGGAAAAAAGAACGCTGAAAAAAAAAATACCTTTTTAGTTGTTAAGGCTTTCGCCTCACTGCACTACAGGTCAACAAAGTGCCCCCCTGAATTTTTTCGTCTAAATTATTGTAATCACAACTTCTTTTCGAAAGCTTGCTACCACTGCTATTCGTATATACGAGTAGTGCAGCTTGTGTTCTGCCCGAAAGATGCAGATGTCGCATAACTTTAATACAGCGACAGTTTTTGAGCGGCCGTTCCTGCGTTTCGCGTCTTAGTATTATGTCGCAGTCGGCGGAAACTACGCCGAGGGTAGTTACCCTCGATGGTCGAGGAGGGTTACCATGGAAGGCGGCTTTATGGCGAGAGCGCAGGAAGGCGTAACCAGAGGATGTTTACAAGTGTAACCGCCTGGAAGGCGGTTACTGTGGAAAGAGAAGGGTATGGCGAGAGCGTGCGAGCGCGTAACCGTTACGTGGTTGCCGTTACACTAGAAGGAGAAGGAGTTACCCTAGAAGGAGAACGAGAGTAGCCGCAGAAGGCGGGTTTGGTCCTGGCCGCAGCAGTCGAATTTCGATGGAGGAAAAATTCTAAGAGCCCGTGTGCTGTGCGATGTCAGTTCACGTTAAAGAACGCCAGGTGGTCGAAATTTCCGGAGCCCTTCACTACGGAGTCCCTCATAGCCTGAGTCGCTTTGGGACGTTAAACCCCATAAACCATAAATCCTTAGATCTTTGCCGTTGGTCGTTGACTGTAGACCGCTAGCAAATGTTGCTCCCCGCAACAAAGTTAATCGAAATGAATGTACGTGGTTATCGAAGACACGCGTGTACTTATTATAAGTCACTATTGGCGCCCATACTGAGTGAAGCCCTCTAAATAGTGCCCGAATACTTTCACAAAGCTCATCAGCCCGAGCTCGGGGACATTCTGCTTCAGTGAAGGCATACAGGAATGAAGAGTCCTAGGCAGAGTTTATTCCAAACACGACATAGAGCGCAAACACAGCCAAGCTGCCATATGAAGAGTGGTGTTCCCCGATAATCATTTTCCCCATAGCGCGTGGGGAGATATTCAGCTCTAGCAGCATGCTGTCTCTGCTTGTCATAAGCATCACAATTAGAAAGCGCTCTTTTAGCGTCCACAGCGTTGAAAGCAGTGATATTAATGGCTATGCGCCACAGTTGTGATAGCTTCCGCTCAAGGACATTAAGTAGGCCTGTTCCATCAGAATGGTATCGTCAGAAGCGTAACATACATATCAATGATGCGGAGGCTTAGCGGCGAAATAAATTACTTGGTTGAGGAACGTTCGGAGAGCGGGGGAAAAAAAAAACCCAGCATCATTAATGCCAGCGACGGCTAAATGAAGATATCGAAATGTACTACTCTGTGAGAACTAAAAAAAAATGCAATCACTACATGCGCGTAAATGCTGTCGACCGCATAAAAACTGCGGCGGGGCTTCCCGAAAAAACCGAGATACCAAAGATACCAAAGCGGTGTCATTTTCCTGCGCTTATTGCCCAGCCGGCGCTGACTAAAATTCGTTCGATGCCGAGAGCGGCGAGAAATGGCCTCGGGGACTTCCGCTTGGCAAGCAGGGCCGAGTCGTTTTTAAAACTGCCAGTGATTCTGGCGCCAAAATAGCTCTTCAATCGCTCCTCCCCGCAGCCGTTTCCATCTCCCAGCGCTGCCGTATCTTCCGCGTGCAGTACCGCACACTCACCCGGCTTCGGCACCACTCTCCTACTCTCCCCCTCCCTCTGAGTTCCAAGGCTGTCCAAGCACGCCGTTGCCGGCGCAAAGAAAACAGCAAGAAACGCGCTCTCTTCGTGCTCTGCCGACGCCCGCTAGCACTAAGTCAAAGAAACCGGCGACAAAAACGAACCCACATAGAGACGGAATGGAGGGCGCCCAGGCTTTTGCAAGCCTCGACGGACGCGCTGCCAAAAGGTAGCCAGCCATCTGCTCTGTATGTCCAGAGAGAAGCCTCTGGGAGCCTCAGCCCGATTCGACCGGCCGGCGGTGTGTATAGCGTCTCAAGGTAAGGCGCCACCGCTGAACCACCAGCAACTGTGGCCGTAGCGGCAGTTGCAAATCGAACGGCCTCCTCTAGCGCGCGGCGCCCAATGTGCGAGCGGAGGCAAAGCTTGAAAAGCGCTGAGCTGGCGCGGAAATTGCGCCTTTACGTGCTCCGAGACGAGCGTGCTGCAGGATGCCCTCCATCTCCCCCTTCTTTCACTGCTCACCCTCTGCTCGATTCCTCTCTTTGACGACTGCCCCCCTCCCCCTCATTCCTCTTTTGTCTTTATTGTTGCATTTGGTGAGCCCGCGCGAGGATTTCTGCGCTTCTTTCTCCCGCGGCGCTTTTCTTTTTCTTTTTTTTTCCTGTTTCGAACCCAACAAAACTCTAAAAGGAAACTCTCGTCTTTTCTCTGCAGATTTAGTCAGCGTGAATGCGCCAGAGGGTCTTTTTAGAACACAATAATAATATAGTATTAATATCTTTTATTGCATAAAAATGTTAAGTAAAAGTAAGAAGCGGGATTGTCAAAGCCTCCAACAACTAGAAGAACTTGGTTCCACAGAAACAAAAACAGCAGACGATCGTGCATAATTAACTTAGATACTCTACACGAACAACCTCTTTGGAAGTAAACACTACGTAGGAATGAATATAGAACTACAAAATCAACATCAGCTGAAGAACGCATCGATATTGTACTAACTGCAACTAATATCTTCTTATACGTTTCACTAAAGAAAGCCAGTTAAATTTAACGACAATGCTAATCATAAAAGTAATCAAGAAGAAGAATGCTTGGAAACCAATACACGAAAACTTTTGCTTTCTCTCCTTCGCTGCCAAACGACAGGAAATTAATCTTAATTGGGTACAAGCTGTCGTGGGTAGTTTTTACCTAATAACCTGCGCTTGAAATCGCCAGTGAAAAAATAATTTTTTTTTTTTTTCAAACAAGCAGGTGCCTGCTCCGCTATAACATGCACAACATCGCAACGTTTCCTGTTCTCACAGATTCCCCCCCCCCCCTTTTCTAAACAAAAAAAAAAACAAGGGAAAGCGAAGAAAACTTTTCAGATGTTCACGAAACCCGCGTGGTCGCAACGCTAAGTTATTCCTCTAACCTTCCTTCCCCTGCTGTTGGTCCAGCCCACTGGCAACACGGGTAGAAAGTTTTGTGCGGCGCTTAAAGTGAGTTTTCGCGTGCCTGGTCCTCCGAGAGTAAATTTATGTTCCAGGCGGCGTTTCTGCAGAAATGGGCGTCTCTCATTTAAAATGAGGCGTTTGAAGACGGTCCGCCTGTCCACGGCAATCAATATTGCTCGGTGTTGCGTGTCTCACCGCTTGTTCTTGTTCTCTAGCTCTCTCCGCGCGCTTCAAATTAGTGTCTGAGAGCGCATGTGCCAGAATCCATCATGCCTCGCTCGCGCGTGTGATGGGACTTTTTCGTGCGGGCTTTATATGCGCTAATGATTCTGAACTCTGCGATAATTGCGTCTTTGGTCGCTGTTCATTCGTAAGTGGAGTTTAGTCCGAAACTACTTCTGACAGACAGTCACGCCACGCACGGTACAACTAAGAAATACCACGCGCTCGCCCAAAACGGCGAGGAAAGAACCATTTTGGTTTTGTGGTTACGCTGCACAGTAGTTAGCAAGAAGTTAGCATGGGCTACTACGGAAAACTTTCGCAATTTTTCAACCTTACCAAGGGCCTCGCCTCACCTCACGGACCCAGAATACGCTATGCGCCTGTAAAGCGTGCTCTGCTGCTCTAAAACCATTGCTGGGGCAAAGCCCCTGTAACGAACCTCATCCAAATTTCGCGAGCAGACTTTGCCACAAAGCTCACATGTCCCGAAATGCCTGGCTGACCAACCACTTCGACAAATCACAATGTGAAAATGCAGGTCGCGTTTGATACCTTCCAAATGTGCTTCGCATTTCCTGTCCACACTCATGCCGCTCCTCCTGTCGCCCTAACAGCTCTTGTAACGAGAGCTCTGCCATCTTGCATTGTTCAGACGTATTTTAATATGCCTTCGCTTTATCACGTTTTGAAGCAATTCCATTGTATTCGTGTTATAAAAGAAATTTGAAAGATTGAAACAGCCTAAAACACCTAAGCCTGCATCGGAAAAAGACAAAACGTGGAAGTATATAAAGCGAACACGTTTCAAGCGTCTCCTATGGCTCCAAAGCTATTTATGATAGGACTTTAAAAAATTTTAAATTATGAAATAAAATTCTCTTAACTAGTTAAGGCAGCCATCAGTGATGTCGCCTCATTGCTAAGCTCATAAAACAACTCGCTTTCTTGCAGACTTTTTTGCTTTCAAGTTATGCGAGGCGCCCTGTATATTGCATCCCATTTTTCATGTATTAATAAGCACATGATTTCATCTATGCACTTCTTTTATTACGTTGTAAACCTGGTTGATTGATTTATGGAGTTTAACGTCCCAAAGCGACTCAGGCTATGAGAGACGCCGTAGAGAAGGGCTCCGGAAATTTCGACCACCTGGGGTTCTTTAACGTGCGCTGACGTCGCACAGTACACGGGCCTCTAGAGTTACGCCTCAGTCGAAATTCGACCGCCGCGGCCTAAATCGAACCCGGAGCTTTCGGGTCAGCAGCCGAGCACCGCAACCACTGAGCCACCGGGGTGGCTCGTTATAAATCTAAAATTTTTTTAGACATTTCATCATAGATTTTTCGGATCACACTTGTCGCGGTACTACGGCCTGCAGCATGCCCGCGCGTTAGTGCACTTAAGTGCACTTTTGGCCAATCGTAGCCCCTTCGGTCCCACAAAAATCCTACCTAAGAACTCTCGAAACATGCTCCGGGGAACTATCGCGTTCAGCAGCAGAGCAGCTGAACGTAGCGAAGAAAAAAAAAATCTAATGCTTGCCCCGCGTTTAATCGCCGGATTCGTGACCATCCAGTGTGAAATATCGGTCCGGTATGTTCGAGGCAGGCGCTGCGCAATTGCTTGGTCAAGTGCAACGCCGTTAGCGAGATTGAATAATGCTTTCTCCGCGGCTGACCGCAGCGGCCAGCCCGACGAACCGCCGTGCGGCTCCGCTGCTGGCAAGCGTCCCGCGCGGCCAAAGCGTGATGTCCACGCCCCCTCCGAAGCTCTCTCTCCACACCCTCTCCCCTCCTTCGGCCCGTACGCTCTCGCTATCGGTCGGGCACCCTCGCTCCGCTACCCACAAGAAGAAGCGTCATCATCTGCGCCGCGGAAGAAACAACTCGGTCGTGATTCTGCGGGCCCTATTTTCCCCCTCGTCTCGGAAAGATAAGAGGTGAAAACTGACAATAATTTTCTTCGCCGGGCCTTATTTTCGGGTAATGGACTAGCGGGGAAAACAAAAAGAGAGCCCGGCGGGACGCGAGAACCAAGAAACAGCACTCTTTGAGGGAGGCTGGTTGGGGAGGGGGGGGGGGGGGGGGGGCTACACGCTCGGAAGAGAAGCTGTGCAAGGCGGAATGCGAAGGAAGGAGAGAGAGGAGGACGTCATTCCGGCCGCCTGAGCGCGAGGAAATCGGGCGGGAAAACTGGACAGATAACTCACTCAGTATCTGGATTTGGGTCGGTCTCGGCCGGCGTCCACCAGCGCCCGCACTAACGGCCTCCGAGGAAAAGTAAGGCGCTGCCGGCGGGTGGAAGGAGTAATAAATAGTGCACGATAGGTGCCTGCCAACGCCTCTGCTGGGGCGGAGAGACGACGCGGCCCGGAAAGAAAAGATACCAAGATAGCGGTAATAATGGCGGCGAGGGCCGAGTCGGGCAAATAATTTGTTTCCTTAATGCGTTTATTCAGCACGGCATTTCGCTACCGTGCTTTGGTCGCATTGTTGATACTAAACTAAGACAGTTATTACTCATTAGTATCCACCTGAGAGTAGTCATGCGGCTACAAAGGGAAGCTGTATTGCTTCCTCTGAAGCGTCATAGCTGAAGAAGAACTCGTCCAGATCTCGGGCTTCACCACCCCGAGTGTCAGAGCGCCATTCGGGTAGTAACCTACTCCGCCTTGGGAGATACCCCTAATTACACTGGTCTATCTCAGTTGGTACCCATGCTTGGTCATCCGCACTGAACACTTTTGTGGCTTTACATGAAAGCGCCTCAAGTCCAGCTCTGAATTTCATCCTAGTGTTCTAGGATGCGAAAGATCTAGCCAAGAAACTCAAAAGGATTTGTGACTAAAGATGAACCAATTAAGCCACTAGACAGCTGTTTGACACTGATCGAGTTTCGTACATGAGCAATTTTTCTTTATTGCAACGTAAAATATTTTGTGGATATCTGCAGCCTGTCTGTCGTAGCGGTAATAGATTTCATTGTAATCTTCCTATGACTGCGCTAAATACGCAAAGCTTGCACAAATTGCGTTGTCGTTGAGACTTGGCGCGAAACCCCCAGTGTTTTCTTTTTTTCGTCTGATAGCGTGTGCAATCATTAGTTTTGTGCCGGCGACGTTCGAAAGTGCATCGCTTGAACAGTGGCGGCAGTGAGCGCCATGCGTTGTTGTCAGTAGAGCCGTGTACACGATTGCTTGATCACTCACTAACCGTTAAGCTGGTTACAACGCACCAACTAAATCATGAAAGGGGTACTTCCAGACACACAAAGAGTGTCTATTGTGATGTGCATGTTAGAGAATGTCAGGTGATCTCGGTCCTGGTTCACTCTAAGAACATTGCACTAATGCAGCAGCATAACACTCTGATACGATGAGCGATACAGTCTCAAGCACCGTCAGATGCAGCACAGCCCACGCTGTTCTACAGTCAACCTAAACAAACAAAAAAAATTGATACAAGGCGTGCTGGCTGTTTTAGTAGCGTGGTTACCAACTAATTAAAGGATTTCACAACATTTTTATCCGGCGTTGCTTTCTCCTCCAAAACCACAGTTCACTCGAAAGTCGAAATTAAAAGTTGTAAAGCAAAACGTACTAAGCGCAGCATTACATTTGTCATTTCGTTTTTTTTTTATATATATAAATATCTTCTGTCTTCCTGCTCTGCAACACCTTTGTAAAAAGAGAAAAACAATTTATGAGCAACTCGTCTTGCTCATGGCCAGGGAAAATCAACAGATTACAGAAGCGATAATAAAAAAACTAAAAGTAGTCGTTTAAAGCCTAGACACTTACATAATGCTGAAACAACATCTACTTCAAACAGTTAAGAATGGCGTATGTAGCCTTTCTAGTTTTTCTACTCGTTTGCACGTTCACTCTTCTTTTCGGCAGCGTTGCTGTATTTTAAGTGTTCTTTTAATCCAGTTTTGCGATACGCACGTTGTGCTTCCACAGAAAAGATCCTGCACAGAGCGAAAGAACCTATCTTCAACACGACTTGCGGCTGAACATTCATTTTTTTTTTCTTTGCTGGGCAAACACCACTCCGAACCCGCACAGGGAAAGCACTACCGCCTGCACGCTCAATTTCTAGCGGCCATCGGCAGTTCATTCAACTGCTGTCATCTTAGCTCATCTCATGCATCGCCACTTCACTTCTCTTGCGTTTTTTTTCCCCCTCTCGCTCTTTTAGAGGGAGCTGACTTGGACATCTTTTTACGAATTCAGGCTTTTGATCCTGGTGTTTGACCTCTCTTCACTTCCACTTTTTTCGCTGCCGGTCCAACGCCCTTTTCTTCCTTTCTGTACTTGCGTCAAGGCTTTGCATTAAGTGTGTAATCCAATTGGCGGGCATGATTAGTATGAATAAAATATGACTATCGATTTCTAGAGCCACTTCGTCCCGGGAGGGGCCATTTCAATGCCCTCTTTTCCTGAACCAATTTCGCTGAAAAACACGGCCGCAGTTGTTCTTTAATGTCTTGTCCTTGCAATTTTTTTTACGTTATTGTGGAGTCCCTAGACGAGCGGTTTTCAATCAATGGAAAGGTTCTTTCATCTTTTCCCGCGTTTTTTTTTTTTTCTGTAGAAGACCAAGATCTCGAGAGGCTTCTTTGTGTTACCGAGTTTTTTCTGCAAAACCTACGGACAGAAAGAGGAGGTTGTTGACTGGAACTTCGAACTACGCTGCGTACACATAGGGGTTCGAAAGAACACTACAAGAGATATAGAGTCTCACGACATTCTCCGTCGCGCTATCCGTGTCTTTCTTTTTTATAAATTTCTTTGTCCTTAAATTCAGCTCATGCCAGGATCCACAATCTACGAACAAGAGAAAAAGTCTCACGACATTCTCCATCGCGCAGTGTGTCTTTTTTTTTTATCTTTTCCTCCGTCCTTAAATTCAATTCATGTCAGATTCCACAGCCTACGAAACAGCCTAATCTCTGAATTAATTCTATTTATTTCATCTCACTCCCATTTTTTTTGCTCTCCTTTCTTTTTTCTTGATGCTGTAACTATATTTCAGTGGCTCAGCATGTACAGTGGTGAGCAGCTTTGTCTAGAGCGCTCGGGCGGTGCACTTCCTTGCAAACAAATCCAGATTTTGTGGCAGCCTCTAGGGTTCAGCTGTAACGCTTGCACGGAAGTAGCGCCAGATAGCCTCGTAAACAAAGCAGGCACGAAAACTTTGCCCTGTAATGAAGGGCTGCTCTCTAATTTCAGTTTTTGTTACCAAGTGCGCACTGCTCAAGCGCTCTAGACAAGGCTACTCACCACTGTACATTTGCACACAAAGTGCGATGACGAATGGTTACAGTAATTCAAAAGATACGGCGCATTTTTTCAAACCTCGCATTGTGGTGCAGCGTTCTGCGTAATCCGACTCGAGAAAACTGTTTTTTCCTGATTTTCATGGAAAAGAAAATTTGTTGGCGCAAGAAACACGCGTACTTTCATTTATCTTACATTGCAGGGAAAGCGAAAAAAAAAAGGGGGAGAAACATTCATTTTATATTCTGTCTCCTTTACTAAACTTGCAGAAGCTTTGCAGTGAATTTCCTTCTTCGCTAGCGTTTTTTTGTGTTGCGCAGGTAAGGAGACATTTAGGTTGCTGTATTTTTCCACAACAGATCACCAGTCTGAAGTTCCTGCTAGTGTAAACTTTGTTTGCGCAGGATCTTTTTCTCGAGTCTTCTTTATTAATGATGAACGATATCCAACAGGAGACGAGAGCGTACTCTTGCGGCTGGCCACAGAAACTTCACCTCGTGTTCAAGGACTCCGGTTGTTTTAGGCAAAGCCATTCTACCTACACAGCAACTACGTATTGATGCTCGACTCTGTGAGTTTAAATTCAATGCAAAACTATAATAGTCGTTTAAGTTCATTGAGGACACTGTTTTAAGCTCATTTCTAACATTTATATTCCTCTTAAGTAATGCTACAAGCAACCAAAAGCCTTTCCCTTATCCTTGACTTAACAAAAGGTAGTAAAGAAATACAATGGCGGAGTGAAATGCACCTGTGTTCGTGCTTAGCGCGTCCCTCGGGCTCCCTATTAGTGAACACGCCTGATTACGCCTCTTGATGGGAGAGCTAACGGTTATAACGAACTCAGTGTTCACTCTATGTGTTGGGAAACGCACATTTGCTACTCCTGTTCTCAATACGACAGTTTTTCCCAAGAACGCTATCTCGCTTCCTGTTTTCGGGTGGCTCCCCAGAAAACTAAATAAAGACGTCTCGTGCGTTTTCTTTTTTTTTTCTGCGCCACAACCAAGAAAAATCTAGAAAGAAAGAAGATTCCTCTGAGACTAAGCATGGTCATTTTTTTTTCTCGGTACATTCTAACGCGTATCAGGTAGCAGCTAGTAGCGCACGCCTCATTTTCATTCTGTTTTGCTTCGCGCTTGAAACAATATTTATTTTTCCTTCCCGCACGACGCACCTCTCTTACGCAGCCGCAATAAAAATACAACGAAAAGTCGAGGCGGTAAATAAGAAACTGCGCGTTCACTGCACGGATGCAGTTCTCTCGGAAGCCACGGCCTCAGCTCCCACGCTAAGGTTTGCTTATCAGCCCGTTCTGGTAGGCCGCTTGTGACTGACTCTCCGCGCTAAATCAGTGCCCTGTTTCTTGTTTTCGAGACGCCGCTCCCCTTATCTTATCGTGTTTTATGACAAAGCCAATGAAACCGTCCAGGGTACATGAAGTGGGCCGATTTTTGATGGTTGCTGCTTTTTTATGCGAACGAAGAGACTGCGATTGCGTGTAGCCCGGCACGAAATGCACCGCAGCTGACAAGGCCTGTGCAACGTCCGCAAGAACAGGCGCTGCAAAGCTTTGACACTATCGCAACACGAGAAAGGCGCGTCCTGAAGTGAATTGCCTTGTACGTGAATCATCGCGCCTTGCAGCTTTTGTGCCTATCACAGGAATCGACGGAAAGAGAGTATGGAGACATCTTTTTATTAGGAAGGTAGTTCACTTGGGCTACTAGTAAGCATATAATGTTAAAAGCTAGAAATGCGCGGCAGCACCAGACTTACATTAATGACGAAGGATCAAGGTAAATTTAGTCTGTTATTCCTCCTTTCTCGCGTTTTAACGCGGTTCGGGAGAGTAGCCGAAGCTCGTGACCAGGGCCTTCCTACGACATACTTTTTTCCCCTTGTGTAGTTCTCTTTGAAACCTCTGCTTCTTGGTTAAGTTCAAACCTAGGTACTAATTTTATCTTGAAAGCAATGTTTCGTTTCTTTCTTGTAGCTTTTTTTTTTTGTCTGAGAAGCTCACACATAACGCCAAAGTGTTCGAGCACTACGATGCATTCCGTATGAAGTGCGCGAATAAAGTAGTTTAAATCCCGGAAAACACGTACGCACTCGTCGTCCTTGCATCTTGTCGCGCTCTCACTTGGCATACAAATCCAGCTACGCCGCGGTCTTGGGAGAGGAAAGATAGTCTAACTTGGAATAGCCAGCCTAAACCTGTATCCTTAATTGCAACCAAATTTCACGATTTTCTGTCGCTTCCACAGTTTTCTTATAGTTTTCGCTTTATGGTCATGTGCAATGCGCAGCATCTAATCCCGAGCCCTAAGCACAGTCTGTGCTAAAAAGATACTTAGTCCGCATTATCTGTCTAAAGAATTTAGACATATTTGAATTGGCATTCAACGCAACTAAAGTGGCTGTTTGGGCTTGTTGGTCAGTGATCATGGTTAAAGAATGCAGCGCGAAATGACAAGGACAAACGAAGAAGGACAAACCAACAAGCCCAAACAGCCACTTTAGTTCATCAGATTTCTTCTACATTGGGAACAGCGCCAGTCCTGTCCACTTCTTCGTTTGTCCTTCTTTTCGCGCTGCATTCTTCAACCATGTTCAACGCAACGACCGCTTACCGCGCACAACAATTATGTCGTCACACCAGCGACTGCGTTTTATTTTCTTCTAAAATCACAAACTTTGACTGTAGCTAAGCAAAGGTGTTTTCTTGTTTGGAATCGCTATAAACTGATTCAATGCGTGTTTGAAGTGCTCAGGCCGAAACATTTCAAGACGCTTTAGAATACCGTGCCTATCACGTCCAAGAGCTAGAAGAGCCCTCAAATTCCGGCTATTAAACTTCGTATGTGTTATCCTTGCGATGCTGACAAAGGCCAGATGTCTGCATGCTTGTTCCCCGTTCGTTCTGCATTGTTCTGCGTTAGGGATACTTCGATAAGCTCGGGCCGGCTTGAAGCATTTTTGGATACCTTGGCTTTACGCTGCAAAACAAAGTGAACACTGAGGCTCCCCCCCTCCCTTGTTCATTTTGGTTTGTGTTGTCAAGAAACCCGCCTTCCTGCCCTCTGTCTACTACTGTCTACTCTGTCTACTAT
The DNA here is from genome assembly GCF_055824585.1 of Amblyomma mixtum. Lineage (NCBI taxonomy): Eukaryota > Metazoa > Arthropoda > Arachnida > Ixodida > Ixodidae > Amblyomma > Amblyomma mixtum. The sequence continues at coordinate 68,650,740 of NC_143017.1, read as the reverse complement.
ACACTGGTATGTTTCTGATCGAATTTTTATTTTATTTATTTTTTTTTTTGCTGCGGCATTAACGCGATAGCGTCAGAGGCCCCGTTATCCAGAAAATTCAGTGTCGGCGTTGTAGGCGTTGTGAGCGAAAAATCACGAACATGAAGCTGGCAGGCAGGTGGGAGGTCACGTGACGTTGCGGCGTCATCACAACCTGCCCACCGGATAGTGAGCTAACTGCCTTCGCTTTCTACCTTCGCTTTGTCTTTCCGCTTCCCCCATACGCCTTTCACCAGTGAATGAACTGAGTGGTGGAGAAGCGCGAAATTCGATTCGGCGGACGCATCGCATGCCAGCCCGTTCCACTGCCAGCGATTTCCTCATTTCGTGGCGTATGACCTCCTAGTAGGCAACTGCTACTTGTTTGTAGCCACTTGATTTCATCACTTCCGCGAGCGTCAACTTCCTCAAAACACTTCTTCAAATAAAAGTTCACGTTCAACTACCTTCGGTGCCTTTCCTTACGTAACCAACTAAGGACAACTGCTATTTCGCTGTCTTTTTTTTTTTTCTACTCAAGTCTTGTAGTGTCTTCTCTCGCCTGTCTTGGTACATTGACGAAGTCATGGACAGGAGCTCAAGCGAAACACAAGACGCAAGGAACATTATTACGATCCCGGATCGAGAATTCGGGGGGCCCCTATGTCTTCGTCTACAGCGGTGGGCCCCCTATGTCTTCGTCTACAGCGGTGGGCCTCTTGGTTCAATCAGGCCGAGACGTGCGCTGTACTTCCGAGAGCGAAAGCAGGCGACTGCGTCCGTTTCCTCCTAATTAGAGCCCCATGCTTCGGCGTGTATGCTTACTTCGTACGCTCACATCTCTGCTCGCCAGCCTCGACGCTGCTGATTCTGAATCTCCTCCGGTCCGATTAAGCGCTTTCTTTCAGCACCGTTCCTCCCGTTTCCTCCTCGATTCCCCCAGCATCCCGGAGACAGGAGGAAGGAAAGGCGGAAGATGGAAGAAACAAAACAACCCGGCCAAGTGTCAACAGCCCGGGAAGATTTCTTCAGCGCGCCTGATTGGATGTAAGCCATGTCTTCCTTGTAAACAAAAATAAACGCAAACAAAGGCAGGAATCAGCAGAAGCAGCCGGTGGACGGGGCAGAACCAGACGGGAAGGACCAGAAAGAGCACGAGATTGAGAAAGTAAGACGAATCCGCCTGGGATGGATCCCGTGCAAACATCGCGTACGGAGCGGGCGTTGTCGACCAGCGAGGCGCTATACCTCCGCCTTCTGTTTATCCGGGGCCCGCGTGTCTCCGTCTGTGCTGGTGCGCCCCCATGTTGGGAGGAATATCACTTCACATCACGCATTCGGAAGAGCACGAAAAGCGAGAGCTATCGGAGGCAAGAGCAACGATGCGAGCGGCGGCGCCCAAAGTATTCGTCCGAGTGAAACAAGGATGGATACGGGCCAGCTCTGGACAGCGCGCCGCCTAGAGGACGGAAGGGGGAGAAATTAAGGAGGAGTATCGTGGCAGAACAAAGGGGCAGAAAGAGAGAAAGAAGCGCGGGGGGGTGGGGGGTGGGGGGGTGGGGGGGGAGTAAGGTTAAGCAGGAAGAAGACAGCGCGCGCTCAAGTTGACGGAAAAGCTGGTCACGTATTGGCCTGTTTGTTTCTCAAACACTCTCGATACAAGAGCAATGACCCCTACTTTTTTTTTTTTGTTTCGGTGCCCGGACGCACACGGGTCGACATTTCGATCGGTAGCAGACCCTTCCACTGTGCCTGTCGGTCGCCCAGGCTCCCTCATCTCTCTGATCAAAAGCTTCGTTCTTTTAATTTTAAACCGGAGAGATGTAATCTGCAGTGCAGGACTTTCTTCGGGAACAGTAATTTGTGAGACTCGCTGCAGGTGCCTGACGGCACGCAGACCTTTTATCGTCTAAACTAATAGTCTCTTTATCGGGCTAAAAGAGCAATTGACTAGCATCCCCAGCGGCCTCTGATAGCTTTCTAGAAAACCATAGTAATGGAAAAGGACTGCATGCTCAGTTTTCTAAATAGGATCACTCGTCGATATACATGTCCGGAGATACGCAGCGTTCCTGCTTACGCAGGCGTCGAAATCTATTTATTTAATTATTTAATGTGATGATTTAATGATTTAATGTGAATTTATTAATGCGATCGCATTAGAAGCCCCATGCTGCCAAAATGTGTTGTCGGTCATAAAATTCGCCCATTCGCTGAAAGGAATTGACGTCACAAGACCGAATAATTCCCACTGGCTGGAAGGAGGTGACGTCACCAGACGGAATCAATGCTATTGGTTGGAGCGAAGTGACGTCATCAGACCTGAAGTGACATCTTTTCCGGTAAAGGCAGCAACTGCTGTTATGCTACCGCATTGCTAATGCGTAATGAAATTCGGTTTTCTTGTGAACTTTTTGCCGTGCGCGCTTCTACATCGTCCGGCTACGCTTTTCCTTTGTTCACTTTCCTCGTTCCGCCGCCGTCATGTCTTTCATGACGACAGCTTAATTCGGCTAAGTTTCCAGATTGCAGTGGTTTCCTTGAAGTGTTGATAGACTAAATGACATTAACAAATTGCTACCAGCTTCTGCGAATGACCGTTCTTCCTTGGACTACTACAGACACGATTTTAGTGCCTACCTACATGAAAGTGTCCCATAAGTTGCTATCGAATAAACTCAGCAAGGCCCAAATACATGCAGTGAATTCCGCACTGACGCTTGATGTAGAAGCTCAGCAGACGCTCTTTGAGCGGCCGCGGAAAGAGATACATTTATTTTCACTTTTCTTTTTTTTTTTTGCGAGGCTTCCTTCATTTATTCTCGACCTCGTGTCAGTCTGGCGCGTTTCTCTCTCGTTCCTTACGTTAGACCACAATAAGAGAGGCGGGACAAATCTATACACTATAACGTTCCTTGGTTCCAATCAACCGAGCATACTTTCGCCTGCTCTTATTTCACAGTTCAGGGACTGCATAAGCAAAGATTTAGCCGTGAGCAATTATCTAATCTAACTTGCTTCTTTTCACGCTATCAACCTTTTTATTTACTTTGGAGCCCCTTCTTCACAATTTGCGGCAGCAACAAAAATAAATGAAAACGAAAGATGTATTCTATCGTTTATTTCTTTTTCTTTCAGAGAAGAAAAGTTAAGGTCGGAGTTTTTTTTTTTTTTCCGATGCCGGCTGTAACAATTGCCGATCAAGCAATACTAACGTTGATGCCGAATATAGGACCATCTTAGACAAGAAGGAGAAGCTGACATAGACTCAGTCTAGGAAATAATATGAGCAGTTCATCGTGCTTCTGTTCGCTTACATCAAAGCGACAGTCATATTAGGCAAAAGTTTCGGGAACAAACCAAAAGTGTTGCGTGCAAAAATGTCATTTTTAATTATACGCGCGTAAACTTACCCCGATAAAATCATTTCAGAGCTGATAGGTACTTTCGACGGTTTTTCGTATTTAATCGCTTTTTCTTGTGTTTCCCATAAGGTAGCTTGAGCAACCTGCAGGCGTACTCTCCTTTCGAAATATGAAAAAATTTCAGACGTCCGATGGGAAGCACCATTTATTAAATTCTAACCGTGATTGTTTTTACACCCATCGTTGCTAGCAACCGTCATCGTCATCATGACACAATTGAGCAAGGTACCTTATGAAGGTACCTGCTTTAAAACATATTTGAAAATTGAAACATTGTCCTATCTTCATGTGAAGTTTACAACCCTTATTGCAGTTGATACCAACATATAATAACTGGCTTTATGTTGTACGCTTCTGTTTCTGCTGAAACAACGTTTTCGTGCCACCACTTTCGCGCCAATAGCGACGTGATTCAACAATTTCTGTTTTTACGCATTCTTGCATTGGATTTTCGTTTTTTTTTTCCACTTATCGGGGTCAACGTACCCGTCTTCGTGATTATCACAAGAGCAATAAACACCTAAATATTTAGTAGAAACTTTCCTCCAGGCCAGCGACCACGTTGGCAATTATTAGGTTCACTCCATACGATACATGCATCCGAGGGTAACACGTCAGCGAATACAGCGCTTTCTTTAAAGTACTGCCGTGCATACTTTCATGCTCCATACCTATTCGCACGAAGGTGGCGTCCGAGTACTACACGTTTCTTCTTTACAACTGTTGCTGAGATTGCTCACTCTTTAAAGTAGGAAGCGTTTCTTCTTTTTTTGTCGTTGTTAAGTGTCAACCCAAGGTTGTCTGTTTAACATTACTTTCGTCTTCTGTTGCGAAATTTTCGTTGTTTGCCGCACTTGTGTCGCGCGATTGTCTCACGTACTTGAACTTGTCCGATTATCTCTTGTCTCCGAAAGCAAGCCACCTGCGCCCTCTTGCGGGGTGAAGCTCCACTCATATATGTTCATGCAAATAAAGTAAGTAAACTGCGGTTTGGTTTTTAGAACATTTTATACGTACCCATATCTACGTGAACTGAGCTGAAAACTTCCGTGAAAACTGTGCTTGTAATGCTACTTTCCACTAGCCTCTCTTCATTTTCAAGTAATCTGGAGGTAAGCCTCGTATTATCGTCAACCCTTTCGAGTCGGGCGAAATGTTCTGCTGCGCATGAAGCGAAATAGTCGCAACGACAGGTTGGACATGTTCAAATCCACTGACAGTCTATTCATCGTCGACGGGACAGAAATAATGTCGTTTTCCCTTCAAGCTCTTCATGATCGACTGGCTGTCATTCCTTGCTCTGACACGAATACAGGGATGACAAAACACAAACAAAAAAATCTTTACGCCACATTTCTGCGATGGCAGGCGCAAATGTTATTTCCCTCAGTCATCGGAAGTTCCACATAACCACTTCCGCACTTTCGTACCGCACAGCTTGGCAGAGGTTTTTTGTTCTCTTCTCATGAACTGCTTCGTTATCATTGAAAACTGCCGCAACGTTCGTGCTTGACGAAAAACAGCAGCGTAAAAAAAAAGCAACAAAACAGGCGCGAAAACGCTCTACTATCATTCTCTCTTGCTTCCTTATTTTCGTCCCGTTGAGCCACTCCGTTCTCAGCTCTTGGTATGTTCATCCGAGTTTTGCTACAAAACATTCCGGGCCCCTTAAAATGACTTCATTTGTATTCCCTACCCGCTCTCTTAATCAGTTCAACGGTCTGCTCCCAGAAACGAGCGCATTAATGTGAAGGGCTTGACGGGCCTCTCAAAAAAATGTCAGAGGAAATTAAATTTTCTCCTCGCCGTCAGTCTTCCCCGCGTATATATATAAAAAAAAAACTGCCGTGCGCGCGCTCACGGCAGCTCGCCCGGGAGGTGTGAGGCCCTTCAGTGCCTCTCTCCAGCCCTACGCTGAACATGGTCGGCGAGCGCTGTCCACACCGAAAGGGGAGCAGTGTAAAATAAAGTAAAGAGAATTGCACATGTCAACGTCAATTTTCGCCCGTTCGGTATATTGCGTGCTGTTCCGCGAGCGCTGTATCTGCGCCTAAAATAATAGGCGTCCGAAAAATGATTGAGAATGCCTTTGTTCCTTTCATATGCGTTCGTGTCGTCAGTAATGGGACATGCCTTCCACTCCGGAAAGCTAGTGGCAGCACGAGTGACTGGAGGCTGACCCCCTTTTGCGCTTGTGTAGGATTTAATTTGGGTGCAGAAAATAAAGAAACATTACGAAGCTTGCTTATGCCCGTTTTCACCTTTATGTGTCCCTATCTTTTCTTCATTCTTTTTCTTTGACGTTGCAGTTCATGAAATGCACACGACGGACACGGGACCGGCGAAATGTAATATTTTCTTATAGACGATAGCTGAGAAAAAAAAAGTGAAGGACAAAACTGAAGCCGCGTGTACTATATTGAGCACACTAGTCGACACAAATTTGTATTCATATTTCGTGCATGCATTGTTTTGTTTTGCTTTAAGCTCTTTCGTTGTTTTATTGTACTGAAAAACATATTGCTACATGCCGCAACTGCTATGTACAACCCTCTACAGCCTAAGACCTCGCACTGAAGCCGGCAGCACCTGACAAATAAATATACAAATAAATTAATTAAAAAAATAAAATTAGGTGCTGTTTAACAGTAAGCAGGCAAACAAGTTGGTCCTCTTTAATGACGGCCGGTTCCCAGAACTCAAACAATCGAGGTTTCTACTACAGTGTCGTAAGGACCGTTGCTATCTAGCTTCAAAGGACTTACCACCGCCGCAAACTTGACACAAAAGCCAGCGCGCGTGGCATGGACTGACATTGCAGCGCCACATAACATTGGCTCCTGGTTCTGAGACCATGCTAGGGTGACTGCAGAGCACCCACTCTTGTTAGCCGGCGCAAACATACGGCGAACCATCACATCAGACCCAGCGGTCAAAAATCAGCGGCGCTAATGTCAGTGTAGGCGACGCATCTGAGTATCCATGGTAAGTTTGCGGGCGGAGGGGAACCTCTAAAAGAGTAATCAAAAACACTGTGCTGCCGGCCTGAAGGGAACCCATTTTTCTGTGTGTCTATGCAATTTTCCGCGATTTTTCTTTCCAGAGCGCAGGTAGCAATCACTTAGCACGCATCTCGTTCCGTTAAAAAAAAAAAAAAAGAAAACACGGTGCCTCCCACTTATACCACGTTTATTCTCTTCAATGACAAGTAAACACTGCCTTTGCCTATACCAGTCTGCCTCAGAGCACGGACGGCGTTAAGAGAAAAAACAAAGAGAGGTGTCGTCGTGGTTTTAGCGGCCAACTCCTCGGGGAATAAAGGCCGCCCCGGCTATATACAGGCACTCACGTCTCCCTGCTTTCTAACAACTCCTCACGTCTTTCACTATGCAGAGGCAGAACCGCGGACAGAACGTACTAAAGAAGAAAAAAAAACGAGGGAAAAAAAGAGGAGGGGGGAAAAAACAGCGGTTGTGGCCGTGTGCGCTACCGCGCTCGTCCCTCTCCTCCCGTCGCCACGGTTGTGCAGGGAAGCGCGAACACGGTGCGCTTGAGGGAGCCGCAGTTTCCCCAGTGGCATGCATTATACTGAGAGAGCGCAGAGCCAGCGTGAAACGGGGGTAAGAGAGAGGGGAGGGGGAAGAGAGAGAGGGAAACTGAATCGGAACGGCCCTCCCATAAAAACGCAAGGCCGACCAACGGCCAGCAGTGGCCGAGGCAGCGGCGCAATTAGCCAGATAGGAAAAGAGAGCCCGCTCTGGGACAGCCCAGGTGCTGAATATTTACACCTCGGCGCGGCGACGACTGCCTGCTGCAGCCCGGCACTGCACATACACGCGGGACCCGCTTACTCCACCGCCGACTGCCGCGCTATCATATCCGGCGAGATAACGCAATCACATCTCGGCCTGCCCCTTGTGTGTAATCTGGGTTATTAATTTCGGCGCTGCGCGGGGCTCGGCCTCCCTCCCCACCCCCGGCGCCGCTCGCGGACTGACCCGGCTAATTGGGTTATGCCCCTCCCGCAACGCTTCGGACACTGGTACAGACCCGCCGCCGAATGCTTGTTATGGCTCCGAGCTCTGGCCGCGCATCAGCGGGGGAGCGGCTAGGCTGCACCACTGGCGCCGGGGCGCGAACCCGGCGTTCCCGTTTCAGATCACGTTTGTGCTCTTCCTGTTCGGAAGGAAAGGATTTGTTCCGCCGTTCACAGACGCTTCCCGGAATATGTCCTCCTCCCGACAGCGAAGTCTGGACGGGGCCGGTTTTGCTTGCGTCTTCCTTCTTTCTTTACCTCCTTTCATTCCTTGCTTCCTTCCTTCCTTCCTTCCTTCCTTCGGTACTTCCTTTTCTTTCTATTCCTTCTCCTCTTTCAACCCCCTCCCCCATTTTCCTCCTCACTCTCCCTGGACCGCCACAGCATCATCGTAACCGGGCTTAAGTCTGAAGCGGCAACTTTATGACCTGGCTATAAAAGAGGGATTCCTGATCTTCACTCCGAGCGAGTCCCGTTTAAAGTGTTTAATGTTTACGAACGGGACAAAAGGCAAAGTGAAAACGCGGCAGAATTTATATCGTTCGTGACTCTTCAGTACGTATTGTTTCGCCCTGAAAACTTTTTTTGCTTCACGCGTAAGGCTTAATATGGCGCGATAAACTCGCCAGTGCGTAAAAGTCGGAGCCTGTTATTCTAGAAAGCCCTCACACTATTCCAGTACAGCGAGAAGAAAGCAAATCGCACTAAGCCACGAATGTCGTGCATTCCTTACTACGCTAACGAACCGCTAATTAGTAAGACCCGAATAAACCCAAGTAACTTCGCTACTTTCCTCAAATTTTTACCGGTTCTCCGCACTTTACTAGACCCTTCGCAGGTTTATTAGGGGACAGCGCGGATTCCCAGAGTTTTTGCTTTCACCGCTATAATTAGCTCGCGGTCCCGCCGAAGTTCTCCTGAGGAGCGAACAATGGCTGGCTGCGTCTTTCTTTTCTTGTCAGTTTCTTTCCCTGCGAGTCGGTCGCGCTCAAGCCGCCTGTACACGACAGCGCTGCAAGGAAAAAGGAGAGCCCGTTAAAAGCAAAGAGCGAGAATGCAACGCCAAGACACGAGCGACACGAGGCGAGGAAAACAAAGAAAGCGAATTCTGACTCGGCGGCCGCGATTCAAATCAATGTCGCGTGAGGACGACGCAGAAATTCAAAGGGTGCGCACTCTTCTTCGGCAGGGCAATGTAAAGAAAGGACAAAGGTGCACACGGCTGTGGAAAGGGGGAGGGGTGAGAGGCGGGAGGGAAGGGGAGATGTGGAAGCAACCCAAGCAACCACGCAGCGGTAGCTCCTGCTGCCGCAGAGGTGGAAGGGAATGAGAGGGGAGGATGAAGAAGAGAGAGAGAAAGTACGCGCGCGAGCGCTACGGCCGCCTGTCCGGCCAAGATTCCGCCTGCGGTCAAAGGCCAGTAACCCTGCGGGCCGGGCTCGCTGTCACCCATTACGTGCCATTGTTTCACGGCTGGATATGCCCGGATTGTTTGCGATCGGCGAGGGGGCGGAAGACGCTCGGCCGCCTCTCGCCGCCCGAGAAAACAATGGCCAGGGACACGCCCCCTTGACTCGAGGCCACTTGACGCTTCTCCGATGTCACCTCGCCCTCTCTCTCTTCCGTCCCCTCTCTATGGGCACCGGTCGCGGAAGTGGCCGCGAGCGCGCGCGCCGCACCGTTCCCAGCCCATTGCTCCCGAGCCGATGGCCCCCGTCTGTCCCGATGCGTGCGATGTGTGTGTGCGTATAAGTGTGTGTGTACGTGTGTACACAACAATGCGCGCAGCGTCGCCGGCGCGGTGCTTCTTGGTTGGCCGGTTGCCAGTGGCTGCGGCTTGCCCTGTGTCGCTTTTTGTTTCCTCCGCTGTGTCTTCTTCTTTGTGCTCTCCAGCGGACGCCCGGTACGTTTGAATAGCGACGCGACCGGCGACATATGGCCGTGAGATTTGTGCCTGTCTTTTATGACGAGACAACGGCGCCCCGCGCATTGGAATCGACGAGGAAGGGAGGGCGGTGGAGGCTGGCGAGAGACAAGTTTGGAGGAGCGCTACCGGTTCTGCGTCGGCGTCAAAGAGAGGCGCTTGCTGGTGCAGCGGCGAGCCGTTCGTAGCTTCCTTTGAGCCGCACCGCGTTCCTGCTTGGTTCCGTGTTTAGGAGGTGGTGGTGCGTTTGCAGCCGGCGCAGTCTTAAGCAGCAACGCTCGCAAAGGTGGCGCGCATTGGGGCAGAGGGGAAAATTTACGACATAAAAATTTGAGCAAGAGCGAGGGCGACTGAATACAGCTCCCTCAAATCTAAAGCTTGCGATATTGCTAAGGTTACGAAGACTACTAGTTTATTATTATTATTATTATTATCGGTGTGCTCAATATGTCTGTATCGTTCGTCGCGTACACGGAGAGCGGTTAATTTGACAACTGCCGAATGTTGCTAAAACAATTAAAGCTCAGCACGTTATTCTAAAATGTGGCAAACACGATCAAAACAAAAAGTTCTTTCAGGTATTTTATATACAATTCCGCGCGCAAATAACGGGAAATAAGCCAGTCGCAAAATACGACAGAACCCTGCCCAATTTCCAACAAACTGTTTTGTCGTAATGACACATTGTTTGTTTTTTTAGTATTTTTCTGCAGTACTGCATGTTTTTCTGTAGTGCTGTAGGTTTTTCTGCAGTATTTTTGTTAGACTGTACTGCTCTTCTGTAGTAACTGCATAAAACGCTATTTGTTGCAAGAAGTTCATGGGTAACAAAATTACAGAAACCCTGTTTTGACGGCGGAAAACTTTGTTGTGTTTTTCGACTGTGAAAGACCAGTCAACGCTAGTCACTGCAGGAAATATAAACAGAACGCTATACAAGTAACCCATTAGAGGCTGAATAGTTCACAAGCGCTACGTTTTTATCTTGTGTTCTCGCTACGACTTCCCAACGTTCTCTAGATACTTTCTTGGCTTAAAACGGAAAGACGTAAATGTGAGCTCAGAAAAGTTAATAGCCATGCGAGCCCAGTCAAAACAGAAAGCAGATGAAAAGAAATGAACGAAAAGGTTTCTGCAACAAGGTAATGATTCTCTTGGACTGGTGTGCGCGTTGTCGTCGTTAGAATAACTCAATATTGAAATGCAGTTTTCGCATGGAAATGAGGTCAGCCATAGCGCAGTAACGACCTCGCGAGCGAGGCAGAACCTTTTTCTTGTTTTCTTGTGATCTTTTTTTTTTTTTTCAGGCCCACGTGCTTTCGAACAAACTAATCTGAGGCTCCGAAAATAGAACGAACCACCAAAGCATCCGATTCGTACGGGTGTTACTTCCTCTATGATTTTGGTTCCTAGTGGAAGGCGCCCAAATTGGATCTCAGCTTGTGATGGCCCTCTTTGTGGCCTGTTCTTTAGGCTGTGTGCTATGACCCATTATTACTGTCGTGTGACCATTATCGAGAGACAGATCTTTGCTTCTGCGCTATTTAAAAATACAGCTAATATATATATGAGCTCTCCCGCTCTTCACAAAATCCTTTCTGCATTCTTGCGCGTTTAAACCTTTAAGGTCACCAAGTCATTCGAAAAGTCCGCATTAATAAGAAGCCAGTCGGCCAGGATGAATATTTTTGGCTTTCTGTAAGTACAATCTCACATAGAGCGATCAGGCTGATATTATGTGCTACTTTCCTGTATAATGCAAATTGCTGAACGTGTTAAAACAGGAGATAAGCCATACTGTTTTCTATGAATAACATATTCGTGAAGCCTCGGGTAAACAGGAACATCTCTGTTGTCCCCCCAAAAAACTGTATTTTTATGTTCTTCCTAAGCTTTGATTTAGAATAAAGATATGCCATGGATTACTTCTGTAAGCCTTCACTTATTCACTCATGTTTACAGTCATGTGGAGTTGCTTGCGTGCGTGCGGGTTCCTTTTCACCTATATTGCTCACACAAATGTATTACTCTGCTTTATAGCTGTACTCATGAGTGTGTGTAAAGCTTTTTTTTTTTCTTCTAGTACTTTGAAAACACCAGCATATCGAGAAAAGAGAGAACTTCCTTCAGAAGATGCCTGACCACGAATACTGTCTTAATACATCGCACAGTACATTTGGTTTTTCTGTCACCATCCATGATTTACGATTTAGATCTTCTAGTTCCTGATGAGTCGCGCAAGTCGTAGTGCACGAGCAGACTTGCGCCTACTAACCAGCGCTCAAAATTTGGTTGGGCAACAGTGAACTGCGCGTATTTTAAAAGAAAAAAAATACACGGTTATAAAAAGCAATGAATACTTAGCCATATCTTTAAGGACATCTTCCCTATTCACATGCAACGGAATATATTTCGATGGATGTGTCGACATATTCTTTACATTTAGCCCAGGTGCGCCAGTTACGAAATTCTTTACTAATTAAAAACACGACTCTCGCTCTTGAAGAAAAAATGTAGTGACCTAGGTTATATCAGAAACGTACACGTGCTCTCCAGTCCACATTTCAGGCAGGGTTTCTCTCTGTCTCTTTTTTTTTTTCTTTTACAGCCTCTCTTAATCGAACTCAGGACCGTAATATAGAACACACAGCAGACACTGTCGAAGACACTTGGGCATGTCTAAAATATGGGTGCGTTTGAGTTCATGCAAACAATAAGAATACGGGCTCCATAAGTGGTAGTTGAGAGATAAATGCATCCGCAAGTGTCTCAGCCTGGTCACACGTTAGATATCTGCACCAGTTCACTGACAACAAAATTCAGCCACTGTTATAGAGGTAGAATGCATATGCGCAGCGCGTTGCAGCAACACGCGACAGAAAGTCGTCAGTTGTTTTCGGTCTTTTCCTGCACGGATCGTATGTCAGCTGAGGCAGGTTTTCGACGACCGAGGGAGGAAGCTGACACATATTGGCCGTCCCATGCACTACAACGCTGTAAAAAGTTAAATATTACCTGAAGCGACGGTCAGACTAGATGGATACAGAGAGAGGGGAAAGGCAGGGATTGGCTACGGTCAGACTAGCTTTAAGACAAAAGAACAAGGTATTAAGACTAATAGGTAAGGCAGTAAATCCACAACTTCTGTATTAGCAGGAGCTGTCTTTCAGAAATAACTGTTCTTGTCAAAATGCTCACAGGATCTTCGCGAATGATCTGAAGGCAATCATTGATGGCGAAGAGGGAACGGAAAGATGTAAGCTGAACCTGGTTACATTACAAGTGCCATGTAAAATACGGCCTTTCGATAGCGCATCGGTGCCAATCAAACACCAGCGTCAACACTAATTAATGAGGAGGACGTAGTCTTCAACAGAGCTCTGGTTACTTTATTTGATTTGAAATAACTGAAAAAAAGTCGCTCTTTTCAGCGGTTCGCATACTTATAAATATTCTATATGAATGGAATGCCACGGGATATCAACCTCAACAGAAAGTTTTATTTACATGCAGGCGCACAGATACAGGTCAAATTTATGCTGTTGCGAGCCATAATGAACTCTCGGATTTGTATCTTATAATAATGGTGCCGCTATAACAACCAAACAAGGGTCGGTCGGGGCTAGAAGTCGTCCGGTTCAGTTTATATAAAGAAAAAAAAAAGAAACTTTCATGGCTGTGTAAGCTGCCGGAGTAAAGTCAAAGCTTTCGCTCAAAAATGTCGGGAGCGAAAAACGACTACATAAGTCATCCCGGTTCTAAAAACACTGGTCCTTTTCTTCGTGAAAGCCCCGCCGAATCCGCTTCTCGGGACACCCGTCGTAAACACCGGGGCGGCCCGGAATCGAAATATCCTGCCTGGTGGCCGCCCGCGGGGCGCAGCGGGACTTCCGTCAAAGCCGAGTTCACTGGAGCCAAAACTGTCCGGGACCGGCTGCCGAGCCGAGATCGTTGCGAGACAGTTACGGAGCGGCCGACTTGAACCGGATGCGATCAAGAGAGCTCCCGGCCGGAACCGCGCAAACCGGAAGCTGACCCTCTGGCTTCGCTGCTGCGGTGGCACTACTTCCTCCGCGACCGACCACCGGTGCCCAGAGCGGAAGTCTGAGCATTAGTGCGTTCCCGGAATTCGGCCAATCTGTCATTCAAAAGTTTGCTAAAGAGTCGCCCGCTTAAATACGGCACGTTGGCTAAGCTATAGCGGACTCTGCATACTTGCGCTGTCCGTAAAAAAAACAAAAAAACAATTAAGATGTGATAATCACCACGTACAGCGTTTGTAAAAAAAATATGCAGCCTTAAAAGTTTCATCCTGAGTCGGGCAGTGGGTCTCTGATAGCACCTGGGGAAATCCAAAGCCTCGGAGGGGAGGAGGACGACAGTTTCATCTTCAAGTTATCTGGAACGCTGACGGCGCAAAACGAGCCACAACCTTCTACAGCCCATAAGCAAACCCTATGGGCTGTACCTCATTGCTTATATATATATATATATTATATACGGTATGTGCAGTGCAGTGATAACAATAGCAATTTCTTCCTCCAGTTTATCGCGGCATTAGTTCTCAGAGAGATCTGCGGAGTTTACAGTGTCAACTGTCAGCGCTGTCATCTGTCAGCGTCCCCGTTTTTTTTTGTTTTTTTTTTGAACTCACTAAGATTGTGACTGAGGCCGGCCTACGCCACGTTCTCAGTGGTCCCGTGAACAGCGGGGACTAGGAAGTCGAAGGACTACGACCCTCTGTGTGTTGCGGAGTGCGTCCAAGTCGTAATGAAGACCCAAGGTAGGAAGGGAAAAGTCGGGAGTCTGCGCTTGTTCCGTCTCGTTTCTTGCCCTCTGTCAATGTTCCACCGCGCTGGTGTCCACCGTCACTCAGGTCTCCCATAATGTAGAATACTCCCGTTGTTACATCTTCGTCATAGCAAAGGTCAAAGTTATGTAATGATTTCGCTCCTCAAGTCACGGATTTCCCTGCGCCTCATTTCACGTTGAAGTCGGATGATTCCTTGGCCAAGCCTTCCTCTTCGTGTAATGGGCTCTGCGTACCCAGTCAGGTACACACGGTTCCATCGAGAATAAAAGTTAAGGTTGTGCATCGCTGGATTGACTACGGACTGCAGCAAATAATTAAGTACCAAGTTTTGCGCAGGGAACCGCAAAGAGGAAGAAAGTAATATTCTTACAACGACTGACGAAGGCTACGCGGTATACGTCCTTAATCTCCTTGCCGTGGCACCGAAAATTTCTCCACGTGCGAAAGATGCATGTTTTTCCTCTCTCTATGTCTATGTGCATTCCACCTGCGGTTTACTCTCTGTTCTCGTGGTGAACTTCATAATAAGAGGAAAAGTCTGGCGAAAAATTTGCGGCACTTTTGACATCCCCGCAACTGGAGTGTGGCGACTAAACCAGTTGTGCAAGAAGACCCTCTCGGTCGACTTGGTATTGTCCTAATGAAAACTGCCCAACAAAAGAGGTCTAGCCAATACAGCGCGTATAATTGAATTGAAGCAGCAATTTCATTTTTACCGATATCATAAATTTTCTTGAAAAGAATTACAAACAGAGATTGATCGCGGTTAGATAATGATAGAAAGCTCAAGCATTATTCGACGCTTTCGTGGATTATTTCGCTGTTTCGTCCGAAGCGCCTCGTAGCAAGCTGCTTTATGACTAAGTTTATGATTCCAGACTTGTCGCGTTAAAGTCGTTGAGTGGTGTTCTGATCATATCGGGGTGGTCTGGCCTGATGCAATTGCACCCATAAGATGTGGTGCCTCACACAGGAGGTTATCGGCCGCGGTACGCATTTGCCCAATTTGCTGCTACAAAAAGCGACAACCGGTTGAAGCTGGGAACGTATAATGTACTGCTATTCATATTCATGGTCAGCATTACGAAACGAATACTCTCTCTTTGTTTCTCGTCTATACTTATTGGCAGCGAGCACTGTCATAACCTGGTGTCAACAGTTGAGCGATGGCGTTTGAACCAACGACCCATGGCCACGGACAAAGGAATCGAAATGGAGCACAATCAGAACAGAGTCGGTAAATTACAGCAGCCGAGGCCAGTGTGCTCGCTGACACTGCAGCGAGTTACGCAACTGCCATGACAGCGAGTCTTTCGTGTAGAGGGTACCAAACAGTTGAGCGATGGAGTTTGTCCTCGTGGACCACTACACTGCCTTCTGTCTGTATTACAAGGACCACTCCAGCCACAACAATGGCCAGCATAGCGTAGCTGCGCTATGGCCTAAGTTGCTCAAGACCTATACACAGATCTCATTGTCGACAAATAGCACGTTTTTTTTTCTCAAATAAACCTCAGGAATGAGGGCTTCTAAAAATTTAGAACGCGTGTGAAGTGTGCAGATGTTGTAACGGAAGAAGGTAGGTGCAGAAAGGAAGAGGGGGTGCTTAGGAAAGCTTTCATTCTAATGGGCTAGTCAGCGGAAAACTGACCAGTCAGGTGATTTTCATAGCGTCCTCTCTCCTTTGGGGTCGCTCATTGCGTAAGTAAGTTTGCTGACGGTGCTGACGCAATCGTAACGATTTTTTCAAATAAACCTCAGGAATGAGGGCTTCTAAAAATTTAGACCGCGTGTGAAGTATGCAGATGTTGTAACGGAAGAAGGTAGGTGGAGAAAGGAATAGGGGGTGCTAAGGAAAGCTTTCATTCTAATGGGCTAGTCAGCGAAAAACTGACCGGTCAGGCGATTTTCATAGCGTCCTCTCCCTTCTGGGATCGTTCATTGCGCAAGTAAGTTTGCTGACGTTGCTGACGCAATCGTAACGATTGATTTAGCTCGGTTACAGAGTGCAGGATCTGGGTCAATTGTCTCAGCGCGACGCGAACAGGCCCGTACGCAAAGCACGCTGGGAAGAAGAACCAGGTCGTCCCACGACGCATGATCAATCAGCTGGATCGATAGCAATGGCCACCGAAACTAATTTCAGAGATGTAAACCATAGCCAGCCGCAGACACCCGTTGAATGCATGCGACGCTCGTCATCTGTCGTGGTTTTATGCCTGGTCCCTGGTACGCAACTTTTTTTTTTGTTTCGTTTGATGCTTATCGACCAGCTATTTGTTGGCCTGAAGCCGCACTCGCTACCCTCTACGCGCCAGGAGCATGTGCGAGCACATATAGTGCGCGCCAGAAACGAGCGGCGCTTCCGTCGCTGCATTCGCTATGCGCGCACCGTAGAAATAAATGCGCGCGTCTCCCTACGTCGTCGTGAAAATTACGGTTTCGATCGGCGTGTGCTCGGGCGAGGTCATTAGGGCCGGCCGATCGCGGTATACAAGTGTTAGGTCGAATGCTGCGGACATCATGCTCCGGGCAGAGAGATGACGGGGGCAATATGCGAGCGAAATTTTTCGCTTGTGTCCGCGAGTCGGAAATATAGTGTCGCGCCCCTAATGGCAAGTCAATACTGCTTGCTCGGAGGTAATGGACGCGTGTAATAGCGTCTGGCCTTTATTGCTGCGTTTTTTTTTTTTTGCAGGAAAAGGCCAGCGGAGCTACGGCTGAGCACGAACGGTGAGTCTTGAAACCCTACTGCACTTTAAGAACACACCAGTGAAGCGAACTGAGTGCTTTTACGCAGTCGAAATGGAGTCAGTACTATGTCAGTATACTCTATTTCTTTTAGAGCTCTCTCTTTCTCTCTCTCTCTCTCTCTCTCTCTCTCGCTACCTGTACCGATAGCTCTCTGCGCTGCGTAATAGTCAGCTACTAGCTGATGTTGACATAGAGGTTTCCTTTATTACTGAACGGCAGTTTCTTTATCTTCACGAAGAAAATATTTCTTTTGGGACCGACATGTTTTCCTCGTTCTCCAAGTCGGATCTTCCAGTTGATTACATTGGTTTTACTCGTAAGAGGGCGACAGCTTCACTGATGCGGTAGTCGCAAATGCCGCCCCCTGTAACGTACTCGCAGTTCTCACCACTGAGGAGCCATAGCCATGTAACGACGCAGAATGTCTGAAGCACTATAAAACTACTTACCAGCCTGATGTTTTGGATACGTGCCGAGTGGTAGGCGCACTTTAACTCGGAGGACGTATCATAACGCTTCCCAACTAAGCCTATAAAGCTCCGCTGGGTTTTGGAAGTTTTCTTTGTCTTTGTTCGATATAGCCTTACAAAAAAGGTTTTAGACACTCTATAGAGTGTCTATAGACTTCTGTCTATAAAGTTTATAGACTGTCTATAGACAAAAGTCTACAGGCAATACAAATGCCATAGACAGTCTATAGACAATCTATAGATTTACGGCCATACACTTTTAGTAGACTTTTGTCTATAGACGGTCTATAGACTATGAATAGATAAAACGCAATATCAATAGGAAGTCAATAGAGCCAATAAGAAGTCTATAGACTGTCTATAGACCATTTTTATAAGGGCAGACAATGTAACAGCCTTTCTTGTCAGCCGTAAAAGAGATTATAGATATCACTGCCCTGCGTACATCGCGCAAAGTTCGTTCGCATCCTGTATCAGCTGAGGAGGGTAAATTAAACTGTTTTATCAAAGAGACGGAGAATTAAAATGGAAAACCACCAACGCCATCACGCTATATTTTCGCTTATATCAACTGGTTTCCTCTATTCACCCACCAGCCAATGCTGGTGGGCTGCTCCCTCACGCAGAAATCTGGCCGTTTCTTGTTGCGCTTACGACAAGAAAAAATCGACTAGCCACTCAATAGCAATCCCATTAACACGCCAACAAGAACCATACTGGCAGAAGACAATGTTCTGGGGAGTTAAAAGGGAATTATGCAGGGATCATTAGTGTACCAGGAGATGTGTGTACTATTTGACTGCTTTGCTTTGAAGCCTACTATTTGGCTACTGAATACTGGACCACTTTATCGCCCCCCGCCATTACGCTTTAACCTGACTGACATAAACATGTTTTATTCAAAGCTTGCCTCCGCTCCGATTCCGCTTAACTTACCGTTCCTCGTTATCCATCGCTTCCTAACCACCAGGAACCCTCGCTTGATGCTTTCGCGCCAGGCTAACGCAAAAAAAAACGCAAGCAAAACACCAGCTGCTTATGCCAGTGGGGTATGATTGGATGCGTTCCGAGCCGGCTGCCTGTCTCGCCAACCGGAACCCATGAGTGAGCGCTCATGTCGGTAATTCGGTAAAGCGCAGCATTAGGCGAAAGGGACTCCGGGTCTCGACCCGCGCGTTTTTGGTCGTGCGTGAACAGAGCGGCCCCAGACGCACAAAGCTAACCAGTACAGCAGCGGCAGCAGTGAGCGGGCTCCGACGGAAGTCCGCCCCAGCGACCACGTAATCTCACAGCGACAACGTCGAAGAGAAGGGGGCGGAACCGGGAGGACAAGACGGGTAGGACAGGAAAGGAAGGAGTGAGGTGGTGGTACGGGAAGAAGAAAGAATGATAACTTCAATGCGGCAGCGTGAAGAGGGCAGCGAAGGGGGGGGGGGGGGGGGGGGGGTACGACGAGACCAGGTGATAGAGAATGTCAGCGATGCAGAACGGGCCTAATTCGATTTTTCCGGGCGTCGCTAGCGGTGCCGGTATTTTGGCAGCCCGGAGCCGAGGCGGGAGCAGGCCAAGGTAGTAGGAGGAGCGCCGACCCCCTATTCCCTACTCGGCCTTGTCGTCCCTAGCAGGCGCGCGCACGCACTGAAGCTGCTTCCTCTCAGCGCCACCGCACAGGTGGCGAGGTGGAGGAAGTTAACTTGGGGACGGATTTCTCCTGTCTTGCGGAGGTGTCGGTTTTTGTTCCTGTCGAAGCCGAACTCCCCGGCAGTTCTTCCTTGTCCGCTTGAACGCCGCCGGGTGTCTCTGCTCGAGGCGCCGAAGATCAGCTTAACACGTAACGCTGGCTTCGTGGGTTTTTGCTTTTGTTTGTTTTTATTCCCATCACCGAGTGTAATGCAGTGTGTTTGTGTTATGTGTTTGTTTTAATGTTCCAGCGTGCGTTGCTTTTTGAAAGGCTGTCCGTGCTGATCCACCGAAGCGCGATTCCAGTGTTTGCGGCAGTCCGCTAAGTGACGGCTGAATTTCACCCGATTGCCCGCTTTTTGTGTATTGCTGAATTACTGCTCAAGCCGATCCTTTCTTTGATTTGTATTCCCTTTTTTTTTATACCTCCTCGCGCACCTCATAATTGACTTCTAAAATTCTGCGGATAGGGGAACGAGGTAGACAGGAACAAGGTGCTAATTTTAAAAACAATTTTTTTTGGTATTATGTTGTGGCCTTTTTTTTTCCTGCCAAAATTAGTGCGCATGCAAACATGAAAAAAAACAAAAAACAAACGCAAAGCTCTTTTCAATCTTCATTTAGTTGTTACGCAAGCATAACTTGAACAACGGACTTGATTCCTATGCTGAAGTTTCCCGCTTTCGATATTTTTTGCTGCTGGGACTCTCCCTTAACAGGAAAACGAAAGCAATAAAGATACACCAAAATAGGCTTGGATGTAAAAAGACAATAATCGCTTAGAATTCGCTCTGAATCGTGGCTAGCCATAAAACAAAAAAAAAAGAGTATTTCTTTTTTTCCCCTCGACTTCAAATTTAAGTCTGGGCATAAAAGGACCTCTCCAGCTTGCGACTTGGCGGCACAGTTAACTTCCTTAAGGCCAGCAACGAGACTTTGCCCCATAAGACAGTTTCATTTCGCGTGATACTACCCCTGTCTCAAAGGGTATACTTTCATTCGCTGCTATTCTGCTAAGTTTTTTTAAATATTTATTGCACTACACAAAGCCCACTTGTTTTCTTCGTTCGCCTGTTTGAAATCGCCCGCAAGAAGTTTTGAACCCAATTTTTTTTTTCACAGAACGCCAAAAAATGCCATCGATGCCAAGTCGAACGGATGAAGAAAGCGAAATTTTAAGCTACTTCTCCGCAGTTTGTGCCAAGGACCCCAGAGCATTCGCGTACTGTAAAGGGAAATAAAGTATTGACTGAAGGCGAGTAAGAGCAAAAGTAGCGAACCAGAAAAGTCGTCCAAGTTTACTTTAAAGCGAAATAGACCCACGCCAATACGAATGAAGCAAAAAGATGAGACAATCCGAGTGGGGGGAAACCGTTTACGCCGAAATGAGCCCGACGGAAAAGTAATACCGCTTCCGGGTTCTGGCTGCTCATCTCATTCTCTCCGGGACTTTGGCGTTCTCGACTCGGAACCCGACCAAACTGGAGCGCGTGCTGCCACGAGCGGTGAGCGGATAGAAGGATGAGGAGTAAGTATTAAGACGAAAGAATGCCATGAAAGGGGCGGAAGGACGAAAGGCGCGCTTTGAAGGAATCCGGCCGATCGCGTTGAGCGTCGATGCTTTCGCTATTACGAAACGTCCGACTGTGTCGTGCTTGACACGCGGGAAATTAAGCGCCGCGGATTAGGCCCCCCTCCCCCCGGCGTTTCGAAAGGCAAAGCCGAAATTCTGAAAAAGTAAGGAAACATCTCGATCCTCACTCAAAGCTATTGGAAAAAAGCTATAGGCAATCCGCTTGGTCGCCTGTACGTAAACAGACTGCCATAGCTCCCTCCAATCGTACGTCTTGCTTCTCTCCCAGATGATAAAAGGAGTCTAAAATCGCAGAGAGATGACGCATGAGTGCCCACAGCGCCATCTCGAGGAGACAACGAACGGGTCGTTTAACGGGTCGGGGCGTGTTTTTTACTAGGTTCATTTCGAACTCCAAGGGTGTATCCAGATGTCGCAGGAAATGAAACTGAAGCGTGGCTCATAAGTTGCTTTGTTTTCCCAAGGAGATGAGTGGAGAAAAAAATGTTGAAAAAATTATTACCCGAAGCGTTAGCTCGTGCTTCGCGGCGCGGTAGAAAGCGAGCGGGGAAAAAGGGAGACCGCGGCGAAATGCAATGGAATAACAATAAAAAAAAAATCAACGACAAAATTGTTGGCGAGCCATAGCCCTTTTACATTTTTGTCACAGATCCTTTAAAAGCGCTTAATTTCTTGGCAGTCGTCGCAGGTACTTTAATCTCCCGTTACC
Organism: Amblyomma mixtum; assembly: GCF_055824585.1. NCBI lineage: Eukaryota > Metazoa > Arthropoda > Arachnida > Ixodida > Ixodidae > Amblyomma > Amblyomma mixtum. Next base: position 68,629,317 of record NC_143017.1, on the reverse strand, counting down.
AATTCACTACAGGCCGTTCTCGTCCTTTCTTCGGTGCGCCTGTTTATTTCGATGTGCTCAAGCTGAAAAACACTGCGTAATGAGCTTGCTTGCGGAAGTCCTTTTTTCCTCCAGTATACATGAGAGAGAGAGAGAGAATGATGAACGGAAATGCAGGTAGGTTAACTAGACGATGCCCAGTATGCCCAGTATTTAGGTCAAGACTAGGCTTTCTGCATGTTATGATTTCGTTTGCTACTGGTTTTCTGGTTTCTAATCCAATGGAACATCATAAAATTCATAATGTAGGCACGGGTTAATTCTGAACAAGTTTTGTCAAAGCTGCAAAACTAGTAACCGAAGAAATATTCGCATAAAAAGAATGATTCGTTAGAAAACTATGGATTGGCAGTTATTTGTGACAGGAAATGTTAGAAAACACATCACTATTTGGCAGCCTGTTGCACATTTTTATGCTTTGAACACAGTGAGCTCTGAAACTTACTTGTATGTGTTAGTTTCCTTGCTTATATATGTTGCTATGCCTGCCTAGCAACCCGGCAAAGGGCGTATGAATGAAAGTCACGAGCGAGTCCACAGCCCAACTTTTTCTCCACGCGAGTTGTATATACTGGGTTTTGTCTTCCGAGGCTTAAAAAACTTGAGGGCGCAGCAGGAAACTAAAACGGCTATGCGATCAAAGCGACGAGCTCTTTCGCGTGTTTCATAACCTCGCGTTTCGAACCGTCTGCTCCTCCGTTGCCGGTAGCATCGTACTGACTACAAAGATAAAAAAGAAAAACGACCTGAAAATGCCTACTTTGCATGGTACGACGCTGGAACGACCCACTTACCTGTCGAACTTTTGCATTCGTCTCACAGGACACGTGCATGCAGTCAGTGGTGTAGAAGCCACTGAACCGGCATTACAGCAGACCTGTGCATTTGTGCAAGTCGCGTACGTGCACAGTCGTACTTCTCGCGTTTGGATGCTTCTTGAAGCTACCATAGCGCACACAACATCTTTTTTTTTTCATCGTTTTTTATATGTCCGTGGACGGCAAGAAAAAGTGTAACAGCTTTTTCTCAAATTGATGCGAGTAGCGTGCGTGCTTCTTCTGCGACACGTTGGAATGAAACAAGAAGCAGCCGCACTCTTTGCAGGTGTTACCGGTATGTGCAAACTTGAAATTAGGCCCTGAGCCTTCGTGAGAAACGAAATAAGTTTAAAGTTACACTAAAAAGAAAAAATCACCAGAATGACTGAGGCTCAACTTCATCAGATTTTTTTTTCTTTGCGCGTGTTATTTGTGTTCCAAAACGAGGAGAGTATTATAGAGAGAATCAAGGAGGTATATGTGCTGAAAGAAACGCACTTGTAATTGGGCCTTCCGAAAAAAACTTACTTTTTACCATCTGGGTCCGCCACGTTCACTCAAAAGTTGGGATGAAGCAGCAATCGTATTGTCTTACCTGCAAAAAAAAAAAAAAAGGAACACACATTCAATCAAAGTGTTCTCCATTTATAATGCATATTAATGTCGTCAGGCAATAGTACAAACATTGAAGCAGCACTCCGTTAAGAGCAACTGGCGTGCTCTCAGATAACGGAATAGGTAACGTAACGGGAATGGGTAACGGGTAACTGTTGAGGGCATGGAAGGGATTCCAAGAGAATGCAATCGCGGGAAGGGCCGGAGGAAAGCCAGCTGTGCGGATGAGATTAGGAATCTCAGGTGATGGAGGGGGGGGGGGGGGGATAAGGTGGCCACAGCTGGCACGGGACAGGGTCTATTGAAGGGATGTAGGAGAGGCTTTTGTGCTGCAATGAACGTTTTAATGGTGAAGATCATGTTCTCTAGAGCAGACACTTTCGGGCTTTTCTTGTTCGCATTGCGCACAAAGCTTCAGGCGTTCCTGCAGTACTCCTCAAGTGTTAGCAGTATGTAAGCCGCTCGGTTTCATTTTTACTTCGAGCTTTCGCAAAGCAGAATCTGGGGTACTAATGCTCTGCGAAATTTTCGCGTTCTCATTTCTGTGTTATACATGCTATGAAAAGCGGTGCGCGAAACCTCATCCATTCCCCTCTTTCGAAAATCCCTTTTCATGTGGTAATTGCATCGACACGTGGCGCATAGCTCTCACTTGTATTTCTTAGTTGAACTGTTTTTTTTTTATCGTTATGCACTGAGTTTCTTTATTCCTTTTTATTATGGTGAATGAAACTGAAGTACTCATTCATCCCTCAGAATACAGTGCAAATCCGCTAGTGGTGCGACTGCTGCAAAAGATCACCGGCGTAGCGTTTTGAAATCCCTTTAAATCTAGGGATTCCGCCCCAAATTCAGTTTTTTTCTTGTGTCCTTTGTTTCTAGTTAAAGATGATATAAATAATTTCCTTCTTTTGACTAAAAAAAAAAAGACTTCAATCGTTCGCATAAATTCTTAAGGTTCCAGTTTAGGCCGCAGTGTGCGTTCAGATGTCTGCAAAGAAAAAACGCATTCACATCGCAGAGTGCAAGCCGTCTACGCCTTCTGCTGTTTGTACCGTGGAAGTGCATTTTCAGCGCAAGCAGACGCCATGGCTAGAAAGCTCGCATGTTTGCATATTTTGAACCAAAAATCAGAGGTTCAGCTTCGACCATACCGCGGCCACGAAGTTCTACAACCTATACCCAGACATCGGAATTTCGCACGTACTAAAACGAATCTAGCCGTAAGCAGGTCGTTCTGTTTGTTTCGAGGCTAAATGCATAATAGATTGGAACTCTTTTCGTCGAGGCACCTCGGAACTAGCGAGCGCCACTGCCGGCAGGCGGCGTATCGCGCCGCTGGCGGCGTCTTAATGGAAGCCGAATTCCATCGCACCGCGGCGGCAGGCATTAATCTTTGTGAAGAGCTGCGGTGGCAGCGTTGGCGCGATAAAAACGCGAACGCCCCAAAACAAAGATAAGAGTATGATAAAAATAAAAAAGGGGAAACGAAACCCCAGGGCCTGCGCCGCAAACTCTCGCGGTTCCACGCACATATAGGTTAGGTCAAAGAATTGATGTGGATCAGGGAAGAGAGACGGCCGCAGAAAAGGAGGAGATAAATAAAAAAAGCAAAGAAAGCAAAAAAAAAAAAAAAGGGCGCGCAAGTAAAAGCAACAGCGCAGGACGCGGCAGCGGCAGCGGCAGCAGCGGCGGCGGCCTGGGAATGCTACTTTGCCGCATGGTGAGATCGCATAAGGGAAAGCCCGCTTGCATCGCATGCCAAAGAATGTCGCGGCTGGAAGTAAGCTTTCAAGTAGATTGCTTTTCCCCACCGGGGCAGCCACGGACTTGGTGAGCAGTGTTGGTAATTTAGAAGGAACCGTTTCTACCTGCCAGGATGCCCCCGCATAAATATCCCCGTTTGGGATGAGCCGCTCGCTCCTAGCTCGGTATTCCCCTCTCTCCTCGCGCTCGGAGGTCGCCAGTTCGGAAAGGTATTAAGTAAATCGAGTGCACTTTAATCGACTGCCCGGAACTCGCCCTCCAGCTGTTTCTTTCCTCGTTCTTTTGCTTTTTTTTACGCGGAACTGGATGAAAAATGTTGTCACTGCAATTAACTACGCATATTATCCGTGTTTCCGAAAAGCGCTTTTTAACCTGTAATAACGTTTGCGCCTAGAAAGTGCTTCATTTGCTTCTTCTTTTGGTTCGTTTCTCTTGTGAATTTTTGAACGACGTTGACATACCTTGGTTGAACACTAATGCAACGATGCATTTAATGCACGTTATTCGCAATGTTTTAAGGGTCATTCAATTTCACACTTGAGGGAACGAGTTAAAAGCTGATTTTTTGCTGAGCAAGAAAATCGCGTAGCTTCCTAACCTACGAAGTACACAGCGCTTTGTTTCAAGAGTAGGTCGGGGAAGGGGAACTCGCTGGAGAGCCACAGGCTGCAGCGGAATAAATGCCACACTAGCGGCCCAGAAATAGAAAGTGTCGCGCGCACATTTTAACGCTCCAGTGCGCACCGATTGCTCTCTCGCCCATTTCTCAAAACAACTGCGCAAGAAAGCGCGGAAAATCAAAGCAGAAAAAAATCGACAGCAGCTTCTCCAGACATAAACGGCGAATTGGCTGCGTTTTGGTATTGGCGTCGAGCCGTAGCTTTCCGCGCTCATTTAAAACAGATTAACGTTCCATTAAAACGCTCTGTAATTCGCGGTGTTTATCGCCACCGCTTCTTCGGATAGCGCCTGCGCTCGCCGGCTGCATCGATCAGTTCGGGGAGGGAAAAAAAAGCTAAAAAAACACGGCGTTGGCGCCCGGAGAACCCGTCGTCCATTAGCGACCAGCACGCGGGGGCGCCTGGCAAAGCAGGGGCGATCAGGACGCGGCCGAGCGCCAGCGCGCAGAATGCTGAAACGCGACTCGCGCCACGGCGACGGCAAGCGCGCTGCCCGGCTCGGCTGGCCGCTTGATGACTGCTGCGGACTCGGCGGAATTCGACCGAACGCGCACGAGCACGCAATCAGGGGAGGCCTCCGCCACGTCCAAAGAACAGCCGGGGGGGGGGGGGGGGGGGGGGGGGGGCGCTGATGCGGCGTCCGCGCACAGTCGGCCGTGTGCGGCAATCGCATGTTTCATTACGGTGCTGCACTACCCCACCAGAGCGAAGCGGGAGAAGGGATGAGGGAGAGGAGGAAGGGTGGCAGCGTGGCATTTTTACAGCTAGAGCAACTTTGCGGGTCGGACAGCTCCCATTGCCGATGGATTCCCTAAGGCGCGAAGGAAGCAGTAGCAAGCGAGACATCTACATCAGCGCTGCGAGGGAGATTGAACTAACGCATGAGTGGGAGCATTTTGACGCCATCTCGATTGTTCTTGGCACGTCTGTAAAAACTCGGAGGACGCGCGCGCAATTCATTACTGCGCTAGCTGTATTTGCTTAGTTCCTCCGACTTCGGATTGTCTTCGTCGTCGTCGTCGCTGTTGGTGTCCCCGTGCCGTCCGTATGCACCCCACATTAGGAAGGCTAAGAGAAAAAAAAAATAAAGGATTGCCTCCGGCTCTCCGTTCTCCGGCAGAGGCCGACTTCGGCAAGCAAATTAAAACTGGAGGCTCTAAGGTCTTAAAGCTGAGCACACGTCCCCATAGGCACGTATCCATCCAATCATTCATATATGCTACTACGGTTGTTGTGTTCGTTCAGTGTCAGTTCAAAGGCAGTGGCAGTCATACGCGGTGTTATCATTGTCTTAATCATTTCACGAACTAGTCAGCGCTGATTCCTCGTCATACCCTGGCCGTAAGTGGCAGTAATTTCTCTCTTTCTCTTGAATGGCGACATACATCTCCGTCCAGCCGAACATTGTGTGTGCAAGTATGAATTTGTTTTTTTTTTTTGCTGATGCGTCAGTGACTCACCATCTTTAAAACGCACCGTAGGTGGCGACATTGTTCTGCCCTTCCATATCAAAGGTGCCCGCTAAGAAAATTGCCTTGGAATTATTCTGAATTTCAGTTTTATACACTTCTGTATGGGCATTCTATGCTGTATTATAAATAATGCCCATTTCTGCGAGGACACCGTCACCAAGAGTGTGCAAACTCTGTTTACTTTTAGACCACACGCTGAAAAAAAAACACGAAACAAAGTAGCGGCAGAAGAACGTTGGCCAAGCCTATGCGGCCTAACGTGACAGTGTAGCGCCTGCGAACACTAGCGAAAAGTAACTTCGCATTGAAGAACGCTGATGCATTCGTCTGCCCCGCGTTTGCAGGACAGAGACTGATGTGCATATATACGACTTTTGACCGCGACCTCAAGAGCCGGCACGTTATGACCCTCCGGAAGGGCATTCAAGAGAGCACTGCCTCACCGCGCAGTCCAAAGGCGCCGCGCGGGGCTCGCATATTTTATGAATGCATGCACGTCTTCCACGTTCGCCCGCAAAAACCCTTCGCTGTTGCGGCGACCGCAGAAGAAAAAATATAAAACAAAAACGGAGAGTGAAAGCGAAAGGATTGGAACAAAGTGCACGCCGCAGCGCGTCGAAAGGGAACAAACAAAAACCCCCTCGACCGAGGAGGAGTAAAGGAAGGAGATGTTTAGAAGGGGATGACGCGAGGCGTAAAGCCTCGGTCGCGCTGGAAAGACGTCGTCGACGTCAACGCGCCGCGGCCGCAGAGGCGTCGTATATCAAGCCGCCAGCGCACATCCCCCAGTTCCCTTCTTTCGAGCCCCCTTTCCCCCTTTTACGCTCTCTCCCAGAGCCGCTCCGGGTCGGTCTCGCTGGTCGCTGCGGTGGCGTAGGCGGCGTAGGCGGCGGGTGACATCTTGCGAACGGACCGGCCTTGGAAGGGTCTCTTGCCGGCACCGACCGCGGTTCCGAAAGAGGCCGCTGTCTCGGAACGCGATGTGGAAGGGAGGGGGGGGGGGGGGGGGTCGTGGTGCAGGGGGCCCCCGCTGTTCGCTCTCCTCGCCACCTTTGGCACGGCGCCACGTTTTTCAGCGTGCACCTCAGCTCCTAACCTAATTATTCCTTTCCTGCGTCCTCCTTCTCCACTCTTCTCTTTCTCGCGAGGGTAGAGACGATAAGTACCGGGCTGTTTCCTGTCGCTTCCGGTCGTTAGTTCAGTGCACGGCGCATGCGCAAGGACAGCCGTGGCTTGCCTCCATTCTGTCCTGACTGGCGAGGCCGCGAGTCCTGGAACCTGCTTTCGTCATAGCCATTTTTTTTTTGTTTCTACGGATGTTGATGTTTCATTAAGCTTATTTGGCTGGCTTTGTGTTCCAGTTTACTTCAAGTTATAGGTTTGCTTTGTTTGACACTGAATGCATAACTGTCACGCAAGAGTGCAACCCACGGAACGACACCAGCTGAGACACTACTGGGTGCATTTTTTTTTAGGAAACTTAAGTTTGCGTTGTTGTTCCTAGCGGTGAAGTGCATAGTTGAGCCCTCCTACTAATTTAAACTTTTTGTCTTGTTTTATATGTACTAGGACACAAGTCTGTCTTCAGCGAGCCCTTTGTGAGAACAAACAGGCTTATACCATGAAAGAAAAACAGCCCACATGAATGGTGCAGAAGCAAAGGCAGAAAAACATAGCGCTAAAACTTGTACCATTGAATTGGCGGAGCAGGAAAACGTCTCTGGTGTATTTAGGTTGATACATAAAATGTCGTCAATGAGCCATGCTTCTACTGAGCCTAGGAGGCCTCAATTTTATCCTTCTGGAGCCACGTTGGGAGGTAACACTGGGAATGGATGACTATAATTATGAAATTATTTAACATGAAACGACATATATGACATTGCTGTTAGTAACAAGTAAAAAACAGCAGTGCTTCGTTGTAACGAAACGGTTCATAACGAAATAATGCATATAACGAAGCAATGATGATTCTCTTCGGAAGCTCGGTCAACACGGGCTGTAACAAAGCTACAGCTACAACGAAGTAATCGTCGAGCCCCTTCAACTTCGTTATAACGAGGTAAAAGTGTAAATGTTTTCGAGAATATCTTGAAAAAAAAACAAGGGGGTATCTTTTGTAGGGTATACAAAACTGAAAATAAAAGGGCCATCATCCATTTTCCACAGTGACCAAAAGCGAATAAAGCGTTAGGGCTGGCCTTAGTTTCAAAGTGTTGCAAACAAAATGGAGAATTACCTCGTCCAAAGCTGCAGACGTCCCCGAGCTCATCGTCATGAACGATGCGCTACCTGCGACGTCCGCTGTCGCGCCGCACCCCCCTTAAAAATTCAAGCCAATCGATTTGTATCTCGCAAAACCATTCGTATTTATGGCGACGATCGCACGTACCGTCCATTACGCCGTTTCCAAGGAAAAGAAAAAAAAAACTGCGCCTGGAGAAAAAAAAATGCCGCAAAAATGAATTCCTTTCCGGGCTCAATACGCGAGTCGATGTTCCTCTGCAGAAATGAAGAAAAAAATGGAAGCACGGAGCAGAAGATATGGCAGGGGCATGTTTTGGAGTCAAAATTGCGTCTCTTTATATTCTTCTTTCTTTTTTTTCTTCCTACGATGGAAATAGGATTGCCGTAAATATCACTGGAAGCAGACCGTGTTTTCGGACCTGCCTCTTTTACATTGTTGTACTTGCCCGAACTGTCCATGCTCCTTTATTTTTTATTCCAACCGCTACCGTAGTAGTGTGTTTTAAAGGAAAGCAATTAGGCTAAGCCCTTGTTTGGCTCGTGGACAATGGAACACTGGTCGAGCTTTACTCTTCTAACGAACTATTTATGGCGATCGGAAGGCATGTTTGAATAAGGAAATATAATGACGCAGTCGCTCACTTGTATTATCAACGTCTCTCCCAAAACAAGAGATGCAGAAGAACTATCACAAGGAAAGCTTTTTGTTTTGCATTTCTATACAAACAAATCCTTGTAAATTACAAATTCCAGAAATCCAATACGAAAAAACTCATCCACAGGTTTAAATGTCACCAAACGCATGGGCAAATTTATCGCAGCACGGCGCGTGCTCACGGCATAAAACTGCTTGCTTTAATCGATAAGAATAATTTTGATAGAGCCGTCAGCAAAATGAGCCCTTGTTGAGTCTTTTTATATATCTTATATTTGATCCTTACGGCATATAGACCCGTGAGCGGATATAGATCAGGATGTTTACGAGGATAAAGTGCCTCAGGTCAACGCATCTGCGCAGTACAGGGTCGATTGAAGGCCATTGGGAGAAGCCTTTGTCCTGCAGTGGATGTAGTCAAGATGATGGTGGTGATGATGATAATAATGATGTCGGCTAATACTTCTGTTCCTACACGTCTAATGGCCAGTCGTCGTAATAGCCCCACTGCGACAATAACCCACCCAGTGACGGAAGAGGAAACCGTTGAGATCTATAGGAAAACGAAATTGAGTCAACACATCGTTTTAGGCCCCCTGTCTACGTTCACAAACAAACGACTAGAAAGGCTTTTGCAGGTATGCGCTCCCTATTGCGAAGTGACATGATGTCTAGGATTTTGGTTTTGGCGTCGCTCTGCTGTGTTCAAGGAGACGGTGAAAGTGGCGCAATCGCACACTGGAATGACTAATTTCAGTCGTTTGATACCTTCATAAAACTCGAGTAATCCTCGATTTCTTCCCCTGATACCCCCGCCCGGCGACGAGGAGCTCATTATTTTCCCCGTACACACCGCTGTGGGCTAAGAGACAGCCTTGGCGGTTGCCACAGGTATACCGTTGACTTGCTCGCTCTCTTCCCCACCAGCAACGAGCGTGCCGCAAGCACAGATTCATTCCGCGCTGGGTCCTATTCAGAGCGAAGATTTACATCGGCGGGCGGACCGCTGCTCAGGCAACGCCGGGGCTCCCTCGGTAGCAGAGGCGCTAATGAAACGCCGGCCGCCGCGGTTCCTTAAAAGCTCGGCCTCCTTCGCACCTGCACGCAGCAGACCCGCTTCCCGGAGGGGAAGAGATACGGGGATAGCGCGTCCCGGGGATCTCTCCTCTTTCGCGGGCTTTTGCGAAGGCAGCGGCGGAACGGAGCCGGGCCCTGATTGAAACAAATAGCCGATCCGGCCCCCCCGCCGCCCGGTAATTATCAGACGCCTTCGCAGCACCTTCCTTCTTGCGGCTTCGCGAGGAGGACAGTGGCGCTCCTTTCGCTCCTGGCGGCCCACTCACTGCGTCGGCTGGTCTCCCTGGAAAAGCTTCTCCCTCTTTCCCTTTTACCCTCTTTCCCTTTCTCCCTCGCTCTCTGTACGTATAAGTCTACGCGGCTCCGGATCACTACCGTCGGCGGTGAAATGCTCTGAATGCTTCGGGTGCGCGGACCGCTCAGATCTCGGCTTGAGGACGAACTTGGGAATAAGGTGGCGTCTCTGGGCGCTCATATTGGAGTCATTAAAGCTCGCTCAGTCTTCGCTTATCACCGGAGGTCCGAGTGGGCCTCTGAGAAAGGACGACCGGGAGTTGACTTCGTCGTAAACGGGTGCCCCGTAAGGGGAATTTCGAAGTGCTTGGCCCTCGGTTACTGGAACGCAGTTTTTGTAGTTTATTCCGTTAACACCGCACCGAGCACGTATGAGCAGCGCGGTTTAGTATTCTGACGTGGTCACGTAAAGAAAATGAGCATTATATGTTTTGTCGCCTTCCTCTTACATAAGGCGCGGTTATCCCCCACGGACGCGTTTGTGTTTGACGATACCTTTGTATCTTATCAATTTAAATCAAAGCCAACATTTCAGCTTAGGCCGAACAGTCGCCAGCAGTTTGTCAAATATCCTAAAGACAATTTAATATAGCTCTAATTAATTTCAGAACTAAGCTAGAGATTGAATTACAAGACCGTTTTAAATAGGATATGCTTTCATTTTAAAAGAAAACTTTATAAGGGCACGAAAAATGTTGGTATGTTTTTCAGCACACGGCAGGTTTGCAGAGTAACTATAAATCATAGCAGCCCAATGCACAGAACCATAGTTTCGGCCACAAACCAAGCTTCTGCTTTAGTTGATGCAAGCAAGTTGTGAGTTGGGGGGTGAGGTTGAATGGCAAGAGTAGTAGCGTATGAAAATTATGGGTTGTCGTTGGTCACAGTCACTAAACGTGCTGCCTTCAAAGAGGACACTGCACCCTGGGACTGTTAAGGCTTATCCTGCACGACGCCCAGCACCATGTAGGCACGCATTTAACATATGTACTATCCACAAGGAATTAATGAAATGCGAACAGCGAACTAACTAGGTCGTAGCCGCGAGAAGCTCATTACTATCGTAGGGTTAACTGAGCTTCGAAGGCGCGAAGGTTGTGCTTTAGAAGTGCTTATCAGTATATGTATTACTTCCTCCCTAGGAGCTGATATGTTTGTGTTTTTGTATAGGCATTTAAGTTCTCTTGTTCACGTTGCATCTGTTGCTGATGGTACACTTGGTACGGGTGTTGGGTTTGAGTCTATCTTAGAGAAAAACGCGTGCTGTGTGCGTAACAGTCGTTAGTTCTGCCTTCAGTTTTGATGGATAAATATTCTGTGAAAAGCGAGCGTTAGCTTTCATTCTTGAATAGAAACTTGTTCTAGTAAGGTTCATTTCATCGTCGCCTGATGACATTACAGCCTTTACACAGTATGGAGCCCTCACTGGTTTTGTTATGCATGTGCCATAACGCGGCACGAAAGTGCCGCGTTTAAGACTCATCGAGGGCAGTGAGAGGCCCTGGTGGAGTCTCACCAGCATGAATATGTCTGGGTTCACTCAAACTGCGGTGCCAGCAACTCTGAATTGCCATGACTGCCAAAGTGTGAGTGTGAAATATGACCGAAACAGCAAAACTCCGGTTCATCGCAGTTTGTATTTTTACCGAGTAAGCTGAGGCGTACGTTTATTATCTGCATTCTATTCGACCAGCAATGCCTGGCTGTCCCGGCTATTCCTCGGGGCCATATTGTCGAGAATACTGGCACTCACGTATTACCTAAGCGCTGGACAATTAATTTCGAGCAAAAAACAAACGAGACATCTCACGCGATGCGGGCGCAGCCGACAGGCTGCGATAAGAAAAAAAAAAAAGAAAAACGAAGCGCAGTGAAAAAGTGATTCCTCCGTTTCTTTTCCTCTCCCTCCGCTCTACCCACACCCGTCTGTCCGGGCCAGAAAGAATGTTCCCTCCTGCAGATTACACCCCCGAGAGCTGACTTAATGGGACGCCGGACCGCCGTGACGTACCCAGGATCCCCTGATGCGTTAAGCTCCGTTTCTCCGCTCACTGTTTCTTTCCTGTTCCCTGTTTCGTCCGGCTTCTTTCTCCTCCCTGAGGTTTAGGTTTCCTGGTACGGGCCGCCCTCCGGTCACCGTGACTGGGCCTAAGGGGTCCCCAAAGGTATGGCGCCGTGCTCGAGCAGCCACTTGGCGCCTTCGCCTTTGTCATTCCCAAGGTGCGCCCCGGGTCTGCCTCCTGTGGCCCGGAGGAGCGCGGTGACGTGACTTGAGCCCGACGCCCCTTATACACGAGTCAGCTGGCACCGCCGTCGCTGCTACCTTTTCTGTTAAGGGCACCCCCCCCCCCCCCCCCCCCTCTGCCCCTTCCGCTCCTTGTGTGCAACTCCTGACCCACATTGGGCGACGTGCGAAGAATGCTCGCGGGCGCGTTTGTTTTCCTGTCAGCAATCCTTCTGGGAGCACTCGTTCCCTTCCATCTCTCTTCCTGTTCTTCCTCCTCCTCCTCCGCAGCCTGTCCTGTCCCGCACCCCTTGCTTCTGGTCTCGCCGAACACAAGAGAAAGGCTGACGACGTTCTTCGTCTGCTTGTACCCGGCAAGCCGTTTGTTAGGAGAAGCCATTAATCAGGAGATCGTTTTTCCAACCCCCCCCCCCCCCCCCCTTTCTCTTCCTCTTTTGCCCGTCCCCTTCACACACCTCTCCTTCGCACAAACTCTCCTTTTCGTGACACTCCTTCGCAAGTTAGCGCGACGAAACTCCTCGAGATTCGTACTCCTCACTTTTCTTTCTACTTTTCCCTTCTCGCGCAGACGTTTCATTATTCTGGCTTTCTCTCTTTTTTTTTCTTGTTATATGTACTTCATTCGCGCGCCTTTCCCTAAGTGTGTTCGCGACAAGTCACCATCACGATGAGTGGCACTTAAACCACTTCCGCGAGATCAATGCCAGCTATTTCTTCCATCTTCCGAAGGAGGAAAAAAAAAAGCTGAAATCTGGTCTCGCGTCTGAAATGGCACGACAGCGCTAAGCTGTGCTTCTTTCGAATGAATGGGCATTTGAGCTAAACAGCCTGGTGCTCTTCGTTCCTGGTGGTGCATTGGGCGCCTTTGCGAGCAAACCCGAGACACGAAACCAACTTCGATCAGGGGGGCCTTTTCCTTAGTTTATCTTTTCCTTCTGCACTGAAACCTCGCGATCTTCGATCACTTGGCTCCAATACATTATCTGCAAGCTTCTTCTTTCATTGACTACATCCAAATATTACACTTTATTCATCTGTTTCGGTTTTGACTCTGGCTTCGGTTTAGCGTTAATTTAGCTTTGGTTCGCTATGGCTTTTTATTTCCTCGCTTTTTCTAGCATTGCTGCATTTAGTGGTCTTAACTGCTTTGAATATCAAAAGATTTGAAAAATTAGAGGAGTCAAAGATAATAAACACTTGTGTTTTCTAAAGGTTGCGCTGGCCCTAATATAACCCAAACCCTGCCCAGAATAGTGCTGTGCTAAAGTCAAGGTTAAAAAATAGAGCCTTTCATTGATATTACTTTAGGACAGTGATCCCTACTAAATAAAAGTCTTCAATTTTTGAAAGTTATTCCGTCTGTAGGTAAAAGACGAAACGCTCGCGCAGGAGACTACGTTACTTCCACATACTTTATGTAGTTTCTTCTTCGTGGCAGTGGCATTGCTTTTTCTGCTTTATCGGGCTATTTCCTGTTTACACATATAGAAAAAAAGATAAATTGAAAGCTACAGGCTTCGTCTCACTAACTCATCTGTTATGTTAGCACGAACGCAGCCGAATCGGCGCAACCACCCACCTGTTTCCTTCGCCCCCTCCCCCTCCCGCCCCCCCCCCCCACCCCTTCCCCCACAGAAAAAAAAAGCATCAATCAATACTGCTGTTCTCACAGCTCCACGCCGTTTCATAGCTCGCATAAATCAGTTTCGTTCACGCTTTGTTCGGAACGTTATGTTTGGTTCTGTTTACGGGTGTTTAACGTCCCAAAGCGACTATGGCTATGAGGGATGCCGTAGTGAAGGGCTCCCGAAGTTTCGACCACCTGGGGTTTTGTAACGTGCACTGACATCGCGCAGAACACGGGCCTCTAGAATTTCTCCTCCATCGAAATTCGACCGCCGCAGCCGGGATCGAACCCGCGTCTTTCAGGCCAGCAGCCGAGTGCCATAACCACTGAGCCACCGCGGCGGCGGAACATTACGCGACACCAAATGAGTCTTCTTGCCTCCATTGCGGTTATCGAACTCTAACCCGCTATTTTGCATTTACTGCGGACCTTGAGGCTTTCGTAATCTCCATAAAGAACAAAGCATGCGAGATTACTAGCAGCGCGACTCAATATGTGGCGCAATCTATGTATTATTCATTCTGCTGAGTGCTTCTTTTGGAGCACCGGCTGGAGACATTTTAATCTCGCGCCCTGTAGGCTTATTTGTCGATGCAAAATTCTCCACATCTCCCACTGTTGCTTGTCGCTTGTAGATTCTAATATAAACGAAGCGAGACGTTGCGGCCGCGATTCTTTTGTTTCTGAGATCATTTCTGTTTTTGTTGACACTGGCTGTAAACAGGGAGCGAGTTAAAAAAAAAAAAAAGCTGGGCCGAGAACTGTTCAATGTGTTGTGACAACTAAAGAGCCCCTATAGCTTACCGTTATATTCATAAGTTACATATTTAAATGAAGCACAGTTTTCTGATACGTGTCGCACTATTCCATTATAACGATATTTGTCTACATGTTTACTGCTACTATGAGTGTCGAATTTCCAAACTGGCAACTCAGTGAAGCACAGCTCTGAGCAATATGAGTCGTTGCACGCTGTAGTTAGGTTCTGGTTTTGAGGTGGTGACTAAAGTGCCTAGCCGCGTGAGGGAAGTCTACGCCCGAGAAAAATACTATACTAGCACAATCACTGCCGCATTGCTTCAGGGAAAGATAATGCATCTAAGCTTGCAAACACAGGAACGTTGTGGCGAATAAAAAAAACGCTAAAACTACCATTTCGTAAGCGTCAAACCTCAAATAAAAAAAAAAATATGTAGCCGATGCTTCATTCCTATATAAAAAATGAACTAAATGAAATTTGCGGAAAAAATTTCTTCTATAATTATTTTACTTGATAGAGCGCTCATGCTATCATCTATCCGGTGGTATCAAAGCAGTCGTTTTTCGGACAGACTAAGAAGAATGAAGACTCGCGTACGAAGATGAATTATAACACACGATCGTTCAGAAAAATTTCTGAAAGACCCCTAAAGTAATAGAACTGTGCGGATAATAACAAAAATAGGACTGTGAAAGTCCGATAACCAAGCAATACATCATTTCACAGCTGCAGGAAAGTTTTAAGAGATGCTCAGCCTGGAGCATAGCATCCCAGTCGAGAGTTAGTTTTTGCTCTTAAGAAGCACAGTTTGGCTACTCCGAATCTAGTATGTCACTACAAAACATCGCCGCTCACGACGAAAATTTTCTTATGCTACAGTAACCAATTATGCGCAAGCAGCATGCCAAGATGACATTCTACTCGTCTAGCCAATCTGCTAAAAGCTACAGAAGCCACGCGAGCAAATTGTGCTCTTGATACTTGCGTATATTCATCTGCGCAGACCACGGCATTATTACAACCGAAGACAGGGTAAAAACTTCACCACTGACGCAACTCAAACTACCGAAACCTCGGTTGCGTATGCAACCGTTCTTTTATTCCGTTTACGATTATGCAAATATTGAAATGATAAAAAATAAGGCGACCAAAGTTGGCATTTATCCATCTCGTTGTCCCGAACCGTTCAGCGTATTTCATCCCTTCACTGTTTCCAACAGCCCCCCCCCCCCCCCCCTTCCCCGAAGCAGGTTACAACAGTCTTTTTGCGTTGCCGTATATGACCACAGCAGCTCAGTTTCGTAACTCTTCTGGAGCGTTTCAAATGACGTTGAGGCGATTTCGGCTCAGAAAATTGGCTTCTTGCCTCGTGACTTAAAAAGCAAACAAAAGTAAAACTATTGCACAAGCGTGTCGTGAGAAGGAGTGGCAAGAAATCCATTTTAATGATTGAGTTCCCTGCCTTTAAGTGAGGCTGGCGCTGAAAACTTCTCGCACGATTTTTTTTGTTTTGTTTCGGTAGTTCTCAAATCAATTTGCAACAAGTACAGCGCTGCTCCGACTGCTTTTCGCTGCCGACGTCTTTTTGTTTTCTTGTTTATTCCTCGTCATCATTGTTCGGGTGTGATCAAGACGAAGTAAAAGAAAAACAAAACAAAAAAAGAAACCGCTGCCAGCGATGATTAATTGCCTGCTCATCGCGTAACATCGTCAATTTATTCGCCTAATCTGCACACGAACGTGGAGGTCTTGCAAGAGTGTTCTGTCTGCGGCAGAGATGAGTGGTGCTAGACAAAGGAATTGTGATGACCCGGCGCTCGGCAGACAGCCTTCGTGCGATGTGGTGAGCCTGGGCTGTGGCTCTCGGCAATTTGTTTTAGAGTTGTATTTTGCGGGCGCAGAAAACCGAGGTGGAACCTTTGTAGTCGCCTGCAGACGCCTGGCTTCCGTTTCTCTTATTCTGCTTTCTTGCTGCATGCATGTATATCAGCGAGTTAAAATGCATTTGGTGAACTCAGTGAATTCGCGTGCCGTTTTATAGAATAGCCGCTTTATAGAAATGCCGTTTTATATAAATGCCGTTTTATAGAACAGGCACTGATACTCGAAAACTCGAAAGTGAATATCCGAAAATCTGCGTGAAGCACAACCTCTATTGGGAGACCATAAAGTCCTGATGTTGGCGTTGCCGTTCCAACCAGAAGCAGAAGTTCAACGTTAACAAAATGAGCGCGAAGAGCAAGTAAGCACAAATATACGAACGAGGACGATCAACTAGGACAAGTCTCAAGCACTTAGAAAAAGCGGTCAGTGACTCTGTTCGCGAAAATGTGTCGAGAGGTCTCCTTCCACCGCCTGCTCTTCTGCTCCTTCCCCCAAGCAAGAAATATAATGCCAGCCTTGGTACTCAAAGAGTTCACTTTCAGATTGGTGTCAAAACTGTAACCACTGAAACCACCGCGGAAGGGAGCAGACTTTGCCTCAAGGCTGAACGGAGTAAGAAAAAGCCATCTTTCAGGCGAAAGTGACACAACTTGTTGAGGAATATTTGCATGAAGGATAATGGTCAGCAGTTTCACTCAACGAAAGCGTACATTCCTTATTCGCAACTGTTTAAAAGTCTGCGAATATTTCAAACGTGTGCGTGGTGGACGTCCGGAATCATCTCTACGACATAAGCAAGACGCAAACGTTTTGCGAGCAAATAAATGAACATCACTGATCTGCGCTAGTTAAATTTATAAAAAAGACGACAAAAAGTGTAAATTTGCACAATGTCAGAATAGCCAAAAAATATTCAAATTACGCATGAGGAGTTGTCATCTATTCGCAGATGCTGCTAACAAAGCTCCAGTACCCAATTAGTGCTCAAGGCTGTCTAAACAAATAAAATCGTGCAAACGGCCAAGTCTCGTCTCTTTCGCATTCGTGTCATGTGGCCACGTGCGCTGCTTTTCAATACACCTGACACGCTCGCTAATGCAACGCCACCTGCCTCTTACGTAAGCTCCGCGCAACAGGAGCGTCGACAACCGAAACGAAACTTTCCCAACTCTAAAACAATGAGGCCCGGTGTTTGTGTTTTCTTAGCAGGTTCCAGTTACTCGGGACCACTAATAACGCCCCAAACGTCCGCGCTACCCGAACACTCAAAAGGCCACACCGAGTACACAAAGTCGACGGCGGGCCGGCGAATATGCCCTCCTGAATTATGCACTGTAGTGGCAGTTCTTGCGCCATCACTAAAGATAGGGGCACTCGGTCGCTGCCACGGCAGCTCTCGTCTTTACAAGGGCCTCCTCGAAACGCGCGCACTCTTTCTCGGATTCTAAAAACAAGGCGCAACGAGCAGGAAAAAAAAATGAAAAAAAAAACCCGAGGCCGGACATAAAGAAATAAGCGAGTGGGTTTCGTTACTTGCCCGTTCCTGTTTTTTACGCCGTCGTTGTCGCTTCATTCTTTCTTTTCTTTTCTTCTTCTACTTGTTCTTCCCGCTAGCCAAAGCAAGCTCCGAGAGAAGCGAAGGGCTTCGTTTCGGAAAACCACTTTGTCGTCGTCCGCGTATGGCGAAACGTGACCCGGGCCGAGCGTGCGCGGACAACCGGGCGTCCGGACAGAAAATGTGCCGCGCTGTGTCTGCGCCCGTGACAGCGCAGGAACCACGCGCCGAGGACGGCGGGTACGGAAGAGAGAGGGTGAAAAAAAAAGAAGAAAGCCCCGCGCAACCCGAGGGCGACCGAGCGGCGCCCCAAGATCGTGCGCGGGTCGCCGAGGACGTTGTCGTCGTCGTCTCCCCCCCCCCCTCCCCCGTGTTTCTTCCATCCCGTTTATGCACGGTGGACAGCCCGGAAGGAAGAGCAAAGATACTGGCTTGGAAAGCACTCGTTCCACTTAATCTCCAGGCCCTAGCATGCAAGAACCGCGTTTGACATTGAGTGCACTGGAAATGTTGTATTTATAACTAGAGAGAGGGCAATTGGCGTTGCTTGTGCGCGCTCGCGTGGCTCATTTATTGGCCCTGTTACGGAACTTAGTTTCGCTATTCATGTACCGACAAGCTTTGGGTAGTTTAGTGACGAGGGTGTTCCATTAAATTTAAAGACCGGTAGGCAGAGTTGACTATGGTTTTATAGAGAGACACTGCTTTATTTTAGGTTGAACTTAGACCTATATGCTCCTGTAAAGACTTTGCGCCAATGCGCGGCTTCTCCGGCGTCGGATTTCAATCTGCTCCCTGGTGGTCTTTCTCGCCGGGATGTAGTTCTGAGTTCGATGCAGGAGTAGCCAGGCACTGGCTTAAAGTGATGGTGATGCATTTTTATGGCGCGGGGGCATCGAGACCAAAGAGCGCCATGTTGCAAGGTATTTTCGTTTGCTCAAGGCGTTGTCGAACGCTCGTTTCCCAATCATTTCACCGCCGGTAAACGGCAACGGCAAAGTTTGTACCCGATGTATCAGCGGTGGGTAACCGGTGGCACTCGGAATCGATCCCTGCACATCCCGCTTGCACATCGGTTGCTCAAATTAGTAGGCCACCGATGCGGTCAATGGCGCGAAGTCTTTACCGACGGGCTGCATTCGCGGTCTCCTATATGCGTACTGCGCCGATGTCACAGTCGTTGACGATGCTGTCCGGCGCTTGTCAGTCTTTTTAGGTTGCGGAATGCTCCTGAACTCCGTTGCCCTCTTACAGTGGAGACAAAGCGGTACACTCTAAACACGAATATGCCTGTATGGGAGTAAAAAAGGAATTAGCTGTCCTCTTGCGCACTCTCTTTTATAAAAAGAAATGTGCTAGGGGACAGCTTAAGTTATTTTTACTTCTTTCTGTTTTGAGTGTGCACGTCGCTGCGACATGTTTCAATCGGTAATCGGGCATCGCGTAAACGTGTGCTGCAACATGGAAGGCATAACGGACAAAAAAACAAGGAACCTAAATACACTAAATGCAACCGCTTGCTTTGTCTTGTGCTCCCAGCCCTACAGACATACGTGGGAAGCTTGGGCAACTTTGTGGCCGCTTTTTCAGTGCAAGCAAATTTTCCTATATAGACTGGATTATACCTAACTTTTGAGTTATTAGGTGAGTTGGATTCTCAAATTTGATGAACCACACCACATTTTCCTTTCTTGCTTACATGGCTGGTGCATTATGTGTGTCAAAGCGTTTTCAGGCTTTACCTGGCTATCAGGGTGAGTTTAGTATAGTATTGGACGTTGAAGAAAAGTGCTTAATTCATAACCATGTCATGCATTTTGCCAAGCCTTCGCAGCCTCCTCTTTTGTTTTGAGCAGCGACACTGACCCTCGTCCTTGATTTCAAAGCTGCGTTTTGCACCAGTTTACAGCTGGAGAAGTCGCAGGCTGCTTTCTGAAACACTAAACTTTCTTGCGGTGGCAAAAAAAAAGTTCAGTCAAGCCCTTAACTTTGTACCTGGTTCATCATTGGAAAGGCTTGCATGCAAATTAGTATCGATCTTTTTCTGATGAAAGCACTTCTCCGCCGCCGCGGTGGCTGAGCGGGTATGGTGCTCGGCTGCTGGCCCAAAAGACGCGGGTTCGATCCCGGCCGCGGCGGTTAGAATTTCTTTGGTGGAGAAATTCTAGAGGCCCGTGTACTGTGCGATGTCAGTGCACGTTAAAGAACCCCAGGTGGTCGAAATTTCCGGAGCCCTCCACTACGGCGTCTCTCATAGCCTTAGTCGCTTTGGGACGTTAAACCCCATAAACCAAACCAAACCGAAAGCACTTCTCCAGAGCAACGCGAAGTTGAAAAATTTTAAAACAAAGAACATTACCAGATGCCTGGCTCTACTGCTTCTGTTGAGAGCAGGATGACCTATTCACGGCCGGCTCTGGGCAAACCTAAACCTTCCTTAGCATCGTGTGCTGCTTAACGACGATAATATGCACACTATCCGGGTGACCTCGCAACGCAAATAATGCTATCTCGACGCGACCCCCTCTTTTTCCTGTCGCAGATCTATTTGTTTTAGCTGTTATGGTTCCCCCCATATTTCTCTGCGGGGACAACCTTTCCTGACACTAACACGCAGTGTAAACATTCGTGGTAGGACTGCCATTGACGTGCCTGATAGACGATGGCTGAGTCAGATTTAGAACGCAACAGCGAAACGACTGAAGCGCGATGAAATAAACATTAATACTAATCGCGTCCACCCCTTCAGCGATAGCAGCTTTTCAAGGACGCATCCCGTTCGATTGAAATGCGTTGAGGTGAGAGGTTGATGCTTTCGCTCAACCGTAGCCACATGTTAAATGCTGAATATGGTCCACAAATCAGGCACACACTTGACGCCTGACTGGTCTACATGGCTCTAAACAAAATCACCTAGATAGCAGTCAACAGTCAGCTCCTGCTGTCACCATCTGGAGTGCTAATCTGAGTCTTGGAGGAGCATTAAAAGATGGCGTGAGTAGCATCATTTCGCATGCATTTCGCTTTGGGCTTCGACGGAGTCATTAAAGTCTTACCAACCAAGCCACGCTTCGCGCGTTGCCCAAATCGACTGTTCGCGCATCAGTAAACTACTTAGTGTGTCGTCGTTTCAACAAGCGACAGTAATAGTAGCACGTTTATCTAAGTTATCGGCCTTTCACACGCATCTCTCTAAAAGAGTAATACATACTGAGTACCGAATACACGCCAGAAGAAAGCGCTGCAGTATCCAGCTGACTAATGTCGTGTGGTGTGCGTCCGCTTACTGCGAGTTAAAAAAGCCAAGTTAGTCGAAATAAATTTGCATCCCTTCACTGCGATGTATTTTTTGGTTTGCTTTTAGCACACGCTTAGTTTCGAGACGTTAAACCCTGCGTACTAAGCTACACACCAAACGCTGCTTTCAGCGCGTTTGAAACTATATTACACCTTCTATACTTGCGTTTTGACTAGTACGACCAATTTCCCGCGATGTAATAGAGGTTACAACGCATCGGCGGAGTAATGCGTTGCAATGACTTGCCTTGCAACTTCGCGTCTTTCCCTTCGCGCAGCAGCACAGCAAGACGGGAAGTTGTTTTCGTCTCCGCGTACGGCTCCTGCGGGACCCGGCCGTAGAACTACCGCGCCGTCGTCGTAAACCGTCCTCTTGGCTAACTGCGCCGCCTCCTACGGTTTGCGGGCCTATAACGCCCGGCAAGTAAAGCAATGAACTCGTCATCGATAATACGTTTCGTCCGCCAAAACAGGCCTCTTGCGGCTACTTTCTACGGGGCGCTGGTTTGACGCGTTGAGCACTCTGAGCAAGCTTCCTATGAGAAGCCATAAAATGCGTCGGAAGTTATTAATAGTGCATTTCATTCACTTTCTCTGGCTGCTGTACAGTAACTCAGTCTATTTTATTCCTTTATCTTCTATTCCGCTATGTGTGCGTGTGCGAGCATGCGTGCATGCGTGCACGTGTGCATGTGTGCATGTGTGCATGTGTGCGTGCGTGCGTGCGTGCGTGCGTGCGTGCGTGCGTGCGTGCGTGCGTGTTAGCTTTCGCAACCTACTGAAGCAATTCTTTTCAGGTGTACTCTCTTTTTTAATCCGCGTCGTTTTATTTGACCTGTCATTTTCAAAAGCAACAACGAAACATGCCTCACATTTTGTTATGCCACCCCTTTTCCGGTTGCGTAATTTAGGCACATTTTTGGAAAATAATTAAATTGCAGGTAACAGGTTCGCAGTAGGCGGCAGTTCGCAGAGATGCACCCTCCTATTATTTACAGTCGCATTCTACTGATACAGTACGACAAAATTTAATCTGCGTACTTAGGTTTATGAAGAATGTAATTTCGTGCTCCCCCCTCCCCCCCCCCCTCCCCCCCCCCTCCCCCCCCCCCTCCACCTCCCCCACCTCTATCTCGATGTTACCAAACTGCCTGAAAAACGGACGTATCAGACTTGGAAAGCAATTCATTTTTTTTCCTATTAGTTCCTGTTTTGTGAACATTTGCCAAACACAGAAATGAAACGCCAATGCATTGATTGTGTCAACAAGCAAGGGTGAACGTTTGCTTTGCCGCACAGTTTCAACGTTTTGTTTAAATTCCAGAAAGATGAAAGCATAATTTTTGTAAGACCTTAAATGGTGACGATTTAGCGATTGGCGATCTTGACACAGATCCATCAATCGACTGCCGCCGTGCCGTTCCTTCAATCAAGTACAAAACACCACTCAAAAGGAACGGTCCATCACTTCTTAGACCAGCTGCTGAACGGGACGACGACGTCTTCTCCGAGAGCGCAGCAGCCAATGAAATCATCCGTCCTCGTGAATCGAAGACTACTATTTTATTACCTCATTTAATTTCACGAGGAGAAAGAGAAAAACCCGTATGAAAAAAAAAAAAGAAATCAAACGTGAACTCGTAATTCAATGAGTTTTAAAAGCCACAACAACTAAAGAAAAAAGGAAAAATGTGAAGTCGCCCATCTTTGTTTATATATACTCTCCTCCGTCGTTCTAAAAAAAAAAAAACTGAAAAGAAATGAAGAAACATTGCCGTACGCACTATCATGAAACGACGACCACTTTCAGACCAAGAAGCCTTGAGAGCCACAACGCTATAACAAAAAAAAAAAGAGAGAAACAGAGCGGCGCTCAAGAGACGCTCGCCTAACGTCTCCGCGAAAGAGAAATCCCGGCGCAACAGAGGAGCCCGCGGGCGCGGCTACCGCACTCGTCGTCGGAGCGGAGAAAAAAAAGAAAAGAATTAGCGACCGCTGAACACAGCGAAGAAGGGACGGAAAAGCGCTCTGCGCTCTCCTCGAAAATCCCGGAATCTGGAAAGTCGAAGAAAAATTCTTTCCGCAATCGATTCCTCATAGCGGTTGGGAGGTCCTCCCCTTTCTTTCTGCTGCCGAGCAAAGGCGTTTGCGATTTCAAGGAGAATGGGGCTAAAGGACGAAGATGCAGTGAAAGATGAGGCGACCGAGGAAGACCACCGAGCCCGGAGGAGATGCACGTGTACGCTTGTTCAAACTGCTGGTCAATGAGACAAAAGAAATGAACTTGTGTTTCTCTCATATTTGTTTCCTTTTGTTTCTCTGCGCCACTGTTACCCGTTTCTCGCGTGAAAACACCATCGCTGCATGAAATTAACCCCCCCAAAACAAAGTGCCAGTCTTTACAATTCCGAGGCGGAAGTATGACGAGAACGCATGCGGGCGAAAAGTTTGCGAGAAGCTCGTTCACAGCAAACTGCCCATAACGGAACTTAACAAAGGTGATGCTGACGTCATCGTGACAGTGAGAAAGCTCTTCCTGGGTAAAACTCGGGCAAAATAAGAACGAAATTATCTTTGGCAGCCATAATAAACAGGAGGAAGGAATAATGGTGCTGCATTTCCTGTCAGAACCAATGCTGCATCTCAATATATCATAGCATTTTGAAGAGTAAACTGCACATCCGAAGCGTTGCAGAGCATAGAAAAAAACAGGTTCAAGAAAACATATCCAACAATTCTGAACAAATGCATTTTTGAGCGCGAGACCATTTATGAACGCAATGTTTTCGCATAACGTAAGATTTCTCTATAACAATCAATACATTTGCCGATCACCCAACGCCAGTCTTGAATTTTTTGTTTTTTGTTAACGTTTTTGCTGTCGTCAAAAGCGTTTCCCATTGATTTTATATGACAGTCTTAACTGTTAGATGCGATCGATCGAAACACACTAAAAGAAAGATTTTGCTACATATCAGAATAATGGACCACTACTTTCAATATTTGCCTAAAAGTATCTTACAATTTTTTAATTTTCAGAATTTTTGCCCGAGATTGTTGGACATGGTCGTACAAGAAGCAGCACGCTGTCTTACTGCCAGTCAAGGAAATCGATGTGTTTTCGAAATATCTTTGTTTGGCTTGGTTTAGGGGGGTTTAACGTCCCAAAGCAACTCAGGCTATGAGGGACGCCGTAGTGAAGGGCTCCGGAAATTTCGACCACCTGGGGTTCTTTAACGTGCACTGACATCGCACAGTACACGGGCCTCTAGAATTTCGCCTTCATCGAAATTCAGCCACCGCGGCCGGGATCGAACCCGCGTCTTTCGGGTCAGCAACCGAGCGCCGTAACCTCTGAGCCACCGCGGCGGGGAAACATCTTTGTACGTCGCAGTTTACAAGAGCTAATGTGTAGTAATTATGTTCTTTGTTGACGCAGCTACTACTGGGGCAGAAAGACAGGAACCACCCTCACTAAAGACTTCACTCAGACATTGAACACGAAGAGAAAATAAAGACTTGTTTTAAAATTGACAGAGCAATAAATGAAAAAGTTACACTACAAAGTTAAGTGGTGTATTAAAAAAAAACTTTTTTTTTTTTTTTAGCGAGAAATGTGGTAGCATGTAAATGTAGGGGCCAGAATGATGCTGACTATAAAAGTTGTGGGAGCGCAGCTTGCGACCCTATTAACTTTTCGTGGCGCCATGGCTGCTATAAGTGTAAACGCAGTTTAGGTTTCGTTTTGTAGTATATATAAATGTTCTATAGAAAGTCTGTAGACTTCTTATAGACTCTAATGCCTTCGTGTATATATTTGCTTTTGTCTATTCATAATCTATAGACTGTCCATAGACTGTCTATGACTAAATGACCAACAAGTGTATGGTCATATTGCCTATAGACTGTCATTTAGGATTTGTTTTTAGAGAGTCTATAGACTTTAAAGACAGAAGTCTCTAGACAGTCTAAGACAGTGTAAAAAATTTTTGTAAGAGCTATAGTAGCGCATGTCATAGCGTATGCCATACCAGTTATCCTCGGCTACAGCGCCGAGGGCCACAGCGTTTTCTAAA
This sequence comes from Amblyomma mixtum, assembly GCF_055824585.1. Taxonomy (NCBI): domain Eukaryota; kingdom Metazoa; phylum Arthropoda; class Arachnida; order Ixodida; family Ixodidae; genus Amblyomma; species Amblyomma mixtum. Next base: position 68,604,209 of record NC_143017.1, on the reverse strand, counting down.
TGATAACAACTGATATGGATATAGTTTATGATGGGCTACACACCTCTGAATAAATAGTGAAATGTTTATTATCATTTAACCAGTACACCAGTTAGCACTTAGCTGCATTCGGATGTACTACACCGCTGACGATGCTATGCCGAAAAAAGCACTCTTCTAACTTACTTATCTTAAAAAGTTGCGTAACATCTTAAATGGAACACCCGGCACTCTCTGCAGCACTGGGCCGTATATCGGAACTGCGAACTGCGACGCGCATTGTGAGGCAAGTCGGGACAGGGACAAGTCGTCCACTCCAGGGCAGTGTTTGTTCGGGAGGCGAGAGTTACGCACCCCGTCTTCTCGGGGACAATCGCGCTCCCTTTGCGAGCAAACTGTCGCCATTCTTCGCCAGTGGATCAGCGGAGAAGACAAGGGGCCAAAGAGCTCCGGCCGGCCGGGCGGTGCGACGCGGCCAGCTGTCTCCGCGAACAATATCCGCTCGGTGACCGGAACAGTAATCAGGCCCCGGGCGCCTCTCTCACCGTTCGTTCGAAGCCCCGCGACGCGTTAGTGCCTGGCCCAGAGAGCATCGCACAACACCTGATCCTATCCTGCGCTTTTGTGCGACCGCCCAGAAGCGGCGAAAGCCGCAGCGCTCTTGACCCCGCCGGTTGCTTCACGCAGAGGCTGCGGCGCGTGGGTTCGAGCCCGGAGCTAATGGCTTGTAACAGAGGCCATCAGCGAAAGGCCGAGCGAGTTCGCAGTCGGGCGCCGATGCCACGACGCCTCCCGTCTCTTGCCTGTTTTTATTTTTTTTATTCGCTTTTTTTTTCCTGTGCCCTCGCGCGGAATTCTTTGGGAGCCAAACCGATCCGCCATATACCTTACTTTTTCTATACCTATTTACTCCTGCTTTGTGCACTCAGCTGGTTTGTCTCTGACGTCCGGCGCCTGTTGTTGCGGAAATCGGCTCCTCGGTTCGTTGCGACTTACGTGCATGCTTCTGTAGTTTTTTTTTTCTTTTTTACCGATGCCAGGACATCATAAAAAGAAGTACAGTTTTAAAGGGACGCTATCCATTCGAGAATGTTTGAAAGCACCAGCAGAAACGAATTCAGCGCTGGACGTTAGCGTCGCGTATTGCTCTGTCTGAACACCCACGACTCAGGGACACAGGGAAAGGAGAGTTAACTTCGAAGGAAACCCGGAATGGTGAAACTGATGCTTCTTCTTATGAGTACCCTGTGTGCACTATAGGACGAAGAAAGAGGTTCTATAAATATATGTTTTGAAGCTTAAAATACGCAAAATAAAGGCAAGAAGCGCGTCAGCTCCCTCGCACCGGTGCATTCAAAGTGTTCATGGAGGAAGCATTCGTAACACTTCTTCGTTCCAGAGATGTTTCAGTGGTGTCATACGCGACGAGTTTTTTTCTTTTTCAGTACACGCTGAACCGTGGTCTCGTGGGCGTCATATTGAAAAGTTCTGACTGGAAAAGCAGCGGGGTCTTTCTGTGATTCACAAGCACGGACCCCAGCGGAAGCATTCGCAAGGCACCGTGAAGTCTCCTTCAAGTCGCGCAGCCAAAAGTAATCCCTTTACTGTTCATGTCTTCTTTCTTTGTTTCTTTGCTATCATGAATAGTAAAGGAGAGATTGGTTAGTGACAGCAGCAGCCGCTGCTCCTTGTCACAGATCTAAAAAAATATACATAAATACCTTCAAACTTAGATATGGTAAACATAGGAAAATACAGCTCAACATGCCGCACTACACTTCAGTATTATTTACAAGAAACTTTTACTGGAATATTCCGCCAAGCGGAGAAAGCTAGTATTGCAACTTCATCAACACCTCCAAAATGCATCTAAAATGAAACATCCCTACTGAAAGTTTCCATTTAGTAAAACACGTGGCGGGGCTAGTTGGTTATGCATTTTCTTTCGTTAAAATTTAAGCAGCGTTAACTTTTAGGACGAATACACACAGGACATGACAGGACGGGCGCTGACAGAGGACATGACAGGACAGCGCCCGTCCTGTCATGTCCTCTGTGTATTCGTCCTAAAAGTTAGCGCTGCTTAAATTTTAACGAAAGAAAATGAGTTTCCATATGACGAGTTCCGTAATTCCATACGTTTGCATAAGAAATTTTATGGAGTCAGTATGGTGCATATGAAGTCGGTACGCACCCTATGGAAGCACGTATGGAAACTTACGGACTCCTTATGACGTCATGCACACTGAATAAAAACCGTATGGAAGTTATATGGAATAATTATGGACTCTGTAAATAGGACATATGGATTTCTATATATTTATCCATATTTTATGAACTCCATATTCTCATAATTCCGTACGAGCGGCTCATATGAAACGTTTCAGTTGGGATGCAAGCTAAATAACACCTATAACACCTCGTCTCTCAAAACGCCTAGGCTCTCAGTAACGTCTTCCCCTCCTCAAAGGAGCAAGCTTCCGTACGACAGTTCTTTCGCGGACTGCCAGCTACGACACTCTCCAACATCTTTCGTCGCCCACACGCGCACTGTACTCGGCAAAAAGCTGAAAGCGGCGGCGAGTTACGAATTACGCGAAGGGCCGCGATCCTCTTTATCTTCGGGGACAATTACGCTATCATCTCCTGGCGTCGCTCGGGAGCTGCAGACGCCATGCCTTCTTACCGCGGCGCTCGCCTGTCCCTGGAAGTCCTAGTCTCCACGGCCCCCGAGGCCCACGGAGGCACCAGAGCGTGAGCGCCGGTTCGCAGCAGGTTTTAATAGGCCCCCTCTCCCCCTCACATCCCTTCAGCGACGCCATGACGTTTTCTATCCCCCTCCTCCTCCTCCTCCTCCTCTAGCCATCCTGGTGACTGAGCTTCTCGCCATTCTCTCATTCGCGCCATCATGGCTCCGAACGGAGCGAGCTAGCCCTCTCCTCCGGGCTGTCTTTCTTTTTGTTCGGGCCACGCTTAGCGCTCAGGCTGTGGTGCGGCTGTGCTGTCCACGACGGAGACGGAAGGAAAGGGAGAGAGGAAGTTCCTTTGTCTCATAAATTAGATTCAGAAATTGCTGGGAAAAACGAAGCCTTTTCATGTCGCTGGCCCGATGCTCCGGGAGCGCTTGGTGGTGTGCGCACGCTCATCCTTTGCATGTTTGCCATGCTAGTGCGCGGGTATACGGCGTATACGCAGAAATGAAAGGCGAAAAAAAAGAAAAGAAACTGGCGGAGCTATAGCCTTTGTGTGGTACTACGTGCGCACGCGGGAGTGACAGGCTATTCACGCTTGTCGAGTTTTTTTATAAAAGAGAAGTTCTGCCCGGGTAACATTTTTTTTTTCATTTAGATCTTTTTTTCTTTTACTTCGTAGTTTTTTATTACATTGTTTTTGTGCGCCATTCACAAACTCTAGCAAGTGCACCCCTGGCTGCGGGGTGAAAACAATGCCGCCCGAAAAACTTCTGTCCGCGTATTCGCATTGTTACAGAATTACTTAATTTAACAAAAGAGAAGCTGCTGCATATTTAGTCGCTTTAATTTTTTTTCCTTACGCTTGGCCTCATTGTTTAACTCCGTTGCGGCGCACCGACATACGTTAAACACTCGCTAGGCTAACCGTCAGCTTGTACGCACTCCCGAGGCCCCGTCAGGGACGAGGAAAGCCCCCTTCAGAGCCCAAAACCCTTTACGAACTGTATCGACGCTCCCGAGCGCTCACGGGTGGTACACAATAAACAACGTTCGTCAACATTCGGATTCTCGCACGTGCTTCGCACCGACAATAACTGCGGTGGTTGCGGAAGCGGCGGCTTTCCATTCTTTTCATCCCCTCGTTCTGCGCGCGCGTTTCGCGGCTCTGGAAAAGCGGGTCACGCTGCGATCCGGCGCGGTTTGTACACGATTGCGCGCGTGTTTGCGTAACTCGCGGGTGAAGACAAACTTGAACTGGTGCTGCTACGAAATAAAGCGATATGTTTACCCAGCTAACCGAAGAGTCCTTTCCTCTCTCCCCCCCCCTTTCCACACACACACTTTTCTCTCCCTCGAACGCTCTCCCGCGTCCCCCGTTGGTCGGCTGTCATATTTCTTTCACATTTCCTCCACTGCCCCCCTTCTCTCATCGTCCACGTTTTCCACCTTTTTGCACCCAGCGCTCGGCGGGGCAACATCTATTTACTTATCGGGACTCGTATGGATTTTCAATTTCACTCGCCCCAAGGGGACGCGGCGCTGTAGGTGTCTCCATCGGTGCAATCACTTTTTGTATATACATACATATATATCTATATATATACACGGTGTTCAGAACACTCGTGCTTTTGCTTCCGAGCGCTGCCTTTGGCGACGGCGGCCTCCCCTCGTGTCGCCCTCTGTCCCGGTATCCCCTTCCTTCCCTGTCCTTTCCTGTTTCCACTCCCGCCCTCCTCTCTCCGCTTTCCCTAAGCTTGGAGGAGGAGAAACTTTTCCCTACGCCATCCAGCGCACGAAGGCACCCGACGGCTTCGCTCCAACCTGAAGCCGCGCTATGAAGCAGCCGACCTCGAAGCAGCAGCAAAGACACAGCGTCAAAATGAAATTTACGAGACGCACCCTCCTCCCACAGCTCCTCTTTAGTCGAGGCGTTTCCCCGCGACCAGTGTCCATCCCAGGCGATGAAGAAGAGGGGCGCGTTGTGGGAAAGGGGGACGATCGCCGCGGAGGACGGGCCGTTTTCTACTGCCGGGCACGAAACGCTGACCTCGGGCTATTCGCGCCCGGGCACACCATCGCTCGCGCGCCGCTGCCGGCGGTGAGGATGACGACGCGGCGCGAGCGACGCGCCACTGCATTTTATCAGGGAGCCATCCTCGGGCTTCACGCGGCGCTGATTTATGGGGCGCGGATCTCTCTTTTCTTTCCCACTAACGCCGGAGAGTCTTCGCCACACTTGCGCTGGCGGAGCGGGTGCTTCGAAGCACGTCACTTTTGGCGCGGTCAGCTCCTCCTTTTTATTTTTTCTCGCTCGCGTGTGTCGCGTTGTCATAATGATGAGCGCGGGTGGACCTTGTGGGACGCTGCGGGGCGCAGCATCGCACAGTCACGGGTCCTCCCGCACGGAACGCATTTACGCCGACGTGATGGTACGGGCAGTATGAGTATAGCCTGGGACCAGGAGGTATTAGGTTGTGGATTCAGAATACCTGCCTCCGTACAGTACGCGGCATCCGAGCGCTGTGTCGAAGCGCAGGGTCAGAAAAACTGCTCCCACATCTCATATATCCACCGCGCGAAGTTGCACTCTTTACGGAATGGCGATATAGTCATCTGGATGTGCCCGCAAAAAAAAATGAGAAGGCCGAAGGACCTTGAAGGAATTTGACCAATGTCAAGTTCTGGTGGATTTCATCAGCATGCATGCTCTGTACGCGTAATCTCCGGCCGAAATAAGCTGTTCACATCTTCTATTACCAGCATTCGTATGTTATGACATGGTATTTGTCCTGTACTGTATTTACTGTGCTGTGTTGCATTGTGAAGGGATGCGGTATGATGTCCTGTGCTGTCAGGTATTTGTGATGTGAAGTGAAACTATGTGACGCAAACGGGCGTGCTATTTGACGTGCTGTGTTGCGATTTGTAATGAAGTGTAGTCAAGTGACGCCACCCGACGCGATGCGACGGATCGATGCGACGTGATGTGTTGTGATGCGACACGATGCGACACGATGCGGTGCGGTGCGGTGCGATACGATGCCATGCGATACGATACGATACGACACGATACGATGCATTTAGACGTGACGGGACATGACGAGACGTCACGAGACGTGATGTGACGTGACCTCTTCTCAACTAATCTGCCTTACTACGATGCGCTTTTCACTGGCTGCACAACCCTTTCAGCCGCGGGTCGGACATTCGAAAGACCACATTTCTCCGGACTTTTCCCCGTTGCCCTGAATAGACACGACGCGATTATCATGGAGACGAGTACGATGAAGGATAACTCCTTTGACCTCTCACGCATTCGGGACACAATAGAAACCCGCGCCCCACTCTATCTCTGCCTCTCTCGCGTGCATCATCTCCCTCGTTGACGCTCAAAAACGATTCCTCGAATCCTCGACGACTGCGGCACTTCTAAGAGAGGAACACGAGATCAGAATTATGTATATATACAAAAAAAAAAGAGAGAAGACGAAAATCGCTTAGTCCGCGCCGAGGAATCTCTTTCTCCGTAGGCGAATCCACTCTACGGGAGCCGCGCAGCGGGAAACGAGCCGATGCAGCGGCCTGGCAGCAAAGGGAGGCTTCCTCAGAGAGAGAGAGAAAGAGAGAGAGAGAAGGAGAGAACGGGAGCAGCCAAAGGCTGGCTGCGCGTTGCACGCGAACCACCGAAGAGTGCGGGCCGAAATTAGATCTAAGTTTCTCATCGTTTGAGCGAATTACGGCCGAGGCCTCTTCGAGCAGCTCCTTTTGCCCCGGAGCCTGCTGAGAGGGCTGGCTCCCTAATGCCCGACTTTCCCGACGCCGCCGAAGACGACGATGAGACGGCGGCTCGGGCTTTGTGAGAGCCTCGAACGCCGTGCATGACCCACTTTTGTTTTGCACGAAAGATAAAAAAAAAAAGACGAAAAAGGGAGAGAGAAGTTGAATGGTGCAAGAACTGCGGGTCGCATGAAAAGGCTGCCTCGGTGAAATCATCTCCTTTTACACTGTTGCGCATAAAGGCTGTTGACATCCAGGACACTGCAAGTACGAGTTCACTTTAGTTTTGTTTACGCCGTTATGAATTCAATCAAACATTTTCAATCCACATAACTCTTGTTGAGGGGCAAGTGAACAAGCAGAGTCTCTAAAAATTGCCGCCACTTTCTAGTTTGGTTTGGTTTGGTTTGTCGGGTTTGACGTCCCAAATCGACCCAGGCTATGGGAGACTCCGGAGTGGCGGGCTCCGGGTAATTTCGACCAGCTTGGTTCTTTAACGTGCACTGACATCACACAGTACACGGGTCTCTAGATTTCGCCCCCATTGAAATGTGACCGCCGCGGCCGGGATCGCACCCGCGTCTTTCGGGTCAACAGCCGAGCACCATAACCACTGAGCTACCACGGCGGCTCTTTCTATATTTGATTTTGTATGCTAGAGCTGGAAAGTTCCACGTAATTTGAACCAAAGTTTGAAGACCGATGTTTTTATTCTACAAGAACATAACTGAAACAGTATTGTTGGCAGTCGTCCACCGCATTTAAGTGTAGTCTGCATCCTAATCAACTTGATAGTCAGTAAAAGTAAATACATATTTGAGAATGACCAATGAATAAGGATTTTTTTTTTTTTCACAAGTTTACAAATCGTCACATAAAACATGTAATGGCTGGATTTTTCTCAAAGCAGTGTTTTTTCAATACGGCGGTGAAAAAAGTGGAGGAGTCAGCTCTGTGGCATAAATGTCAGCAACAAAAGCAATCTTATTTCAAATATTGTAACTGGTCGCGCATTTTGACTTTCTGCTGCCATAAAGCACCCAAACTGGTGCGCCATCAGACGCATCCGCAGCCGCATCTGTAGCCACATCTGCAGCCAACACCACAGCCGCAAAATCTGAAATTGTATTCAGCGAGTGAGATCAATATCTGGCACCTTCTGGGTTTCCTGCTATTACGTCAATGCGCGATAAAAACATTAAAAGATACTTTCGATTTTTTTTTTCATTGCGCTATTTACATTTTTTCTTCTGGCACCCTACACTTCGCTTTTCCCGATACTCGAGCGGTTAAGAATTGAAATGTCTCATTCAAGTGGAAATATTAGCAAAGAAAAAAATAATCTTTCACCAGGTGCATATTTGCCCCGAATCATCATCATCATCAGCCTGACTGCCCCCACTGCAGGGCAAAGGCCTCTCTTATGTCTCTCCAATTCAGCCAGACCTAATTATTGACACTGAGGAAAATGGACCCGCGCTTATTTAAAATTTTGTTTGCGTTACATGAGGCACCCGATATAAAATCTGGTGTTTATACCGCAAAACTGTTGAAAACAAAGCTGAATGATTAAAATCCAACAAGCAGCGTGAAAACATTTTTTTTTTTTTATCGACAGGCAGGAATAACTAAACGGAACGACGTGGTGGCTATTGCAAAATTAATGACAAGCAAGCAAGGAGTTCGGTGTGTTCCACTGATATTTACCAGGTCGATGAAGGCATTTACGAAAGTATGTACGAACCCACGTCTCTCAATTATAGTTTCCATGCCCTATTCTCACATCGCCTCCTCGATGAGGCTCATGACTGGAGTAAAGACCCACAAAATGGAGTTTTCGCTAATAGACATATATGATGTCATTACTGGACGCTGCAAATAGCACAAATTCGTGTACGTGTATCGTCCCTCATTTTGGGAACCTTTTCAGATGCTCAGAAGCTCCTTTCTTAAGCACCTCGAAATTTCGGGAACAGCATGCGAAAAAGAGACCAGTTAACGACCGTCTTCATTAGAAAGAAATATTCTTCATTACATGCTATGACATCGGCAATACTACAACTCAGTAACACCAATGAGGGAAGCGATAAAAATGATCACTTTGAACGCTACTCTTCAACCAACTAACTTCATACGCTTCAAAATTATTCCGACCACCTTTTTTTTTTTTCCGACGGTCCACTTCCCTTCCTTCTTCCTTTCTTCCTAATGCTCGCTTCAATTCCTTATTTCCCTCCATGTCCTCTGCTTGTTGAGCAAAAATGCTCGCGCGAGATTCTGGGCGCCTTTATTCTTTCCGTCTCGTCACAGCGCGCCAGCTGGCATTTATTTCGGTGGCTCCAAAGGCGAGGGAAGGGGCAGCCTCGGCTGAACAGTTGCGAGAGAGACGGGGAATGCGCCGCATCGGCCAGCCAGCCGTTCCTTCCTATACGAGATTCGAAAACAAAGGCCGAAGACCTGATGGGCAGAACGGCGCCCGATCGAAGTTCGGGATACGCAAGTTCACCCCCTGCCCCTCCCTCCCTCCCTCCCTCCCTCCCTCCCTCACCCCTTCTTCGCCAGCACAGCGAGCGTTCAGCCCACCCCCCCCCCCTCACTCTCCATCCTCTCCCGAATTTACGTCTGTCCCTGACAAAACACAAAGGCGAACAATGTAAAGACTGAGCCGGAATAAACTGCAACAACGTTCAAGCTTGCGTAAGGGGGTGAGGCTGCGAACAATGAACGACGTCCACGTGCAGAGGAACGAAAAACAAAAAAAAAACTACTCAGAGTCCCCGACAGTTCCGGACCCGAGGCGTTCCCCTCCGCCTTACTTCCCGTTCCCAGTGAGGAAAGGAAGAAAAGAATCGAACCAGTATTGACAGATAATACGAATAGCTTAAATCTGGTCAGCTGGGAGGGAATAAAGGAATGCGCTGAGATGCGAAGTCCGTAGGTACGGAACAGGCCCATAAAAATGAGGGGCTAGTACGCGGGGCGTTCGTTAATCGAAATAATCGATGGAATCGGTCGATGCTTGGATGGGGAGCGGCGCGCTTTCGGCTTTCTAACGCTTCCTAATGCGGTGTGGTTGGTTACTCTCCGCCGTTAGGGCCCCCAGGCGCTGCGATAGATGAGTCATACGTTCGTTCTAGCCTGCAAACGAGGCTGTCTTTAACTTGATCTTTGTATACGACGGCAATCCGCGCTGTTTTTTTTTTCTTCTAACTTATCTCGAACGGCTGGTCAGCGTTGTTGCACTTGAATAAACGCGTCGCACAATCGCGACAAATAAGCGAAGAGGCTGCATAGCCACGAAGTAAAGTTTCAGTAAAATTCTATTTCGCTCTCACAACGCCGGGCAAAACAGGAGGTCACTGAGACCACCTGTTTTCTGGCTGTGTAAAAGCATACACAGGCAAGAACTTTGACTAGCCAAAGCAAGAAGGCTTGTCGTTGCTTGTGTCGTTGCTTATGTTGCTTGTTTTCATTACAGACGCTCACGCTGCCTTCTCGAATTGCTCATTCTGATTATAACAAAGCTATAAAGCTGCCGTATATGCTCTCCCATATATGTTTTGTCATCTATGAGCATGCATTGCTCACATGCCCAGAATTCTTTCCCTATTTCCATTGTCCAAATCATTATTCGCATTCCCGCTTTACAATACAATAGCTAAATAGTGGAAATATGATGGCCACTAACTGCTAATTGTGATAACTGGTGAGTTTATGTATGATAGCTGCTAACTTTTGCTTCCGTATATATTAGCCTGTGTGGCGACCCTTTGGTACGCCGTTTTTTTTTTTTCGCGATCGAAACAAAATATTTTATCGCCTGAATAGTATATTCAGGCCTTAAGAAAGAAAGCTTTATAGTTGATTCATTGCAGGGTTGTTTTTTGCACGGATGTGAAAAACCGCACACAAAGTGTCATAGATGACCAAATTGCAACGTCGGTATGCCGTGACTTACCAACTAAACACCCAAAGTATCATTGAAATAATTCCTATTTGAAAGGTGCTCATTACGCTTGAAATTCGGAAAAGAAAAATTGTGACGACTAGCGTCAAGTTATGTTTGCACAAAAATGGCGGACGATGTGCTACCCCGCTCACTCTTTCGAGAAATCTAATTTTATTGCGTTCGCCATAAGGCATAACAAATTAGTTTATTTGCGAGATGAAGGATGTGAAAATCACCTGAAGCAAAGAAATCAGTGTAAAGTGTAGCGCACTCTCAGAGAAAGCTGCAAGTTTTCTTTGTACGCATTGCGTACCTAACGTGTCAAAGGGTTAAGGAGAACAAAGCAGACAGGAGAATTATCACGCCACCGCTCTCTTTTCTGACCACATCCTGTACTCTAATATATTAATGTGCGACAAAATCACCGGATTGTGTGTCGTAAGTGTGTGTCACCGGTCACCACATTTCTTAATTTTTTTTTCCCTGAATTGTTTCCGTTGCCAGCTTCTCACCTCTCCCGCGCGCTCTTCGAGTGCTAAACGCCCAATGTCGCTGAAAAAATGAGCGCTACAATGTGCTAATATAGAGAAGCAATTACGGAAAACTTGTAAAAAGAAACACACACAGACAAATATTTTCCTGCCTGCTGGAAACAATAATCTGTCTGCCCGAGCATGGTAAGTTTTGCATGCGAAGAACGGTTACGTCAGACCCGAAAAAATTCTGCCGGAAACTAAAAACCGAAAAAAAATAATAATAAAGTCCTGAAAGGCGGAGTAAACGTGTACGAGGAGGCCACCATTTTGTTCTTTAAGCAGCCTGCGCTGATTCATCGTTAGGCTTTCTAAAATAAAACTAATAATAAACGAACGTCTCCTTAGTACCTTTAATTTCGTTCTTCTCTTTCCTGACCTTGCTCAGCCGTCGACACTTGGTTGTAATTCGCAGAAAGACGATTATCTGTTTCAGTTTTAGTTCCTTTCGAAAAAATGTCCACTTTCTTACTTTTTTTTTTGCTATCTTTGCTTTTCAAGTTACCGGGCACACGTGCGTGCGCGCTCACGGTTTGGTGCCCTACGCCTCCTATGCCGCATCGCGCGTCAACGCTGTTGCCGCTGGCCAAGCGCAGGAGGCCCTTTTCCGGCAGCCGCTGTAGAGTGCGTAGACGCGCCTTCTACCATCCCCCCTCTCCCTCCACATTTCCTCTCCCTCCTTCTCTAACGTCACGTGGCCGACTTCGCAGGCTCGAGACAGCCGGACGGCCGGTGCGGCGTCTCGGCGCCTCCGGCCGTGCGCGCTCAGGCGTGCGCCGGAAACCGGTGAAAAACTAATTACCTCGCAGGCGGCCAGAAGAAGTCGGTTGGTCGACGCCCTCGCCCGAAACTCGGCGCCGGGCACCCGATCTACGCGAGCGCCTCTGCACACCCCACTGCCCTGCGCGGCGCGCGAGCGAGCCGGGCGGCTGTTTAATAGGCTGAATTACGCCCGGGCGCGGAGAGTCGGCTAAGGAAACGCTGTACACGGAGCCGCCTTTTGGTACGGTGGCCCAAAAGTTTAGGTTGTTAGGCCATACCGTGTGGAGAAGGTCCTTGGGGGAAGGTTGGGTAAGCTGGGTGACCTCCTATGGCGCGCGCGGTCCGTGCACCGTGCTTGCGATATTGTCCGCTCAAACCTACTAGCTCTGTGTCGAAGTTACAGATTGCAGAGACTCACCAATGTCGTAGTTAACGCCGAAGTATCGTAGGTACTATCAGCAACGCATGAAACGCAAACAAGAAAACTGAGGTGGACACAAAAAAAAACTAACAAATATGGATAGGAAATACAAGGCAGGTTGCTTAACACTTCTGAAGAAGAGTCGTCGCGCCTTCGAAGTTAAAATAACATGCACTAGTATTGAGCTTCCCTTGGCTAAGGGCTTATTATTTTGCTGCTCCTGGATCAAATGTCTTGTTAGCTCGATCAGGGTGGATGTTTGGGCGAGTTGGTTGCTCATGATGAAAAACTGTAGCGCTCGCATAGCGCATGTAGCGCTATGCGTAGCGCGCATAGCGCATGTGTTGTAGCGCGCATAGCGCATGTGTTGTCGTCTTCGTTGTGTCCTCGTCTCGAGCGCTACAGTTTTTCGTCTTGTTAGCGTTTCACTCCTTGCTGATAGTACCTGGTCATCGAGGGGGATGGTTGGTGCCGGCAGCTACTGACGCCAAAAATTCATTTTTCTTTAGTAGTTTATGCAGGGTATAAATTAACGGAGTGTCAGCGGTTATGGCGCTCGCCTACTGAGCCAGAGTTCCCGCGGGTTCGAACCCGGCCGCGGCGGCCGCGTTTCGATGGAGGCGAAACGCAGAAGGCGCCCGTGTGCTGTGCGATGTCAGTGCACGTTAAAGATCCCCGGGTGGTCGAAATTATTCGGAGCCCTCCACTACGGCGCCTCTTTCTCTCTCTTTCTTATTTCACTCCCTCCTACCCCTTCCCTTACGGCGAGGTTCAGGTGCCACTGAGATAAGGGAGAAAGATACTACGCAATTTACGTTCTTCAAAACCGATCTCCAATTTTCTAACTTTCTCTTTATATACTGTTTTTATTGTCCCAGTCAGCAAGAAACGTCGACCGAAGGTGGCTGCCTGTTTGCGTCTACGGCGTCCGCCATTTTGTTGATTGAAATAAAAGTAACTAAGGACGGGGAAAGTCCTAGAAAGGCGCAACAAACGCTCACTTCCGGTTTGGTTTTCTCAGCGGCCAAAGCGCGATATAACACCCCGTAGAACTCGTCATTTCCTCTCCTTTTTTTTTTTCTCCGTCTCGGCTAGCCATAAAGATATCAACCGGAAGAGGGCAGGCTGGAATAACAGATTTTTTTCCCAAAGCAGGTGAAAGGAAAAAGTCCGCAAGCGTTCGCGATGACAGACATCACACTCTGCAAAAGAAGCCCAGCGACGAAAAAAGAAAGGGAAAGCGATAGCAAGCAGGATAAAAAACAAACAAACAAACGAAAACAAAGCCGGTCTGCAGCACCGACAGTCTTGGAAGTAATGATAGTACTTAAGACGCAGCTGAATCGTAGGCACCCTGCTTGCGCGCCTGTCCGCGTATAAGCCGCGCAGCGCAGTCGAGTGTTATACCTCCAGCAAACTGGCAGCGCTGTGCGTCCTTCACTTTCTTATTTCGAGAAAATAGCCGGGCGTCACGAGATAGCGTCGCACCACCGGGATACTTTTCCTCGGGTGTTAGTGTTCGCCGTTCGAGTGAGGTGTCTGTGAGAAGCATTCAAAGCATGCAGGGCTGACGCTACACTTCAAACACAAATTTTTCTATCTGGGAGTAAAAAGGAAGCAAGCGGTCCTCTAAAAAAAGATGCCCAGGCTTAGCTTGGTTAAGCCAAGAATGCGTTGCATATTGCGCGGTCTTTTTGCGCGAGGTATTGCTTGGCGGCACTCGATTTTCTCAGCAGCTTTTCCTCCGTGACGTATGGATGGATGGATGGATAGACTGCCCCCTTTTGAAACGGGGCGGTGGCAACCGCCACCATGCTCAGCCTTTTTTTTTTCGTTCTTTTTTCTTTTTTTGTTTTTTTACATTTTATTACGTGGTTTGGTGACGTCACGCCATCACGTGACGTGACGTCACCAAACCACGTGACGTCGCGTCACGTGGTCTGGTGGCTGCCCGGCCGCGCTTAAGGGCTGAACTGAGTGATTGCAATATGCTATGCATAAAAGGGAGTTCGTTGACAGCCTACTATCTTTTTACTCCTTTCCGTTCACAGTGTGGGGTATGGGTGACATCTGCGATTGCGCGGTTGCGTCGTTACGTCTCGAGAGGTATGGCTATCTGGCATTCGATCATGTTTGGGAACAGGTATTTTTTTCTTGTTGCGAAAGCAACACTCCGACAGCCAAAGCGAGACCTCGGGTGGCCGCCGTCGCGCCGTTGCTACGCTGACCTTGTTTCAATTGGTCGAAATGGTCGTGACGTCACAGTTCGCGATTTTCAAACCGGGTCAATTGTACTTTGGCTAGTAACCATGCAACCAATTAAAGGTTGGTTCGGTTGGTTTATGGGGTTTAACGTCCCAAAGCAACTCAGGCTATGAGAGACGCCGTAGTGAAGGGCTCCGGAAATTTCCATCACCTGGGGTTCTTTAACGTGCACTGAAATGGCACAGCACACGGGCCTCTAGAAGTTTGCCTTCATAGAAATACGACCTCCGCGGCCGGGATCGAACCCGTGTCTTTTGGGTCAGCAGCCGAGCACGTCACCGCACTTGAGGACAACAAAGTGCCCCACTGAACTTTTTTTTTGTCCAGCGCCTCTTTGAAATACATCTTCGCTTATGGCATTAATAAAACAATAAAGCAGGCAAGATCTCTGGAGGTTTTATTACCCATCATGATCTCAGACGCACGACGGCACGTGGCCAGTGCGGTTTCCTGCCGCCCTGTATTGAGACAGGCTGACTCACACGTAAAATTGCCAGTCATGCCAGAAGCATAGATGTGACAGAACAAAAACAAATAAAACCTTCTCGCCAGCAAAGCGATTTAGTCACACGACTAAGGCCTAAACAGCAACTAAGAAATTTTCACCATTCACATCATTCTCGCTCAGAAAATAATTAGCAGATGAAATTCTACTTGCCTTTCAACAGTTATACAAGAAACAGGTACGCTGAAAATCAGTGTGAAAAATAAAAATGGCTGAGTCTTAACTTGGTTAAGCCTGGAGAATGCGAAGCATCATCGTGTAGCGTAATTTGGAGGTGCACCACCACAGCGACGGCGCGAGGTGGGCCCCCGTTTCTCCACTGTCGTGACGTCATCGTGTCACGTGGTGTGACGTCATGTATCACATGATTTGGAGGCGCACAACCACAGCGACAGCGCGAGGTGTGCCCCCGTTTCTCCACTGTCGTGACGTCATCGTGTCACGTGGTGTGACGTCATGTATCACGTGATTTGGAGGTGCACAACCACAGTGACGGCGCGAGGTGGGCCCCCGTTTCTCCGTGGTGTGGTATCATCGTGTCACGTGATTTGGAGGCGCATAACCACGGTGAAGGGCTGAAGTGGTAGCTATAAGTAGTATGCTTATGTTATTTGCTTGTGAAATAGTTTAGCTATGAGAAGCAGGATCGTGGATGGATGCCACCGTTTTTCTTCGTACGTGCAGAACTTTCATCCAGGGCGTAAATGGCAGTGTGATACATGCAGCAATGAGAGATTGCAAATAGTAAAAGTTTAAAATTGACGAGCAAAACCCTACACATTGCGGGATTAAAGATGGGTGGTCGACGGCGCAGCAAATCGTATTTCCTTTACGGCGTCCGCGCCGACAGCGTACAATCAAGTGTTCCCACAAAAGGGCATGGTTTCGTATCCCTGAGCCTTGACTATTTCTAAATCCAGCCCACGCTCTCATGACTGCATTAAAATTCTAGCTCGCAGAGCAGTGGAAGCTTACGGTCGTTCATAGCGACACCATGCCAAGATCCAGCAAAGCCGAAACGCCTACCTCCTCGGTTACATTTTATGACCAGCGTGGCGCGGTGGTATCGCAAATTGCTCTTTGTTTTCTTACTATGTGCGGATGTTGATCCCCTTGTCGACCAATCAAATACCGGTTGCGGCAGCCGCCTTTCGATGTAGCCGAAGTGTGTGAAGTGTAGTGATGTGAGCGAACCAGGAGTAATCGAAGTTAATCCGGAGCTCGCCACTACGGTGTCTCCCCTAGCCGATGCGCTGCTTCGGAACGTTAGTCTTGACACATTATACCAGGTGTACAGGTCCTCAAAAGAATTCTGAAAGAATTCAGCACAAATGGACAACGTCAGTATTGTTCCTTATGTGAGAACAGTCTTTCATATCCAAATACTCTGGACAAGCATATTTTTCAATAGGAAGTTGTTTATCAAATCAATTTTTCGCATATCGTAAGACTTCACCATAATAATCATTACAACCGCAGATCTCTAACTCGGGATGCTATAGCAGTTTTCTGAAATTTACTGTCAAAAACGCACCTCAATTGTTTTGTATGGCAGTCTTAACTACTCGTTGCTAGCGCAGGAAAACCTTTGAAAGCAACGCTTTTCTGGGGAACGGACGATTAGTCCATCCCCTTCAATATGTTCATAAGAGCATCTTACAATATACAACAGTTGCCTCACAGTTAAATGTGACGTTTGTCCGGCAGTGATCCTTCCTTCGTGTACTTGTCCGTTTTCGCTGAATTCTTCCAAAATAACAACACACCGCATTTCACAGGTGGTGCGGTAACTGCAATAAACGGTACTGACTCATCTCAGTCAGTATTCAATGTTCGTTTTGCGCATTTTTTATATAAAAAAACAACAACATAGAATCCACTTTCAGCGTGCCAGTGAGTCGTATCGACCTGTTGACTCGAAGAACTCCTGTCTGCTTTGTTCGAAGCAGCCGTTAGATTCCGCCAGGCACGCGGGGGAGCGCGTCCGAAGTTCGTTCGGCGCCGGCGTCCCCCGGCGCTGCTTTGCGAAACCTATCTGCATTCACACAGGCAGCGCCTCGTCCAGTGCGAGGCCCAATAATGAAGAAGCGCCGGCCAGTGAGCTATGCGAGCGCTGTCCGAGAAGGGGTCGCAGGTGTGCCCGCTCATCCGTGACCAGGCTTTGTCTCCGATGCGTGGGGACAACGGCCTTGGAATTCCTGGACACGCGCACAATGCGCCGGCAGCTGCTGCACCGTCGCTGTCCGCGCTCGGTCGACACCGGCTGCCTCGGTCGCAATCTCGGACCTTGAGAGATGTTGCCTTCGGGCGTCTGGGTTCTTTCGGAGTCCCGTGTTCGTTCCTCTAAGGAGACAGCGCGGTCAGAACTGGCATCAACCGAGTCGCTTCTCGCTAGAAGCAATATTTTTTTTTTACTCTTGTTTTTCAGACGTCCTTCTGTCCACAGGCGAATAGACGAAGCATGTTCCGACGAAGAATCCCCGCACCACGCGCCATCGTTTCCACAGTTAGTCAACACTGATTCGGACTGTACAAAGACATCTCAGAGAGGCGTCCTATCTGCCAGGGTTACGGCCGCCAAAAAGAAAGTATTCAATAGGGAGAGCACCGCACCCCCGTTCCCGATTACGGTTTAACCCTCGGAGCACCGGAGTTGCTGGGACAACAATGACGTTGCTTGCTCTTTTTCCTCCCTATCTACTCGCTGAATGGTTCTCCCCGTAGGCCCCTATAGGACTGGATGGAAATTGAAATCCCCGCCCGCTCAAACATCGCGCACGGGACACGAACAAGGACCGAGCAAACGGCTCGCGCGGACGCAACTGACGACATCAAACGACAGCAGTTGGCGCACGGAGAGAGAAAGATCGAGCGAAAGCTCTGGGCTCAGCGTGTCCGCTCCAGACAGGACCGCGCGTAAGCCCGCTATCTGCGGTTCAGATCGTGAAGAAGGCTCATTTCGGCTGGAGCGAACGAACGCTTTCGCAAGGTGTCATCGCCGTCGCCACGCGCGTGCCGTTGCAACACCCTGTATATGTAGTCGCCGCGCCTTGGACCCCCAGACCTCACGGTTCAAAGAAACGCTCAGTAGAAGCGGCGTCACGTCCGGTCTCAGAACGTCTTCGCTGAGCAAAGGGGAGTAACCGGGGACCGCTGTGCGTGCCATAATCTGCCAAGCATTTAATAAAAATAAAAATAGAAAGCGCGACGTCCGTCTCTGGTGGAGGAACCATGAATAAATTTTTAAATGCATTCGTCTGAGGGAAGCCGCCAAGCGTCAAGGCGAATTAAGCTGGAGAAATTCAATAACATCCATACGTCCTCTAGCGGGAGCTCCTGTAGACGCCAGTAAAAGTGGCGCAAGAAAATGAAAACAGCAGAAAAAGATAGGAGTCGACCAGACAAAAGGGGACCTTTGAAAAGGGTTCCTACCAATTTCATTCCTTCACAGAAGCGTCTCTCTCTCTCTCTCTCTCTCTCTCTCTCTCTGTCCTTTTTTTTTTTTTGTCCTTTCTTCTCACGTCGACGTCGTCGTCTCTGTTCTCTGCTCTGCGAGGTGGTACCTTCTTCTTCGAACTTTTTTTTTATTTTCCTTTCTCCCCGAATTCGTTTTGCGGGTTATCTGTGTGTGCCAGCGTTCGGTGACATGTGCGGCCCAAGCTTGCAGTGGCGCGGTGCCGAGCTGGCTCGTCCTGCTCGAGCTACAGCCTGCTCGCTTGCTCGCTCGTTCGCACGAACGAACGCACGAACGCACGAGCGCGTGAACGCATGAACGCACGTCCGTCCTGGCTGCTCATGCGCTCTGCATCCCTCAGACATTGCCCGCAGAGCGCGCGCATAAACACAAAGGCACTCACACACACGCGCGCACATACCATTTGCGGAGAATTTTATTGCGAATGTCAAGCCCACTGATCGCGCAGTTATGAGGCATGCGTCTGCCCATAATGGCTGGCCATATGAGCCCGACCCCGAAGAATGGCCAGGAATCTCTGAGGTCTGCCTAGCGCACCGCTCCCCCACGCCCTTCGCTTCTATCTCTAGCTCTCTGCGGGCTCTTTATTTCTGTTTTCTCTATACTTATTCCCTCGTATATAGATTTCGCTTGGAAGCCTTCGACGTTGGATATTGCCAAAGAAGCACATTACAATGTTTATATATATATATATATATATATATATATATATATATATATATATATATATATATGTTCTGTCAGCGTGTGGCTTTTGGTGTGCCGGTTTCGTCGAACGTGTTAGTGCGCTCCGAAGGTAACAGTCTTCCTTTTGTCTTCGCTGATGCCATTGGAGTGGATGTAAAGCAGCATGTAAGGGCTCTCTTCCCTTGGGCAAATATAACCGGGGAAATACCGGGAGTATTGAAACAACGCATTCCGTGGAGCCTAACTTTATTGAGTATCAATTTTCTTGTTCTTTTCTCTTGCCGTTCAATGCCTTTTGCTTGGTTTGCGACTGTCACAGGAGGAAACCAACGCTAAACAACGTTAGAAACAGTAGAAGAAAAGGGGACAGGAGAATATAAGACAGGCTCCACCGAATATGCAGGTGACATTCCAATAAGTAGTGATATGACAATACGTTAAAGGCCACATTTAAAGCACATATAAATCAGAGGTTAAGACACGCGGCGCTGTAGCTATATATTTTATTTTTCAACACAATGCACGCATTTGTACTCGTTGTCGTTACTTGGAATTCGAGTTGCTACTATTTATATACCACAAAAAAAAATTAAGAACCGCACTCTAGTATTTTATAAACTGCGACACGGCAATAATAAATCCTTACCTTAATATCATTTTACCCCTTTAATTAATCGATTTATACTCAGTGAAATTATTGCTCTTTCCTTATTATTTCTTTAAATGAATATATCTTTTATAATGGCAATAATAATTTATTATTGTATTTTTGTACAGTAAATTAAATGCATTAAAATTAACATAGTCGAAAACGAACGGGATCATTGACTGAAAATTTTGATAGCCACGAAAGTGGCTATCAGCGCCCCACTAATCGTTTGTCACCGCTGGTTGCAACGACTGTCGGGCTTAAATCACTCTATTCTGTTCTATGTTGTTCAGTTATGGGCTTATCTCATTCTCAGCTGCATGTTGCCTGACCAAACATTTCCCGCGCCTGCAACGTTTGTGCGCAATAATACTTGTGTACGAATGCGGTTCATTACCAACACTGCATATTTTATTCCCTGGAAAACACGCATGAGAAACGGGCTTAATCCACTAGCTGTTACGGTAAAGAGACGCTCACGGTACTGAAAGAGTTAACAGAATAAAGAATGGTGCATCCATTGCAGCTGCCTTGACCTGACTTCATATTTATCAAAGGCCACTTCCCTCCCAACGTCTACACCCACCTCGTTTGGTGCTAAGGTTCTATGTTAATTTATTGACTGCACGGACCGTAATCTATCTTAGGAGGACTGATGGCGCAGCTAATACAAATCGAACGAAGCCACCCACGACAAACACACGTCCCATTCGGTTCGCTACAGGCTGCCTCCGTTAACCGAGCGGAGGTCGTTGACTCGGTCCTATCTCCTGACGCATCGCAGTTCTCTTGTTCTCCTTACTCTCAATGGTCTTCACGGTGAGCATCCTTTATTACGACCCACTAATCGTTTGTCACCGCTGGTTGCAACGACTGTCGCGCTTAAATCACTCTATTCTGTTCCATGTTGTTCAGTTATGGGCTTATCTCATTCTCAGCTGCATGTTGCCGTTACTCCTTTAGTGATATCTGTTTGTTTACTATTGAAGAAGGATGGATAACTGGGCGAGTTTGTACTGATACATCGTGGGAGGGAACAGCGCGAAACAAAACGACAGACAAAGCAAGAGGACTCGTCTTTGCTCAGCGCTCGTCTTTGTGTCCTCTTGCTTTGTCTGTCGTTTTGTTTCGCGCTGTTCCCTCCCACGTTGTTCACTATCCTCTGTAATGCGATGTGCATTAAGGCTCATCGCGACACAACCCCTCTTATGCCTTTCAACTTCTACCTCCACCCCCCTGCCCCATTTCTCACACCCACTTCAATACTTAGTATATAAGTGAATTGCGCAACAACTTAGACAGGACACAGAAAGAAACACATACAACAGTTCACGAGCTGTTTCTTTCTGTGTCCTGTCTAAGTTGTTGCGCAATTCACTTATATACTATGCAGAACCAACTAGCCCGACAACACGCTCTTCTGAATTTCAATACTTCTTTCGAATAACTTAGCGCCTGCCGGTCGCGTCGTGGCATCTTACATGCTCTTGTTTACTCTCCATCTTTCACCCTCACCCTTGGCGAAAACTTATTCTCTGTCAGTCTACGCTGGCCGTGCTTTGCAGCTCCCGTCTGCATTACTCGACCGCCACAGTCACTTTTTCCTTCCGGAGGCAGCTCTTCCCGAGGGCGAACTTCACCTTCTCCTCCTCTTTCCTTCCCAGGTACTAGCACAATGACGAGCTGAGAAGGCAGGCAGGCACACGACAAAGTCGACTGCCTCGTGCCACGCGGCACAGTACGCGACAAGAGTTGGACAAACAAGAGGGCACTCATTCGACGACGCGTCGAGCTCACCTAAGCGACTCCCATTCAGCTCTTTACGGGCCCCACTCCCTCCCTCCCTCCGAGCCACGTTTGCTTACAGCGGACTCGGAACAGCGCGTTCAAGCAGGCGCACGCACGCAGATAGACGCGCAGAGACAACAGAATTAGGCGCCGGCTTTTTCCTTAAAAGCGCGCTCTCTCTCGCGGCCCGTGATTTTCGACTGAGCGCATAAGGGGGCGAACGAGAAGGAAAAAAAAATAATGCGCGAGTGTAAGCGCGCACTAAAGGGAACAGGGAAGAGAAGACAGAAGAGAAAGAATAAAGGATGAATGGGAATATTCTTCCCTTTTCTTCTGGCCGAGCTCTCCGAGCCTTATTAGACAAAGGCGCGAGAAGCTGCGCGCCGGCGGTAAGAACAAAAGGTGCTCTCTTTGTTTGGTTTTTCGGGATTCATCTTCCCTAATTTTTTTTTCTCCTTCGCACAGGCGTATAGGCAGCCGTGAGGCACGCTCGACAGTCGCTTCTTCCCTTTGGGAGACAGGCGGTGGGTGCTTGTGCTGCCCTGCGGGGACGAAGCTGGCTAATTGGTTTTTGATCGACAACAAACAGCCGAGCGAAAGCTGGCAGAAAGAGCTGAAAGGACCGCCAGTGGCGGAGAGTGTCGTCCCCGCCCCTACTCCCGTATTTGGCTTCCCGTAGACGTCGACAGTGCCTGTGCGCTCTGTGCCGGACGGAATATGCGGAGGGTAACAATTAAGGCGAGTGCTTCCGATGAAGGGCGAGCCCCAAGCGCCTCTCAGCTGCTGCTCGTCGGATGTCATTTTGGATTCCTTTCGCGACGTCGGCTCTGTTAACACTCGTGGCAACGAAAGTGCACTATAAATGGTGTTTCAGTTTACAATATATGTAATATCTGTAATATCTCTAATAGCTGAATATGTAGCACTCCATAGGGCGTCTCTCAAATCTTCCAAGGTAGCGTGCCAGGAAGCTCAAGGTTGCGTTCCCCTTAATTTAAATTCTCCTTGCGCACGTCGTGTCTTCCGCAGCAAGGTCCGCCAGACAGCCAGGAAAAGCGAGACACATACAACCGCGTCATTCTTCAAGCGAAACACGCTTTACAATCGGCTTCAGTGAACCACCCCATCTGCGCCCAGGTGGGTGTCAATGAGTAATTACTCCCTTATTACAAATCTACTCCACCTTGGGGGATTCCCCTAAACATCTGACCGACCACCCACCCCATCTCCCAGCGTCTAACCAGAAGGAAACGATCTATTAAATGGGCCTAGACTTATCACCATAAAGTTCCGAGTACCTATTCCCTGGCATAAAATTAGCGCCGACACAAACGGGACAGAGTCGTAGAAGACATACACACTAGCGCTGATGGTATCAGCGCTATTGTCTGTGCATGCTTTGTCCCGTTTCCTGCACTGCTAATTTTATGTGTCATGTACCAAACGGCTCCGCCAATTCCTCTTTTGTAGTGTCTGGACGTCCGGAGACGCGAACATAGCCTCAGAGTCACGCAGGGCAGGCCTCCGGGGTTACAAAGCGCTGACAAACCTTCCCTGAAAACGTAATGCCTAAGGGAAGACAAAAAATGGCTGAGGCTTAACTTGGTTAACCCTGGTCAGATGCGAAGCATAGTGATGGCTAGGCTTGTTAATACATGGCTTTCCTTGGTTGAATACTTGGTCATTTTAATACAACCACTAGAAGCCTTCGTCGTGGGGGAAGACAACGGCATGGCTACAGAGGCTAGAAGGTTTTTCTAGTATCGTGAACGGCCGCCGTTTCAAGGGGCCCCTGTGAAACCGGTTTGGATGCACAGCGTAGGTGGCGCTGCAGCTGCCAGGCGTGCGGCTTTTGGCGCGCTATGCAAGCCGCGCCGTTCGCCCAGCCAGTTGGCAAGTGCGCGCGGGCGATTTGTGACATTGAAGGTGATGCCACACATCACGCAATCACATGTGCATCCAAACGCATTCGAAAAAATGCGAGTAAACCTTGCACTTCAGCTGTTCAGTCAGGAGGTACTAAAGGGTATTTTCTTTTACCGGGACCATTTGCAAAGGGACAGCGTCAGAAACATCGAACCGACAGAACGGTTTGTAAAACTAATGGAAAGACTAATTTTTATAATGTCATCTAGAATCCCATCAAAAGGCCTTCGTGCTGATTCAAGAAGTGCACAGTTTTTGAATGAGTTCATTGTTTTTCTCAAGGAATGGGAGGAACATGCTGCACAGTATGGTGGCGGCTTTTTAAGTGCAGGAACTGCCCTTGGCCTGCGTGTAACGATGCAAAGCACACTGTCGCTTGTAAAATACCTGACCACGTCGCTGCAATACAAGTACTTGTTGACTGCAAACCTAAGCCAAGACAGGATGGAGAATGTATTTGGGATTGTGCGCCAGTGCTTCGGTTGCAATGATCATCCAACTGTGGGGCAGTTTTTGATAATTATCAACAACCTTTCTTTCTACAGCCTCGCAAAGCCTCCAAAAGGAGCAAACGTACCTGCAGAAGTCGTGACTGCCCTCTTGCAACCATCTGATGTTCCCAAAGAAAAAAATGAACGAATAACTGAACTTGTCGATAATTTACTGGATGGCGCAAACTTAGCTTCTGCTGCAGAGCTGCTCGAGGAGCACAGCAGCTTGAGCGATCATCAGGGCTGTGTAGACAAAAAAAGTGACAGCAGACTAATTTTTTATGTAGCTGGGTATGTTGTCAGAAAAATCCTTAAAAGATTTCCTTGCCCCGAATGTGCAACTTGTTTCAGCACTTCGCCTTTGCAAGCCGAGTCAAACAACAATGCCTCACTTACTCGAAATTTTGACCATGGAGGCTTAGTTTATCCATCAAGGCCAATTGAACAGCTCATAGTTAAGCTTGAGGACGCATTTACAGTGTTTTCAGCCGCAATGAGCTATACGCAGATAGCATGGTCAACTTTCTGCATTTTCTTCAGGGACGTGAGCTTCAAGGTGTGGGCTGCGCGGAGCATGGACGTCGAATTACGACAGAAGTGGTCAAGTTTTACGCCTTGACTAGGATGCATTTCCTTGTAAAGTCGGTAAACAAAGAGCGCGGCGCGCAGCGCGAAAAGAAAAAGTTGCTGAAAATGAGGCGCTGTCAGTAGCCTCGCACAGGGCACTTCGCACAAAAAAAGGCATTAGTACAGGGTCGTCCACTATTAGTTAGAACCCGCTAGCGCATGGCCGCACACTTCTGAGGGCCACCGCGTGCGACACAGTCGCTCATCGCAGCAAAGTGGCGCAGGAGAAGGAGTACCTGGACGTGGTGCCTCGCGTCATCTGCCACTTCGTTTCGAAGCGAAGCCGTTTCGGACGCAGTGACCGTCTAAAGAGCATGGCCATGCACTAGCGCATTCTAACTAAGAGTGGACGACCCTGTACATTGTTGTCATGGAACCTTGTGTAATAAAGACGTTCCACCCTGCAATTTGTGCCGCTTCCTTTTCTCATTTCGGTATCATGTACAAAATGCGTTTTTACGCTTCTTTACGGCGCAGTAGGTGAGGCCCGACGTGACGCTTGCATTTGCTCCTGCCGCGGCACACTGTCGGTGTTACAGCTAGTCCGTGTCGAATCTAAATGAGAAGAGAACCTATGCCAATGTTTGCACCGTCTTTAACACTTTAACGCCTTGTCAAAGGAGTGATAGCAACCCACACACGATCAACCGACTGAACCAGCGAGCACTACCCATAGGGGCTTCTTGCGCCCACCCGCACGCCAGCGGGCGGCAGCGCCATCTGCCTTGAGCATAGCAAGTTATTTCAGCTGCGCCGGCCCGGTCGCGACACTAGGAAAACCTTCTAGCCTCTGTAGCATGGCTACAGCGGAACGCCGACTAACCCTGGATTGCCACGGACTGGATTGCCACGGAAGCCGCGTCCGCCTGCCCGGTGGAGCGAGCGTTTCACCTTTTGATTGTAAAACATTTTATTCGCCGGGAAGAGCTTGGCAAGAGGTCGCGTTAAGTGGTCGAGAGTACATAGCCCTCGACGACTTTGTCAGCCCACTCCACCGCCAAAACTTGCGTTCTGGGGTCAGAGCTAGCCAGCACGGTCTCCCACCGCTCGAGAGAAGGAGCTGTAACTAGATCACCCGGAGGTGGCTCTATTTTGCAGTCCCACAGGATGTGATCGTAGGTAGCACGTTGGCCACAGTGTTTGCAGTTTGGGTTGTAAAGATCTGGATAAATGTGCGCGAGGAGTGATGGGGTGCGTATCGATCTCGTCTGTAGACGACGCCACGTAACCTCTTGTTCTTTAGTAAGTCTTTTGTCTGGAGGGGGGAAAATTCTCCTCTCTAGTTTAAAATGATTGGTGAGATCATGATATGTGATCATGGAGTCCTTCGTGAAATTCAGGGAGCCAGACTCATCCACTGCCCGGTCGACGAAACCTCGGGCTTTATTGTGGGCTGCCTCGTTCCCCGGATTCCCCGAATGGGCTGGGACCCATATCAATTGGGAATAATTTGGTGAGAATTTGGTTACGTTAAGGATTCTAAGGGAGATGTTTGTAATTCGCCCTTTAGCGAAATTATTGATACCCATTTTGGAATCGCTGAAGATGATGCTCCCTTGGGTATGCGCTAGGGCGAGGGCTATAGCCGCCTCTTCTGCCGTTTCAGAGGATTTCGTTTTGATTGTCGCCGAGACGATGTGGTCACCATTCTCGTTCACAACCACAATTGCAAAGGCATTGGTATTTTTGTATTCTGCCGCATCTACATAAAGTGTTCCAGCGCACTGTCTGTATTTGTTATGTAAGGCTTTGGCTCTTGCTTGTCTTCTACCCTCATGGTGTACGGGGTGCATGTTTTTGGGGAGTGGTTTGATTAGTAGGGCCGTCCTATAGTCGCGGGGTAAGTCTACTTTAGCATCGTTATTCGTAGGTTGAAAGTTAATTCCGAGCCTGGTAAGAATACTCCTGCCAGTTCTGGAATTGGCTAATCGCGCTGTTTGAGCCATTAAATGGGCTTCTTTCAGTTCGTTGTAGGTGTTATGTATTCCTAACCTCATAAGCCTTTCGGTTGAGGCATTTAGTGGGAGTCCTAACGCAGCCTTATAGGCCTGCCGTATCATACTATCCAATTTGTCCTTTTCTGCTTTCGAAAATTTGAGATAAGGGGTGGCATAGAGTATCCTGCTTAGCGCAAAGGCCTGCACTAGTCGGCATAAATCTCTTTCCCTCACCCCTTGTCTGCGGTTAGCTATGCGGCGGATTAATCGCGCCGTCGCTTCTACCGTGCGTTTTAGCTTAGTGAGTGTGTCAGTATTCTTTCCATTCGTTTGTAAATACAACCCCAGTATTCTCATGGTCTGTACCTCTTTGACAGATCGTCCATTAACATAGACGTTTATTTGCGGGGGGGATGTCGTGGTACGCCTAGCTCTTTGTTTACGACGGATCACGAAGAGTTCAGATTTTTGCTCAGAACAAGTGAGGCCGGATTCCCATGCGCATGCCTCAATGATGTCCACTGCTGCTTGGAGTGTGTCTTCTATGTAGCCTTCGCATCCTTTGGTTACCCAAAGTGTGATGTCATCTGCATAGAACGTGTGATGTAGGTCTGGTATTTGTGCCAGTTTGGGGGGAATTTTGATGAGGGAGAGGTTAAAAAGGAAAGGGGACAGGACGGAGCCCTGTGGCGTTCCTTTACTTCCTAGTGTGATTGGGGCAGACTCTATTGTTCCGACCGTTATCACTGCTGTTCTGTTAGTGAGGAAGGATCGGATGTAGTTGTACGTCCTTTCTCCGGGGTTGATTTCTGACAAGTTTGTCAAAATGGCTTTGTGGGTGACGTTGTCGAAAGCTTTAACAAGGTCTAAACCCAATATTGCTTTCGTTCCTGTTCCCTCGTCAGCTTCAATTATGTCCTTGTTAAGCTGCAAGAGTATGTCCTGGGTAGATAGTTGGGCCCTGAATCCTAACATTGTTTCAGGTAGGAGGTTCATGTCCTCCGCATAGTTTTGGAGCCTATTGAGGATGACATGCTCCATGAGTTTGCCTAGGCATGATGTTAATGAAATTGGGCGTAGATTCTCAGTGCTGAGTTTCTTACCCGCTTTAGGAATAAAAGTGATTTTCGCGTGTTTCCACTCTGGTGGTATGTTGCCTGCATGCCAGTATTTGTTCATAAGGTCTGTAACCGCCGCGATCGACGTTGCGTCTAAGTTCCTGAGAGTCTTATTTGTTACTTTGTCTGGTCCCGCCGCAGATGTTGTCCGCAGTTTTCCAATTGCGTACCAGACCTCTGCGTCTGTGATATCTGCGTCTAAATTTGGATTTGGAGTCCCCCGGTAGTCTGGTTGAGTGGTACCATCATCCGTGTTTAGATAACGTTCTGCTAGCTCTTTGATTAGGTCTTCAGTTGTACCCTCATATTTATGTATGAGTCTGTACAGTTGACTTTGTTGCACGGGACGTGTTTGTTCTGGGTCGAGCAGGTGTCTTAGAAGATGCCATGTCTTCTTATTTCCGAGCTGCCCATTGACGCTTTCACATATTTGGTTCCATTGTTGTTTTTGGAGAGTAAGTGTATGTTCCTCGATTCGCCTCTCGATTTCAGCGATCTTTTTGCGTAGTCGCTTGTTGTGTTTTTGCTTCTTCCAGCGTTTTTGGAGGCCTTTTTGTGCCTGCCACAGGTGTAACAGTTTTGAGTCTGCAATCTGCTCCTCCTTCTCAACTGGCACCACAACGCTAGTGGAGCTGACATCCTCATTCAGGGAGATAACCCAGTCGCTAAGGTTAGAGATCTCCTTTGGAGCTGTTTTGTCGCGAAGTTGCCTGAACTTGTCCCAATCCGTGGTTCGTATTTCTTTTGCTTTGTTTTTAAGTTTTGTCGTGGGGAAGGTGATGCTAAGGATGAAGTGATCACTACCAAGGTTTTGCCCGGTGTTGACCCACTTTGCGTCCTTGACGTTTTTAGAGAGGGATAAGTCTGGAGATGTGTCTACACATACACTGTTACCCATGCGTGTGTGGTCGCTCGGGTTGTTTAGCGTTGTGAGCCCTAGTGACTGTATGATTTGCCAGAGCAGGTTCCCTTTCGGAGTTGCTTTGGTATATCCCCATGCTGGGTGTTGAGCGTTGAAGTCTCCCACAATTATTAGTTGAGCCCTAGCAGCCAGCTTTACTGTGTTTATCAACAAGTGTGGGAGTCCATTGCCTTTGTTTCTGGGCGGGTTGTATACATTAAGGATGAAGAGATTTGAGTCTCCTTTTTGCCTTGGTACTATTTCAAGTAGGGTGTAATCTTCTTCCGAATCATTTATAAAATGTTGAATTGCGGTGATATTTCTATGCACCAGAGTGGCTGTGAAGGAGCCGGCTGCGTTACTAGTATCATAATGAGGTGGCAGATATGCTTTATAGCCTGGCAGTGTAGCCCTGCCGCTAGCTTCTTGCAATGCAATCACGTCTGGGGTTGGAACAGACGGTGCTTGTTGGATGTGGAGCTGCAAGTGGGCCCGCTTGCGGCGGAAGCCTCTGCAGTTCCACTGCCAAATTTCAAATTTTTGGCGTGGTGCCATGTTGGGTTATAGATGGTTGTGGCGTCGTGGACAGATCCAAGATGGGGGGTAGGCGGGCCTCGATAGTTGTAAGCCTATCCATTATTTGCTGCATGCAGGTGGCTATTTGGGATACCTGTCCCTCTAGTGTTGCAAAGCGCATATCTATCTCAGCAAATTTGGTAGTAACGAGGCCTTGGAAGGTTGCTTGTTCTGTTGATATAGCGCTAGTTCTCTCTGACAGAGTATTGATGTCTGCCCTGAGTTTGGTAGGCGCTTTCGACGGCTGCGGGGTGTCGGCATTCGAAGCCTCGGCCTTTCTTTTGGATTCCTCGCCTTCTTTTGTAGGAAGCGGTCTTTTAGTTGCTATTCTGGCGTCTGTGTCCGTCGCGTTATGGGCCGAAGACTGGGACGCGGTGGAGGGAGTGTGGCAAATGGCGTCCGTTTCCATCGCATTATTGGTCGAAGCCTGGGACGCGGTGGGTGGCGTTCTAGCCGCAGTGGCATTCTGTACCTGATGCGCTTGTAACAGGCGTTTAATGTCAGCCAACTCTTTTTTAAGGCTGGCAATTTCTCTGTCTCGGGATTGTAGTTGGATCTGAAACTCCTTCTCTCGAGCGTCAATAGATTGGGAGGCCTCTGCTGGCCAGCTCACCTTTTTATTGGAGCGGCTATCGCTGCGTCCGCGGCTCGAGCTTCTCTTGTCGTTCCCTGCAGGGTTCCCCAGGGGCGGGAAGGAGCTGGAGTTGTTCCGGCTGTGGCTGCCTCCTTTTCCGGTAGCACCCTGTTCCTTCTTCCTGGGCCTAGATTGGTGTCCGTGGAGTGATGAGTCGTTGTCCCCTTGCTTGGGTGCCTGGTTGCAATGGGGCGTTCCTTGTTTGTTCTTGGTGATCAGCCGGAATTTGCAGTTCCGGCTGCCTGTGTTGTGGCCCCCGTTGCAGACGATGCAGACGGGTTGGCAGGTTGGCTGTTCTCCCTCAGGTGGAGGCGAGTGATTTTCTCCGCAGCGGCGGCAAAGGTTCGTTGTAGGTTTGTAGCAGACGTCGGCCCGGTGTCCTACCCTCCTGCAGTTGTAGCATACTTCATGTTGCTCCCTGAAGGGGTGGACCCGAAAGACGCCGCACTGATAGATTACTTGGCTGGGTAGCTTCTTTCCAAAAAAGGTGATTTGTATTGTTCTGGACTGTCCGATCCTTCTGGCATCCACAACTTCTATTCCTTCGTTTCTGTTTCCGAAGCCTTGGCGAACCGCTTCGGGCGAGTCTCCCGCGTAGGCGTTGTAAATGACCCCTTTTACCGAGTCTTCGGGCGCCGCCACGTACGACGTAACGTTGTAGGTTTTACCTTGGAGGTTCAGTTTTTCAATCTTGGCGTATGCAGTCGCCCGTTGACGATCGGGCGTGCATAGCGTGAAGGTGTTGTTGGCCGTATTGACTCTGATAATGTCTTCATTCTTCACCGTATCATACGGCAGCCTGGACACCTCGCAGGCGCAGAAGAGTAGTAGTCCGGGCGCAAAGTCCCTCAGATTCCAACCTTGTGGTCGGCAGACGATTTTGTAGTCATCGGTCGGTAAGCGCGGGAGAAGTGCTTTCTTGCTGAGTGCAAGTAGCTTTTTCCCGTTCTTTCGCGATGGAAAATTGGAATTAGACTTGCCTTGGCGGTGCCCCTGCGCAGGCTCGTCGTCGGTTGATGCGGGCCCTTTATTCTTCAGGCCTCGTTGTCGGTCGCGGTACCGAAGAATGGTTTCCCATTTTCCGTCCTCGAGCTCCGACGCTGATATTTTCTCGCCTTCCACGGCGTACTCCATCTTTGCAGGTCCCTGGGAGCTCAGTTCCCGGCGGAGAGGTGACGAGCTAGGTCGAGCTCGATGGCTAGGCCGGCAGTCAGCCGGCAATATGCCTAGGTGTCCGTAGATTGGCAAAATCCGGCTTCAGCAGGCACTGGACAATGGCCCGGATGTCGTCCAAAATATTCAAGCCCGAAGGCTGACGCTTTCTGCCGAAAAGTGGCTTCGAGGCAGGAGCCCATGCGAGACACGTCAGCACAGCTCCGTCCTCTTCCTCTTACGCGTTTCACCTACACCGAGTGTGAATGCGCGTTCGAAATGCGCGGGAATGCCGCTCGAGGACATTCCGGTGTCTGGGCGATGGCATCGTTCTCCCTCTCCCAGCGCGTGACGGCGATCTGTCGTGACGTCATGTGTCACGTGGTGCGTCGTCACTGTACCACGTGGTCTGCACGGCGTGCAACCACAGCGACGGCGCGAGGTGGACCCTCATCTTCCTCTGTCGTGACGTCATGTGTCACGTGGTGTGCACGGCGCGTAACCACGGCGAAGGGCTGTAGTGTACCTCTAGTAATATGCTTCGCATAAAATAAAACGAAACATTTAGCCAAAGCTAGTCAAAAGACAAGAACCCGAATGCTGACCGGTCAGCTCAATACTTGATTCCGCCTGTTGTTCAAAGTAATTTTACGTGGGGAAGAACGTTGTTGAAGTTCCAAGCTTAAGCGCATCAAAGACAAGGGACGGAGAACGAGATGAACACACACA
The DNA here is from genome assembly GCF_055824585.1 of Amblyomma mixtum. Classification (NCBI taxonomy): domain Eukaryota; kingdom Metazoa; phylum Arthropoda; class Arachnida; order Ixodida; family Ixodidae; genus Amblyomma; species Amblyomma mixtum. The sequence continues at coordinate 68,572,635 of NC_143017.1, read as the reverse complement.
GCGCTATTTATATAACCCTCTCCGTCCTTTGTCTTTGACGCGCCAAAGCTTGGAAATTTAAACCGAGAAGCCCAAGTATCGACGTTATTAATGCAGTCAGTGGCACTCCGTTTGATGATAGCATCACAGCAAGCACGCTGAGACTGCCGAGCTGCACAATAAGAACAACGGGGTGCTCTACATTCTGGCATCAAATATGCAGCACTATAAAACAGCAGAGTACATAAGAAACCTCACCGAATGCTCACAACCTATGCCAGCGCACAGGCACGCACACGCGCGCTTCTCCCTTCAGACCGCGGCGCACGCTGGCTCGCAAACAATAAATAACGCATGCGGTTTCAATGTTTGGACCCGACAGCCATTCTGATACATGTCAGGCCCGTTCAGTCTCAATGCAACTCTTCGGGCGTACGTCGTCTTCGTCGAAGCGGCGAAGAGGATGCCGTCAGGCGGGCGCGCAAGGTGTCGATGCCTTCGATGCAATCTCGTCGCACTACCGTTGGACGAACGTGCGCGGGGAAGGGAATGAAAACAACACAAAAAAAAAACACAGAATGGGAAAAGGGAAAGCGGAGTGGCGAGAGAAGCGAAGAAAGAACGAAGAGCTCGGCGCACCGACCTGCGCTTGGCACCAGCGTTCTCCGCTCCCTCGGCCCCTCCGACGCCACCGCCAACCAACAGCGTATATACGAATGGGCCGCCGCGTTTAGGCTATCCCTGTACTCGTCTCAATGGCGCGCTAGAAAGACCCGCCTGAGGCGCATAAGGCCCGGCACGAACTCTCTCCGGATTCTGCTCGAAAGGGGGCTCAGCCAGAAAGGCAGAAGGAAAGAAACGGAAGAAACAGCCTATGCGGGTAACAGCAGGTTCACAAGAAAGACGCCCGTGGAAAGGGAAGAAACAAGAAAACATGAGAGAGCAGCAGCAGCGATTTCGTGATCATATATGTTTATACAAAATACAAACAGCCGCACGTCCCCGATGGGAAAAGTAACGGTGGCGCGCAAGCCGAATGGGAATTCTTACGTTCGCAAGCAAAATGTTTTAGTGCGAATTCAGCACTGGGCGCTGCCGACGCTGCCTTTGGCCCCCGCGCAAAGCGTCCTGTTTGTGTGCGCGCCGGTGCTGCCCTCGCCGCTGTTCTTTTATTCCTCGCCTGCGGTCCCGTCTCTCTACTTGCTGCTTGTTGACTCGCTTTCCTGTAACACGGGCTCCCTCTCTCTCACTCTCACCCCCCCCCCCCCTGCCTCCTCTTTCTCTTATTTTTATGCTACCTCCCACCCCTCCCCTTTAACCTTCCCTCTACTTCGCCCCTTTTGCCTCGCTTGTTTCGCTCGAGTCGCGTCCATTCTCGCAGTCGTTTTCGAGCCGTTCGTGTCGGATCAGCTTGAGCTGAAACAAGGAATACGTATACGTATACCGCCAGAAGCAGGAGGCGGCCCACTGCTCTCTATTTACATAGCCGATTCGATCTTCCCTCGGCACAAATTCGCGCCTGAAAAAGCAGCCTAGATTCGTTTTCTCCGTTTCAGACGGTTGCGTAAGAGCCTCAGGGTTGAGAAAACTATTTCTGGAAGATTTTCGCTGGCCGTCAGTCAGCGGTCGAGTGACCTCTAGCTGCACTCCTTCGAGAAGCGAGGTTTGGATCTGGGTTGGAGACCATTATTTTGCGTTGCGCTTCGCGGCTCGTATTATTTGTCTTCATGTCTTTGAAACATATTTTAAATTATTTTCCAAATTATTCAGTGACCTCTATTTCAAACAATATAGCACTAACAACAAAGAATGGTAATGGTTCCAAAATATGCTTAGAAAAGCATCCCTGAACGACTTCATGATGAAGCTTCAGTCGTGCCGACCGCCAATGAATGCATTCTCTCGCCTCCTCTGGTAAGAAGCCATGCTTCTTTCTATCTTTTATCTATTTATTTATTTTTTTCAAGCGAAAGCAGCGTCCGCTTCGAAGCGATTGCTCGCGTCTTGCACGCCACGCGACTCCCCCGAAAGGCGCATGTTGAAAAACAAACGCAAACATCCGATTCGTTTAGTTGTTACCGTTCCGTCTTGTTCGAGTCACTCTTCCGCTCTTGAATCTCGTTTGCGCACTTTTTTTTTCTGTCCCACTTTCTGTTTTCCGATGCGCACTGATTTTCTTGCTGCGTCGCAACTAGACAGAAACCTTTGCTGCGCTATGCGAGGAAGGGGTTGGGGGTAATGCCCCGCGAAGGAAGCCTCGAGGTAGGAAAAAAAAATAAGCAGGAACACAAGCGAAAGGAGGTGCCCGAGAGAGTGTGTGCCAATTGAAAGCGGAACCACCGCCAAGGATGCTGCTCTTCCATCCGGATCGAGCCCCGGGTCCGACCAGCCCCAAGGAAAGGCTCTGAATGAGATGCATTTTGGCCGCTTCCTTTCTTTTTTTTTTATGCCCCCTTCTACTCCCTCTCCCCCTGCATCTTCTCTCTTTCTTTCTCTCTCTTCCTTCTCCGAGTCTCTGCTGCCCCTCTTTCAGCTCGTTTGCTCCCGCCACCCATTCGCTCGTTCTCGCGGTCATTTCCGCGCATGCGAGGTTGCCTTCTCGCGACTTCTGTTTACCAATTTATTCCCGCTGACTCTTCAGGTTTTTTTTCTCCCTTCTTTTTCCCGCGCCCTCTTTTCTTTTTTCTTCTTCTATCGTTTCTCTGCCCTTTCGTGGCCCTCTCCTCCCACGCGCACCGCCAACTGTAGGGAACAAGCAGCGCCATATACCGGCGGGTCCACTCTAAATCATCTGCTCCCGCAATTCGTGTTCAAATAGTCTACATAAAGCATCCGCTGTCCCACTCCTTTCGGCCACATACGCGCCTCTGTCGTTTTTTTTCTTTTTTTTTTTTTAGCGCAGACTTCTTTTACTTCTGCCTCCGTTTCTGACGGCCAAATCGCGTAGTTCTTTTCTTCTTTCCTTTTTTTTCTGTAGCGTTGCACACAATTTTCTTCGCGGGTCTAATGTCTTGCGACGTTATCACCGCGTTTTTCCTACCCCCCCCCCCCCCCCCCCCCCATCCCACGTTCCCTATACTATCCCTAGTCCGTGCGGCCGAGAGTGCGCTTTACGCCTTCCCGCCCGCTACGAGACGTCGCGATTTTTAAACGCCCGTCCGGAGGACGCATGACCGCGTGCAAGTCACAACAGCTGCAAAAGAGAAAAGATAAACAACAAAAAAGTAGTCTGTAAAAGACCGAGAGAAAAAAAAAGAACCTTCTTTCTTTATGACCTTTTCCCACTCCTCCTCTTCTATATCCCTTCGTTCCTCCGAGAGCGCGGGAGCCAGCTGCATAATATTCGTATTCCTGCTGACTGCCATGAGTGCGGGGAGAGCGAGTGGATGTTGGCGTTGGGAGAAGGTGATGCCCGGATGGAGGGGTAAGTGTTGCTACGAGGAAGGCCAGCTGAGAGCGCATGTCTCTTTCTCAGGGATAGACGACGCGCCCACTATTTTCCAACCCTTTTCTTTCTTCTCCCTTCTTCTTTTCTTCGCGCCTTCTTTTCGGCACGTCGAAGCAATGCGCGCACGCGGTCTGCTCCAGATACACAGCAGCCAAGCCGGCAATATATTCGAACTGGTCGCCGTTTACTCCGACAGCGTATTTTCATCGTGCGCCGTCCTCGCTGCAAGCTTGGTCGTCTTCCCGCTCGCGTTTTGCCTCTTTAGATTTTTTTTTTGTAGAGCTATTTCGTCCTCTCCGTAGGCGTTCTCTTTCAAAGGCATCGTTCCGTTTTACGACGCTGCATTTGGATAACAGCCACGCTGCTCAGCGGCCTGGAAAGAAGAGCCACCCGCTAGGAAACTGCCGCGAATCGGCATGTATACAGACAAAGAAAAAGTAAGCTTGCCGCCAAAAGAAAGCCACAATGGCAGGCGAGTGTCAGGTGGCCTTTTATCGATTTAGCTGTTGCGCTGTGTTTACATTTGACGTTATCTCATTGTAGTGCCAGTGGAGACTACAAAAAAAAAAAAGGATATCGCGGCGTCCATTGCAAAAACCGCCAAATTACGGCAATTTTTCCCCAGTGGTACGCAGGGTCGCCTCGTTTTTTCGCCGCTATCTCGAACGTAGCGTCATTAGTTAGGTTTGGCTTTCCCAGGCGGTTACAAGCATGCAAGAGAAATTATGAGAAGCTTTCCGTTTACAATACCTAGCTTCTTACGAACACGAGCAATCAATACGCAAGAAACAGTGCCGTGTCATATTCTGCGTATAGTTCTTCGCTTTTCTTCTTTTGCATCTGCCGTGGCAAGACGAGGTGCGGAAGCACGCATTCACAAAAGTTCCATTCGTTTCTTTGTGCATCGGCACTCAGTGCACGGAATTTTAGAACACTGCGTTATGACTTCATTTGCGTCGTCCTTTCGACAGCTGACGGCGCAGAGCTAAGTGAAACGTTTCAAGAACAAAAAGTTAATGCACCGAGGAGTTCAATAGCTGCGTAGACATTAAGGACTTCGGCGTCAGCGTCATCAAAAAGCGAAAATAACCCGATATTGCCAGAGGCTTCGTTAACGCTTTTTTTTTTTTTTTTTTGCGAACGCTACGCGAGTCGCCGAGCCCTTTGGCGGAGCTGAGGAAAGGCCATACTGCGCATGCGCGAGAAGCAGTGACGTCACACGGCGCACAGCTGGCGCGCCGCCGCCGTCGCTGCGCGGGTGGCTCAGAGGTGCCGCCGCCGCGCTCGCCAGTTCCGCATGCGCAGTAGTGGCGCATAGCTAGCGTGCCGGGGCCGCCGCCGCTGCCGCGCGCTCTCCATCGTCCCTCTCTCTCTCCTCGTTGCTTTCGCAATCATCCAGGCTTAACCAGAGCTAAACCACTGCCAATTTTTGTTATTTATTAAACAGGTGCGCCCACGCACTTTGGGCGACGTTTATTTATTAGAAGCAGGCAGAGCTCCTGTGCACGTAATATGGTTGGATGCACAAGGATCGAGCTCCAATTCACAGAAGGCAAAAGGCACGCGGACTCAAGGCATATTACTTATTAACCCTGCGAGTATACGTGAACACTACCTGATCCCTGCTGCTCGCATCGGCGCGTGCGTCCTGTAAGCCTTGTAAAGCCGAGCGAAGGCCTCACTGAAAGTGTTCTTGATGCACGTGGCGAGATTGACCCGAAGAAGTGTAGAGGAAACCCGGATACAAATAAAGCGCCAAAAAGAAAGAACAGAGAGAGGTATACTTGAAAGCGCGAGGCGGAAGTGTGAGAACAAAGGCTTCGGGCTCTTCTCAAACAAGATTACTATTTGATTACTGCGACGGCCGGATTCAGGGATTGGCCGGCAGGGGCCGGGGAAAAAAAAAAACATTCTCGAAGGACGCGAGCCACGGTCTAGGGATTTTTCGGAGACAGATCAAAAGATGAGAGAAGCCGGCGAAGGATAGCGGTGGCCGACACCTGTAATGTAAAGACCGATACCAACAAGGAAAGAGGAGTTAAAAGAAAGCTTCCGAGAGGGCGATAAATTTAACACGGAGCCGAACGGTCGAGAAATTCAACGGCACACGTACTTATACGGTGCAGTGACAGCTTCTGTTGCGGTAAGCGGGAGAAAACCGAAACGCACAGAAACTTGCGCCGCGAGAATGACGAGAGCGAAACGATGAGACGGGCGGCTGAAAAAAAAAAAAGAGTGAAAATCCGCGCAGCTATGGACGGATGGACGAGCGGACAGGCAGGCTCGCACGCCAAGGAAAGGATTAAGTGTGCGCGCAAAGTAGGTGCGGCTGAAGCTGGCATCCCCAGAGGTAATCGGATATATCGAGAGTGAAGCGCTGCAAAGAAGAGGGACGTAGAAAGCAGGAAGTGGGTAGCTAAAGGAAAGTCTTATTTTTTTTTCTTCTCAGAGGCTTGAGTCCTTTTTTTCTGTTTTTGAGAAGCTCTAGCTGCTGGTAGCCAGCTGAGTAAACTTAGTGCACAAAGTGTGAACCTCAGCGTTGAATTCGTGTGGAGGTGGCAGATTTAGATAAAAAATTTATTGGTGGAGAAATTGTTACTCTCCTGAATTTCTCATCCAGGAGACCTTTGTTTTCGAGCCGTGACAGGAAGGCGTGTGCGTCTGCAATTCATTTGGCTTCTAGCTAAGCACTTGGACCCAGCAGTTCACACTGGAAGGTGCACGCTGGCTTGCTGTCATATGCGCGTCGACCTTTTAAAATCCGAATCCTTTCTTTTGCTGCCACTAAGGCAGTTCAAGCTGCCGTGGTGGCTCAGTGTTTATGGCGCTCGGCTGCTGACCCGAAAGACGCGGGTTCGATGCCGGCCGCGGCGGTCTAATCTCGATGGAGGCGAAAAATTCTAGAGGCCCGTGTACTGTACGATGTCGGTGCACGTTAAAGAACCCCAGGTGGTCGAAATTATCCGGAGCCCTTCACTATGGCGACCCTTATAGCCTGAGGCGCTTTGGGACGTTGCACTCCCGTGAACCATAAACGAAGGCAGTTCACAGTTAAAATGAGACAAGCGGTTTTCAACCAAACCGGTCAAAACTGATAAATTCGCGCTAAAAGGCACAGACACACGAAAACACAAACGGACGAAGCGCGTACTAGTTGAAAGTACGCGCTTTGTCCGTTTGTGTTTTCGTGTGTCTGTGCCTTTTAGCGCGAATTGATCAGTATGAAGCAGCAACTAGCCCCCGCTCTTGCATTGTTATCGGTCAAAACTGCCCAACCGGGCTGCGTGTTCCATCCGTCTGAACGCATGCTATCTCCGCAGCGCTTACCATTCTGAGCTCTACGCTCGACGCGTCGACGGAAACCAAATCCAAGAAATCTCACTCGGACGACGGCAGTGCTTAGTCGTAAGCCTGGAACACCTCTGCGAACAGTGCGTGCCGTCGAAATCTCTTTCGAACTTCCGCTAACTATGCAAATTTATCTCCCTTCTCCGTGGCCCAGCAGAGATCCGTTCGACGGTCCGGTACGACGTACTCTCCCCTTCCGGGCAGCGGTCCACCCTAGCTCAGCTCGGCCGCCCGCTCGCTTGAATTGCAAAGTTCAGGTGCGGGCGAGCGCTCGAGCACCGCGGACGGCCTCGCACTGTTCCTTGCGGAGCGAGCTGAATTCGAGAGGTCACTTCGAGCCCCTACGACGACGAAGAGCGACGCAGCAGGACAAGGCGTCATCGACGATCTCAGCCCCCGTTTGCACAGTTCTCGTGCAAACACCTTCGCCCCGTGTGACTCAGTAGTGAGCACTGGACGGCGGCCGCCTTCTATCCATACACTCCGGCGCCTTGGTCGCGCCGCCGGGCAATTTCCGCGCACCGAGTCAATACGCCACCTACGCGGCGCCTTTTCCGGGGAGCCAACTTTTAATTCCGCCGGCTAAAATATTCTCACCCTTGGCTCGTTTGTACAACACCTTCGGCGGGCGTTTCCACCTCGTCTCTCTTATCGGCGCTGAGAGTACGTATACTAGACGAAGGGTAAACTTTGAGAGGCACCGTGGGCTTCAAGTTTCGCTGTTCTCGGTAAGCGTCATCAGGCTGGGCGCTCTGTCTCTGCGCGCTCGGTATGAGGTAACCGATGACGCCATTCTCTATGTGCTAATAGGTTGATCGCTGCGCTATAAATGTTAGGTGCACTAACGGTCTTCAGCACAATGCAGCGACACGGCGGCTTGAGGCTATAAATTTTTCCCCGAAGCTCGTTGACTTGGTGCCTGAATTGGTTGGTGGGCTCACGAAGCGTCCGTGTAGCAATGAACCAAGAGCGTACACGACAAGCAACTTTCGCCTTTCTCAACAGAGCTCAGCCAACGGTTTAAAAGGATGACACAGGTCGCCTATGACCGGTCACACTGCTTTCATCATATTCAGTAATTAGCACCAGACCGCTACGAAGTATGTATGAACTTTGCTGTCCCTCTAGGGATTAATCTGCAAGTTTCGATGGTCGGCTCACTTTGCACTTTGTGTACGTCGAAACCAAAGGTCGATGCGAGACTGCCGCCCAGGCAATATTTAGGCCCATAAGAGCGTTTCAGCAGCCTATGTGTACACAGCGCATACCCCGCGGAGCACTCCCAGAGTCGCCAAAGACCGCCCTAATTGCCGCAGTAATTACTGCGGCGCAGAGAACCGCGCTCCATAACGCGACGAGTCCTCCCGAACAATGAGTCGTCACTCCGCCCACGCCGCAGTACGCGACGGGGTGCTTTGTTATATATGCACCCGAGGCCTCTATGGGCCGCCCGCCACCACTTTCGATCGAGAGAGACGACGCGCCGTAATTTACCCGTGCATCGGCGCACAGGCGATTCGAAGGTCGGACCGACGACGGCATCGCTTGATGGCGGGAAATTACAATAGCTTCTCCGTGCGCCCAGCGCCGCGCTCGGAGTATAGACTTCGTTCGGTCAGGCTTTTTTTTTTCTTTTGCTAGATATTTTCCTCCCGAGTTTCGAAATTGGGCGAACAGGAATGCGGGCAAGGGCCACGGCCGGAGATCACTTCTCTCCCATTCACTCATTCATTTCTGGTCGTGAAAGTATGACAAAAGGTTTCGAGAAAGGACGCCCGGCCGACAGGGTAGATTGGCCTCGTTCGATAGTTAAGCGGGGGACGGCGACCGAGTGCTTGGGCAAGATCCTTAATCATGGTAGTTTTCCAGGTAAATGAACTCGCTGTGAACTTACGAAGAAAAATGTCGCTCCGGCCTCGGGGCAGTGATTTGTTGAGATAGAAAAAAAAAAATCTGCCTTTAATAACCTCCCTCTCTTACTGCTAAAACACCGCCTTCTTAGATTTTTTTCATCATTCTGGTGAATCCTGGTTAACTGATGTGTGCAGTTTTTCATCATTAGCCGATAGGCGCATTTTTCATGAAGTCGGCGCAGGCGAAATTGCAGCTATGATAAAGGGTTCTGAGTGTAACGTAATTGCGGTAGGGTGCGCATAATTTGTTATTGTGATTTACTATCTTTAAATGAGCAGTCAAGGCAGACTAAAACCGTTACCCTCACGAAACTGTTCAGAAGCAAATTTTGCGACAGAAAACATGCCTCAAAAAGACGATATGCGTCACTTGTCATTTCGCCGGCGGCCACGCGTATCCAAAGCGGAAGGCTGTTTACACTTTTTAAAGAACAACTGCCTTGCACATCCACTTGCCGTGTCGGCCACCATACACTTTACACTGAGAGTGACCGCAAACACTCGAAGAATGGAAGCCTTGAAAGATAAATGGGCCTCGTAAACATGCGCGTAAGCATGTTCAGATCATCTAGCATGTTCAGATCATCATTCGGTGCGCGAACATATGCCCACAGAAAACTCCATTCTCTACTGAAACGTATTTCATCCTGAGCCGTGTGAGGGAGTGGTACAAAAAAAACTGCTCTTTGCAAATGAGGAAAACAACAGTCTGTCGAACAGACATCTTTGTTTCCGCTAACTCCTCGAGATTATGTCTCATTCAAATAATAATGTTGGGTTTGGAGATGGTAGTATGGGTTTGTTCATAGAATTCATATTACGCGTCTATTTGAACAGTAACTGGACACATTGGTCGTTGGTTTACAGCGCAAGGTGTGAGTTTGGGCTGAGCTTTCAGGTCTCACGGATATCTTAGGTTAAGTGAATGTGCCCTGTAACAATCAAGTTTATTTTTATTCCCGGCTTTTCCAAATTCAGTATAGAGAGTCTTGGGTCTGTTACCGCGAATCGTACCGTTTTGGCTGAACGGGAAATCTTGCGTCAACGTCGCGATGTCTGGGCCCTACAAAAAAACAGCAACAAAAAACACGAGAAGCGTTGACGACGCACGAGTCGTTACGGCGGGACAGACAAAAGCACGTCGCAAGCAGCACATAAATCAGAAGCGGCTTGTTTTTAAGCAAAAGTCATTCGATGCGTTCAGGCCGCCGACGACAGGTTATTGAAAAGGGCTTTGTCGACAAAGACCAAACAAAGCTCCTGTTTGATCAAAAACAGGGAAGCGACGAGAAACAAAACAAAAGGAAACGGGCGCAACCAAAGTGGCGCGACGACGCAGCCTGAAAGACGACTGCTGGGAAGGCAAACGAATATTGCTCAATAAGCTGGAGAAGAAAATGGGGCAAAAAAGGTTTCGGGAAACGACAGGCGGGGGTGGGAGGGTTGGAGCTCCGGAAATTAGGTTATCCCCCAAAGTTGAAGCTCCGGGCCAGAATCGCATAAACCCTTCTCGGGCCTCATGCGCGCCGTAAAAAGGAACAATAGAGGGGCGCGCCTCTTAAAGCTGCGTAGCGTCATTCCGCGACCAGTGCGCCAACGCGCGGCGGCGAGAGCCACTATACTCACGTTCGCTTGCGCCTGCCTTCAGTTCGTCTATTACCACTGTTGCAACTCTGCTGGTATACGTGCAACTTTCGCGCGAAAGAAGAAGAATGCGTCGACGAAAACTAAAAGAAAAAAAAAAACGAGGAAAGGGTGGAACCTTCTACGCTCGGTCATTCGGTCTGCAGCGTTCTAGTCTGAGTGACCCGCGAAAAAGACTGGCCCTCGGCCATTCAACAGCCCACTCAATTTTTCTGAGGGCGGATATACGCCACCAAAGTGGAGCGACAAAAATATCACTGCCAACTAAAATTAACAAAAAAAAAAACAAACAAAACTTGCGGTTTCCTCTTTGCATAGCTACCTGGCTCTCTCCCTCCGCAGGCTATCTCCTCAATTTTTGTCTAACCCCCCCTCCCCAAAGATTGGTTTATTGGGGTTTAACGTCCCAAAGCGACTCAGGCTATGAGGGACGCCGTAGTGAAGGGCTCCGGAAATTTCGACCATCTGGGGTTCTTTAACGTGCACTGACATCGAACAGTACGCGGGCCTCTAGAATTTCGCCTTCATCGAAATTCGGCCGCCGCAGCCGGGATCGAACCCGCGTCTTTCGGGTCAGCAGCCGAGCGCCGCAACCACTGAGCCACCGCGGCGGGGCCCCTCCCCAAAGAAAAGGTTGATTGCCAGGGAAATGATGAAGACACGAATTAAGCAATCTAGGCAGCTTTGATCACCTCACTGGCTTCGCGGCTTGTCTTTAATCAGAAATACTACTGCAAATTCTCCTCTTCAACGTACTATTTCTCCTTTCCCTCCAGGAATGTAGACGAGGTGCGCCTTCAGTGGCAGGTGCTTGTGCACGTCATCGCTTTTTGTTTCTCATGTTTCAGGTAGTTCAATATAGTACTGATTAAAATAATAATAACTAAAATCTTTGAGACAACTGCGGATACCGCATTGGAGTAATGCGAAATCAAAACGTCCACATACTATATCGAAGTCTGTGGCTGTCTGGCCCATGTATGACAACGATGTCAATGGCTGTTTTGACGTCTACGTGTCCTTACGCGCTTTTCGCGTTTAATTAAGTAAATTACACTTCACCAACTAAATTCTTCCCACGGCAGCATTTCATCACACACTATCTGTCACGATCACACTTTCACACATTTATCTTCAGAGAACGACGGAATCGTGCGGACAAAACTGCGGACATTTTTTACTGACGCGACTGAGCCATATGATGGTCCCGCATTAACAACAATCGGATCCAACTCATCAAGTAAGCATAAGCGAGAAGTTTTGCTTTTGCTAGTAAGTCTAGTTATTTACGGACGAGCGTCGATTCGGAATTCTGCTCACTTCGAGAGGACGTTGTTTCGGGGCGAATTTCTAGTCAGTGCCTCTAAAGTGTCATGAGTGGAGAATTTTAAGCATCAGCTATTTCAGGTCGCAGCAATTTTGCGCCAGTACGAACATACTTTCTCTCAACGCGAATTTGTTTTGTTTTTTTGTCAACTGACTACACGCGTCCAGCCTACGTGTTTCGATCCTTCGAGCCTCGTCACAAGCGGGAATACAGGTCTCAAGAAACGTGCATCTCGATTCAGCGCAGCTAGACTGCTTGTTATCACCTCGCTTTAAAAAAAGTGTGTGTGTGTGTGTGTGTGGGGGGGGGGGGGGGGGGGGGGGGGGGGGGGGGGGGAATTGCGTGTGGTTCGAAGGCCACATCGACCGTTAAAGAAACGACGCCTATCTGTTTGCGGAGATCTTCATTTACGTTTGGCGTCCTAATGGAAAAGAATGGATTTGGTGCTTCGACATTGTAGATGACATTTCGCCAAAACAAGGACGCACGGATTCCCCACAGTTTACCCGCTTCCTGTTTTGGGCTTCCACACAAGCAGACCGCTAACCATGTTATTTTCTTGGGAAATAAACAAAAGCGCTTCGTACCGGATGCACTCTGGGCAAAAAAATAAATATATAAATATAACGAAAGCAGCTCGCAGCCTAATCATTCTAAAAGGCAAGTTGAAACGCAAATGTTTCCCCAGTTTAAAATGATGAAAGGGGAACTGAAGAAGCTCTGGAACTCGAAGAGCTCAATCTTTAAAGGCTCGAATGTGCGAACTTTGCACGAAAACCATGATAAGCCTTTTTGTGCTAGCATTTGTGCTAGCAATGGTGACGTAACAGCCGAATAAAGCCCCTTCGGTGTTCAGGCTTCTCCGCAGTGCACAGCGCCGTACAGAAGCGGCAACGATGACGTCATGTACAGCAGGGCTACGTTTCTAGGGAAGAAAATGGGGCCTAAATGAACGAACGCCATCGAAAGTAAAGCCTACGAAACATTGCTTGCCGGTGTCGCATGACACACAGCAGCATCTGCGGGAAGGCAGCGGAAAGCTGGAATATCGGTAACAATGACGTCATCGCCGAGCTTCTCGAACTTCTTTGAAACTGGGAGAGAAAGCTCGAGATTTAATCGACGATTACGTCACAATTCCAAACGCTAGAGCAAAACTGCTTCGCGTGGTTTACATGTAAGCTTCATACCTTCAAATCCTTGAATCCCGTAGAATTCTCAAAAACCATTTCACCTTCCCTTCAACAGGGTTTCCAAACGCGCGACAAAGTTTATGTCGTCCTTTCGTAACGCAGGATATTCTTGTAGTAAGCCCATTTTCTGCAGGATGGCACAGTCTTCTTCGCATTCAAGGCGTCCATGGTTGATTACACTCACCCTGCCCCACCTCCCTTACCCGCGTTAGGCCTCAAGCCAACCATTTCAGCGAATTCATTACTCTATCTGTCTCTATCGCTTTTTCCAGTCGTCATAACAGCACTTCTCTATCGGGATACCGGGAAATTCGTCGTGGCGACAGAGACACTTCGGTCATTATTAGAATTCTCCACTTAGTACAGAAGCCTCCCACGTCTTAAAAAGTGTTTGTTCTGAAACACACACAAAAAAAAAACATTTGTCGAATGAAAAAAAAAAAACATTCTGTTATGCTGGGTAGCACATTGCTCGTAGAAACGACTGCCCAGTGAGATAACGGAGTGCGCATTCATTCCGTATCATGTTCGCATCCAGCCCGCAGGCACATAACAAGAAAGGTAGTTGCGTTGGGAAACAGATCTGCACCAGAATAGTCGTTGGGCAATACATTTAAACATCGCCAGCGTTGAGATGTTGAGGTTTTAAGTGTATGTCACACATTTGTAAACTGTGTCATGTTTCGTACCAGTGTTCTCGCAAATCTATGCTCATACTATGAGAACAACTATACCCCATCTCTATGTTCATACTATGTGAACAACTATACCCCATCTTTATGCTCATACTATGAGAAAAACTACACCCCATCTCTGTGCTCCTATATGTGAGCAACTATACCCCACCTTTGTTGCTTAGCGCAACGCCTTTTTGTAGCCAGTCTCATTTCAAGTAGCAGGTAGGAGCATGTTTACAAAAGAACAGGTTTGGTCCCATGCGTCACACTAGTCGCGCTCTGTTTGTCCTTTCTGAAGCAACTGACTCCGGAAATCTGACATCGTGGCGCAGTTTTAGAAACGATACGTCCCAAAGCTAAATCACGGCCACGAAACACGGTGTAGATGTATCAGAATCTAACGCTCGGATGTTTTGAATTTGCTCTAGCAGAGTCAAAACGAAGTCCTGAAATCCGTAAATTGAACTCGCGAACTCGCGTTCAGCACTAGGCGTGAGCAGGCTTCACAAGAGGTTTACACGCCGAGGACTCGTTCCATTGCACGTTCTTCGGGCTTCAACGAGAAAGGTTGCTGTGTTTAAGCAATAGTCGTATAGAAATCGCGCCACCTCACGAACGTTAGAGGCGGCCGCAATGGAGAGTCTCGGCCCCCGCTGTCGGAGCCGTCTCACGGAGAATGAGAAGGCATGCGTGTCGCCGCACCTGGCCCAAGAGAAGAGGACGACGCACTCCCCCACAACCGCACATCGTGCGCATGTGGTCACGAACCCGTGCCACCAGTGGCGTGCTCACCTGCGAGAGAAAAAGAAAAGAAAAAACAGGGAATCAGCTCTTTTCACGGCTTGCCGAACACGCGAGGTGGGCGTCCCTGCGGACGACGCCCACACGCGCACGCGACGAGAAGAGTACGCGAGGCATGACTGAAACCGACGCTGCGCTCCTTTGCTTACTCAAAGAAGAGGTCGGGCTTCTGACTCACTCTCACAAGTGCGAGGAAAAGTACCCTTCGTAAATTAGGCGTACTATCGGGGACAAAAGTGGTATACTCCACGCGGCGGGAGCCGGAGCAACGGAAAACTGCTTTGCAACGCCATCTACAGGCGGCATCTGGGATCGAGACAACCAATGCGTGACCTTTATTATCAGCAGGCATGTCCCTTGGCTCGGTTCAATGTTTCGTGCTTTAGCTCGCCAAAATGCCGCAGTTTTTCGTTGCTCCGGCTCCCACCGCATGGAGTATACCACTTTTGTCCCCGATAGTAACATTAACAGTTGCGATCAGAACCGCGAGCTGCGAAGTTTTACTTAAAACAAGTACAATTCTTTTTCAACACAAAGTGAACAAGGAAAGGGGAATCCTCAGGGTGCAACGTCAGCACCCGGAGGCTTTCCCTTCTCTTATTCACTCTGTGTTGTCAAAAAAAAAAAAAAACAATCTACACAGACTACAATTATTTTTATCGCTGCTTCCTTTGAGTGCTATCTTTTTGTAATGAAAACAGGTATTAAAAGCCATCACAATCAGTACTGCGAGAAGTAGAAAAGTGAGGGAGTGATTAGCACACTGTATTTTACGGATACAGTCACGGCCATTACTTAAGGGCAGCGATACGATGGTTAGCAACCTCTTCTCGCTGTACAGGCGCTTTGAATTTAGCGAATTACGTTCATGCTACTTCACGAAGCATTTCTGCGTGAAATCCAACTAAGACAATATACCACATGCAACTTTCGCCTCTCACTACCGAGTCCGGCTAGTTCGGTCCCCAGTTCAGAAGCGCAACGCAAGAAGGCTATGTCACGGCGTGCGATTCGCATCACTTTAAATATCTGCCGTTATGAACTCGGTGTGAACGCTACCCCGAAACAGATTCACAAGGTTATGTGATCTCTTGTCTTAGGAGCTTGCTTCAGAAGTGGGAGGAAAAGTGCGCTCTTAGCTTTTTTTCTCTCGTGTCCTTGAGAGTTCTAAAGATGCAGATCCTTTGTTTCGATTAAGGTGACAATGGCTTTGAGAGCGTCAGACACGTTTTTCTTTCAAACTACTCAAGCTGAAGAATTCACAGTTTGTAGGATTCAGGTGATATATACCGCATTTTTTTTAGTCGGCTAGAGTGGAATGATCGTTGTCCGACAAACGCAACGTGCCCGATCACATAGGTTTCACAAAGTTGCGTGCAACGAGATTACTATGAACTTCGTGGTAAACGAGCAGTGTTCATAGAAAGCGCGAGCAAAAAACAAACGAAAGCGAACTCGTCGGCAACCAGATCATGACGCAGTTCACTGTCTTTTGCGCGCAGAACAGCCGGGAGAAAGCCAGAGCCTTTCATAATGGCAGCACCCATGTACGAACCAACCAAATCCAATCACGAGCGTACGGGGACGCTGGGAAGGAGGAGTGCCTCGCGTCTTCGCAACCACACATTATCAAACTTTCATAACCTGGCGCCGACCCCCGACCCTTCCCGCCGCCTCCTTCCCTGCCATGACCACTCGAGCTTTCTTTCTTTCTTCTTTCGTTTCCTTCTATTTCTTTTCTTCTCTTCGCTATACCTATTCGCTTCGCAGCCGAGTATCGTCAGCGATCTTCGCTTTGCCGCCAGCCCACCCTCACCCCTCCACACTATTCCCCACACTCCTCTGCTCTTTCTTCGCACATTCGGTCCGCCGTTCCTCGTGCTTGGACGATTCCGGCCGGGTCGCGAGCGGGCCCGGCCGTGATCCCCTCGCGAGGCGAGGCGCGTGGCCCGTCGTCCGGCCCGGTCAATCCATCATATCGCTCTTCCGCCAGAGATAAATGCCTCCCCGAGTCCGGGCGTCCGCCATTTTGTGACCAATCTATTCCGCGGCACCGCGCGCGCGCACACGTTCACTCACTCGCCTTCCTTTGCTATTCATCGCGGCGTATAGCACGTCCGAGGAGGCCGAACCCTTCTCCCACACACCTAGCGCGTCGGGCGACGCACTCTCCGAGATCGGGTCCTCGTGGGAGCCGCCGAGAAATTCGGGAAGAAAAAGGAATACGGGAAAAAGAATGCGAAAGAAAGAAGAAGGGGTTTGGAAAGAAGGCAGACACACAAACAAGAACCGAGGACAAAAATTAAGATAGGAAACCAACAAATGCTGGGCGCGAATCGACGAGTGAAGTTCTTTGGCTGTGATTCCAAGCCAGGACTGTTCTTGCATGAACTGCTCGATTGCAGCGGCTTCTTTCTACTTTCCTGCGTATTTATCGAGGGACCGCTCGCTGGCAGTCCAAGCGACTCAGCGCGAAAGGCTTCTGGCGCGCAAAAGGAAAAGGAGTTAAGGATAGAGGGGAGGAGCGAGGAGGCAATGCGAGGGAAGCCAGGGAAGTAAGGGTTAACGTTTGGAAAAGGAATGGTCGCTTGGAAGCGAATTCTAGGGTTTATGTTCTTCACCCGGCTGTTTTTTTATTCTTTTTTTTCTCGAACCTGCAGTGCTTAGAACGAAAAGAAGGAAACAGCGGGGCAAGAAGTGAAAATGGAAGCCCAGCCGTCAGCTAAAGCGGTAGCAAGTAAAGCAAAATGCGTGACATTCCGAGATTGATGACGGCTCGCTGCTACTACCGCCGCTGCTGGTTCTGCTACTGTTTTCGCGACGCAGAGAAATCAAAGGAGCCCTCCTGGCTGGCTTCCTGGGAAAACAGCCCTACGGGCCTCGCGACCCTTTGCTTTTTTTTTTTTCGTTTTTCCTTTATGTTCCAACTGCGCCAATGCCAGAAGGAGGGGCGAGTAAGTCGCGAAAAAGGGGAAAGAAAGAAATAAAGTCGTCGTCGTCTTTCACGCAAGCGCTCGGATAATGTGCGGGAGACGTCGAGACCTGCCTCTCTGGCACTGAGAAATGGTTTGCATATGCTGCGCTCGGGCCACGGGAGTGCGAGCACTCGCTCGAAAAGCACAGTTCGCGAACGGGGCTTTTCAGTTCGCCAACAGGCGTATCGCCTCTCGACGCGTGCGCGATCGCGTGTCAAGGGGCCGCAGCTCGCGACACTCTTTCGTGAGCCCTGGATGGACTCCAAGACCAAGTGTAGGCAGGGAGTGGCGCTGGAGTGGGTGACTTTGCGACCGGGCGAAAACTCCTTGGCCATGGACTGTGAGAGCACTGAAGAGCGAATTCGACTTAAGTATTTGGTGAACGTGTTCTCGATCAATAATGGCTACTTGCTCGAAGTAAAAGAACAATTCTGACAGGCGGTCACGTTGTACCTACTGGTGCTGGTGGGCTGAGGCATGCTTACTTTATTTATACTTGCTCTATTTAGAACGTGAATTTTCCAAGTGCTGACGGAACTGCGTCTACACTTTCAAATTTTCTTTTGCCGCCGCGGTGGCTCAGCGGTTATGGCACTCGGCTGTTTACCCGAAAGACGCGGGTTCGATCCCGGCCGCAGCGGTCGAATTTCGATGGAGGCGAAATTCTAGAGGCCCGCGTACTGTGCGATGTCAATGCACGTTAAAGTACCCCAGATGGTCGAAATTTCCGGAACCCTTCACTACGGCGTCTCTCATAGCTTGAGTCGCTTTGGCACATGAAGGCCCCATAAACCGTAAGCCACAAAACAGCCACATTTGCAGACATTCCCGCATTTAGGCGCGTCAATATTGCAGCGCTGTTGTCACTGGCGTCTGAACACGTCACCACATTACTATTATACAGAGAAATATTTTACATATTATCTTTCCAAATTGAAAACCAACTTCCATCACACACTTGTGCTTGTATAAAGGATTAGCGTGACAGGCGAACGGCTGCATTTACAAGTTTTTTTTTTTTTGTCTCTTCCCAAGCACCTCACAAAACATCATGAAACTTGTTCACCATTTATTACCCGGCGTGTCCTTTAAAGGTATCTAGATTCCTCGTAACCTGAAACAGTAACGGGATGTGCCTACGATGAGAACGACTTTCGCAAGCATCGTTTAGCAAGGCGACAAAAAAGGCTAGTTGGTATTGCATTGCTCTGTTGCTTGAATGCGCAAGTGCTGACAAGGACAATCCAGTCGTTGTCCTCGTTTCGTCCATGTCACCACTCAGCGCATTCAAGCAACAGAGCAAGCATTGCTTGCCTGGGCGTTATCATCAGAATCGCTGTCTTCGCTCTGGCTAACGTCTATAGGGCAAGCTGACTTAATTGGTCCTTCGTCTCAAAATAATAATGGAACGTAGCGCTCACTTTTTAATAAAGTGAATTCTTTCCGCAACTTCAGGAGCACAGTTTTTTTTATTTCTTTTTCAAAGTTTTACGTAAGCGTCAGCTACCATAATTCAGTCTCTCAAAAGGCGCTCTCTTCAAACGCTACACTCTGAACACGAATACGTCTACACGGAAGCAAAACGGGAGAAAGCTTTCCTGTATAGCGCACTCAGTTTTATAAAAGGCAGTAAGCTACAGGACAGCTTATTCCCTTTTTTAACTCCTTTATGCTTGGAGTGTAGATACCTCATTTCGCATCCTCTCTGTCCTCTCGGAGTCCTTCCCATAGACGTTTCCTTGAGGCCTGTCAGTAGTGTAATTAGGCGTGGTTTGTCTCTTCCGCTCGTTTCCGATTTCTGCACCCTTGGAACCCGCAGAACCTAACTCGCGGAATGCAAATTAGGCTCTCGGCTTGTACCGCCTAGCTGCCGTTGCAAACCATTTTTACGCCGAGAATAGTGGAAAAGAAAATTGCGGCCTATTTCGAGTCGTTAGAGCGAAAATATGCGGGTCCCTGGAACGAGAATTGGCGTCTATTTTTCGTTTCTTCGTCATAATTGTCCCTCTGCAAAGAACCGTTAACTCGATTCAAACGTGGATTTACATCTGTCGCACATGTTGAAATAAACGACATCATATTTGGGGACACGTCAAAATTGTACTGCGACGGCGACGAGTAAAAACAAAACAATACTGAAGGCACTTCTGTATAAGTAAACTATGCACAAGTCA
Organism: Amblyomma mixtum; assembly: GCF_055824585.1. Lineage (NCBI taxonomy): Eukaryota > Metazoa > Arthropoda > Arachnida > Ixodida > Ixodidae > Amblyomma > Amblyomma mixtum. Next base: position 68,553,156 of record NC_143017.1, on the reverse strand, counting down.
TAATCAGGACGGCTGCTTATTTTTTTTTATCTTAGCGTTAACGTACTCCAGTCACATTACATCTACTCTTCCGCACAAAGAGTAAACTGTGGTCCTGTGGCACTTATTTTTTTTTTTTTTACGAACAATTGAGCCCGACACATCGCATGAAGTTTCGGCTTGTCAACTAAAACCAGATTTCTGCAAAACTCCACTTGATAAAACCTGCAATTCTACTCCAACTTTCCTCTAAACCTACGCTGCTTAATTTACGCCGCCTTTAGCTCCGAGTAAGTTCAGTTTTCTACTACCTCCGAAATTTCGTAATACCTGCAAATGTGCGTGCGCACAACAACAGCAACAACAAAAAGAAGCTCAAGCTCTTTTTCCATCGTTTCTATTTCCTTTTTACTTTTTTATCTTGCCCAGTACTCTCGTGTAGTCAATCGGCGCGCGCGCGAAGGGACATCGCTCCAGGAGTCACCGATAATCGCGCAAGAAAAGTGGGGGCGGAATCATCAATTCGATATTAATCTTCATGAGCCGCCGCCTCGCCCGGACCGACCGAATTCCTCGTCGACGTCCGTGATGACTTGAAACGCGTCGCCGACGGCACGGCAGGCCACTGACGCGAAGCCACAGGAAAGCGAAACAGCGGCAAACAAGCGACGACGCACAAGAGGGAACGGTGCGCGACGTCGGCTCTCTCTTTATCTTTTTTTTTTTTGCATCCCTGTGTCGTGCTCTCGGTATAGCGGAACGGCTCCTCTGCGGGGCTCTAATTTTAGCCTACGGAGAAAAGGGAAGGGAACAATGGAAGGCTGCGTAGCTCAGCTATACGGGGCCCGCGAATGCACTCCAACGGGTGAATGAAAAAGTACGCGGCGGTGCGGGCGACACAACTGAAGAAACAAATAAAAACGCACAACGTACGAAACACGACGCGATGAGGAGAATACTTCGAAGAGAAAAGAAAGATAGAAAGAGAAGAAGGAAAAAAGGAGTAGTAATAGGAAGAAATAACAAGAGGGACAAGGCTATTTCTCAATGATTCAACTCCTTCGTTCTCTCTCGTCCACCCTCATCCTTGCCACCTTTTTTTTTTTTTCCTTTCTCCGAAGCGTACACTTGACTTTCATCGTCGGATCCCTTTTCAGCGGTCGTGCTGCCCCCTCTGCTTCGCGTTGCGGATGGAAAGCCGCGTTTTATGACAAAGGGGACTGTCTTTCAGTTGCGGCGACCGCTGCAAGGCGGCGTGTGGCGCACTCGAGGAGTCGCATCAGCGCCTCCCGCCCGCTCAGTGGCTCCCGGGATTCTTGGATTCGCTCTGGTTATTTCTGTGCAGCAGCGCTCGCCGCTATGGCTGAGTGGATGTAATGTTCTGCTACTCAACCCAGAATCAGAGGGCCGCATTGAGGTGGCGGCGAAATGGAGACAGGTTCTAATGCGGATGATTATGTGTTAGTTAAGGGACGCTAGTCAGTCGAAATTAAGTCGGAGCGCTTCATTACATTCATTCTCTCGCAGCGAAGGTACGCAGCTTTGGCGCGTAGAGTGTAAATTCCCGTGTAGTAAATTTCGGACAGGGCTAGAAAGCTGACAGCTGCACAGATGCGCTCAGACTAGAAAGCTTCACAGCACTGGCCTTATTTATCTGCGTTCTTTAACAAATGCGCTTGATAGCAGTCAGAGAAAGTAGAAAGGAAAACGTACTGCAAGGCGCGTGAGAGGAATTTCGCTTTTTTTTTTCTGTTGTAGAGAAAGTTCGATAGGTCACTATTCAACCTTAAACTGATATCCAGTTTCTTTTTGACACTGAATTATAAAAGGCAAAAAGAGAGGAGGTACTTCGGGGCGCAGGCGACCAAAGCTGGGCACTGCGTGCGTTAACATCATGATGTGTAATATCTTCAGTACTTCTTTTGAATGTATTTCTTCAGAGTTGTAAATATGCTTTTTTAAAATAATATTGTTTTTGTTTTTGCTAAAAAAAAAAGAAGCAGTGTCACAGTTGTCGTTTGTGATTTGGTTTATGTCCCGATTTTTCTTGTATACTGATAGCGTGTCGACAAGAATGTTTAAAAACCGCTTGGAAACACTTTCCGCTATAGGTAAAGATGCTGGAAAGCAAGCACAAAGTTCACTGAAAATGGCTTAAAGGCAGTGAACTTTGCATTCGAAGGAAATGAAAAATGCATAAAAGAGTCATTAGTCTCTCTTCAAGGCAGAATGGGAACGTGAAAAAGTGAAAAAGAAAGAAGAGCAAGTATGGCAGGACAAAGCTAACTTGTCAAATACCACCCTGAAATTACGCACCAAAGGAGCGAAATGCCCCATATACATTCATCGCATCCTTAAGATCATCATGAAAAAAATGATGGCTACGTGCAAGCTACTAAGAAGGAAATAAATTTGTATTTTCTGATGAGCCGAATATTTCACGTACGGTGTTAATTATTCTCGCGTAAGTACTGACATATACTTTCTCTTTACTGCATGCCATTACGCGCAAAATCGCTCTTCCTTTTTTATTTCCCGATTTCAACGCCAATGTTCATGTGGTGCTCGCGTTTTGCAGAGTTTAGTGCTGAGCAGAAGACTAAAACACTTTCAGACAGTACTTCTTCCCTCTCGTTCTTCGTTTTTTTCTTTTCTTTCCTTTTTTTCGAACCCGTTTCTAGTAGTCTATATCGTTTCTAGCAGCTTGCACGCTACATTTTCTCCCTATTTTGCTTCCTCACCACAGAGCTTACCTGACACTTTCAAGCTGAGCAGGACAGCAATAAAGCTCACACATGCCAATAAAAGTGCACACTGTCCCGAATAATCGCACAATGCATTAATGGCTGTATAGTTAGGATGACAGGTTATAATGTTATTCTTTAAGTAATCTGTGTGTTATTCACGCATACGTCATCCATTATGTTATCCATGTGTTATTCATTATATCATCCACAGGTTGTATATTATGTTATTAGTCGACTATCCATAATATTATTCATATGTTATCCTTATGTTATCATTTATGTTATCCATGCAGACGAAGGAGTATGGAAGACAGCCTAGTCAAAAAAAAACAGGGACTTTTAAACGAAACGATAATGGTTGTGCGGTGGTTGCTCAAGGCATTTGGAGCGTGTATCTACAACTATTTTTTTTTCTCGACTTTCTAGGCAATTCGTTTCTGCTGCTTGTGACAAGCACCTTTCAAAACTACGCGAGGAGCATCCGCGCAGCAACTTGGCAACGCAGTAGTACCTGAGCCCGCTCAGTGCCTCCCCTCTCTGGCTGGCGGAGCTGGTCCACCACGGCTTCGGCAAAACTGCACGGATTTCGGAGTACGGAGAGAGCAACGGTGGCCTCCGAGAGCGCGCGCCGTTGTTCCCGAGCGCGGTGGACGGTCTCAGCAGCGTGCACCGCACCGCTTGACACCGCGACCGGGGCCCGAGCTTCGCGCATATTTTATACGCAGTGCGTACACACCGCCACCCTGGAGGACGCTCCATAGAAAAGTACAAATTAAAAAAAAACTAGAAAAGATATGGCTCCGGCGCGAGGCATATTAGATTGCCCTAGGTGGCGCTAGCGGAGGAGAAAAAGACCAAGCCGACCGAGGCGGAACACGCAAGGAAAAAAGCCTTGCACGTCGTAGACGCGTCTTCTCGTTTTGTAATGCAATTGAGCCTGCAGTTGTGGTTACAGTGCACTTGGGGTTACCCGAAATAAGCCTCGCCTCGAGTCCCTTCTTTTCTTTTCTTTTTTTATTTGTCACTGGCCATGGTGCCGGCGCGGCAGTGGAGTGCTGTCGCTGTCGACGCGGTCGCGTTTTCGTGCTAAAGCTGCCAGAGCTTTGATTTGAGCATAAGCCCAGTATTCTAGCGTGGAATCTACAGCGTTAGCCGTAACACCATAATTACTTAGTGAATTAATTCGTTTCAACCTGTTTAATTCTAGTTAATTCAATTAAAGTTAATTCAATATCTGCCACCTGCAACGGCTTACAAGTGGAACAGTGGGCAGGGAGAAGTCCCCCTCTTCACATTTAGGAGAAAGGAGGGAGAGGAAATGTGCGAGAGGGAAGAGAAAGAGAGAGAGTGAACTTGTAGAGAGCGGGGTTAAACTAAATGGCTATAACAGCTTTCTTTGATTAATGTGCTAGCCAGATAAACATAGCTTTAAAAAATTTTTCATATCCGGCCTTACCGGGCGTGTTTTGATTGGACGAGAACCGAAGTGGCTGGTGCACCGGCACTGGTGATGCTGGTGGTGTTCCAAAAGCACTCATTAAAAAAAAAAAAAAGCAGACAATCAAAACCAATCTGGAGGTGTATCGACGCCAAAACTTCCATCATAGGAGTGACTCAAACTTTTTGGACGCGAAAATCCAACTGACTTTTTGTCTGCATTTTTTCCCCATCTTGAATTGTCGGCTGTAGCAATAGGGAGATAATAGAACACAGTACTGCATATATGTGGAACCCATAGTGAATTTAGAAAAGCTATCAAAATAAGATGAAACTGGAGATCTTGCAAAACTACTACCGTCGGCCTCTGAAAGTAAGCCAGCATGAGATAAAGCGAACACTATAGCGTGCACTTTAGTTTACTTCTCTCAAAATTACCTTAGGTTATCAGGAAACGCGCTGCCCAGTTGCGAGCAGGCTTTTTTATTTTATTTTGTTTTCCTTGCACCCGCCAAAACGCCTTCAGTATCGGAATCTAGTATCTAAATTTATAAGCCCGGTAACCGGATTTTTGGAGAATCTGGGCGGTCAGAAACCTGAACGAAACTCTTTTCACAATCCCGTTTCTTTTTTATTGCTCTTGCGCATAGAAAATATCCTCTCTAAAGACATTCAGACATGAATCAGAGGTTCCTGAGTGATGCCAAGGAGCTGACCTCATGCGCAAAACAAAGGCTACACATGCTGCACTGCCGATACATGAGAAAAAAATTCCCTCCCGGTAAATAATAAGAAACGACCAACCGAGAAAACACCTACTAGGAAAACGACTGTTATTAAGAATTCCTTCCTCAGCTCAACGGCAGATTTTGGCACCATGCGCCAGCTCGCAATAAGCCGCGTTGACATGAATGCGACAGAATGCGTCTTGAGTTTATTTTTCGAGAGAAAGAGCAGGTTTCGATAAGAAAAGGCTTGACTCGTACTCTACTCTCTTCCTCGACGCTTTTGCACTTTGCCTCAAATAAGTGGATTGGAGTCGACTTCTGTCGCATTCATGTAAACGTGACTAATAGTCGCCTTCGATTTTTCGCAGAGAGGTTTCACTAACGGTCATGGGAAACATTAATATTATCGCCACGTTGCTTCCGTTGCCGTGCCGTACGTGCACCCGCGGCTGCAACGCATCGAATGCCTTCAGCCTAGTACCAGTGACAGCGCTTCCTTACCGCGTATGACATATTCGCTTCACGTGTTGTTGCTCCTCGTTCCCTGCAGACTCCTGTTTGGCCGGAGGTCACTCAGGCATGCTCAATATTAAATTTAATTAAGGATTCCTCTGGATTTACGAGTCTCTGCCATCTGCATAAAATAGCGCTCCTGGGTGCATTCAGGTGGTGGACGCCGAGCCGAATAGGCTTTTACCCTCCACTTTCTCTCTCTCTCTCCCCGCCCACCTCTTCCTCGTCCCCCTCCTCTATTTGAGGCAAGTCCCCCCCCGATCTTTCTGAACTCGCTCCTTTGCACTCCATTCATATTATTTATCCCCCGCCGCAAATGAGTGACGCAAAAGCGATGAGTCATCGCGAAGCGGTAATAAGTTAAACCTGGGGCAAAAATGTTCCCGTGTTTTCGCACTCATAATTTATAATCTGCATCGTGAGCTATAATACGGCAATACACGAAGAGGGGGGGGGGGGGGGGGAGAGAAAAATTCTCATCGCACAAGCACCCAAATGCGTCTCTGTGGCCACTAAATATCCAGCTGTGTTGCAACCTCAACCACATTTTAGGCTCTAAAAAAGGATGGTTGTGCATAAGCGTTTTGGTGTAACTGCAGCCGAACACTGGAAGCTGGTCATTGACCTCGCTATTCATTTGCAGCGCATTTTTTTGCGATGATCGCTGGTGCTTTTGATCATGTGAGTCTACCCGGACATTGCTATTCTCCTTAATATACTTGACTCCAAGCTGCCAAGCAATGCGTGAAGTGGCTTTTTTTTTTTGTCTCTTCACTGGCTGAAGCGAAAGTACCGAATATGTTTACGATGACGATGAAAACATTTTCAATGGAACTAAAATTTACAGTCGGTTCCCCTGTTGCGGGATTCGATTGGATCTTGCAGCAGCTCTAGTTATTTCGCCCTTACAAAAATATTTTTAGACAGTCTATAGACTGTCTATAGGTTTCTGTCTATAAAGCCTATAGACAGTCTACAGACAAATCCTAGAGAACAGTCTATAGGCAATACAAACTGTATAGACAGACTATAGACAATCTAGATTTATGGCCATACACTTTTAGTAGACTTTTTTCTATAGACAGTTTATAGACTATGATTAGACAAAAAGTAATATCTATAGGAAGGCAATAGAGTCTGCAAGATGTCTATAGAGAGCTTCTAGACGTATTTTATAAGGGCGGTCAGCTCCTGCTAAATTTTAGAGTCTCAGCTGTACAGTATAATTGCTTATTCTGCACGAAACGTCTTCTTCTTGCTCTATACACGGACTCCGTACTCGTAGGACGCTACAGGAAAAGCCATAAAGGCGCGCAAATACCGTCTCCTGCGCCGTCTGACGGGCAGCTGTAGCTATATCTACCGGCGATACAAATCCTGTAGACAGTCTATAAACAATCTATGGATTTATGGCCGCACACTTACAGCGGACTTTTGTCGTTAGATAGTCTACAGACTACGAATAAACGAAAGGAAATATCTATAGGAATGCAATAGAGTCTATAAAAAGTCTATGAACAGTCTATAGACAGTCTATAGACCATTATGATAAGTTAGAAACCGCGTGCAGCCTCCGCTGTTTCTGAGTCCGCCTCCGTGCCTTTTAAACGCGTCTCTCATGCGCGTTTTATAGGTAAAGCGTTTACTCTGTCTTCCATCCCTTTTTACAATGCGTGGAAGACGTAGCGAAAAATCCGGCTGAGTCGAAACTACGTCGACACAACGGGTCGATCGCTGCTGATACTTCGCAAAACCTCTTTCACCGTGCCTCGATTTCAGAAAGAAGACGAAACGCATTCGATAACAGTTTGCTAAAGAGCCTTCTCCCTCACAAAAAGCGTTCCGCAAACCGTTGAACAATCTAAAGTACAAAGCACTTGAGCTACAAAAGTACGGTTTGAAAGCAACGGTCTTGAAATGCAATTCCGAAACGGAAGCGAACTACTCGATTATCTCGGCTCAGATACTCAAACAGAACACGGAAGACATGAGATTCATGGAAGCCCCGAGAATGCGTGGCTGATGCTGAAGTAGGAAATAACGCTGCGGAAATGCAAGGCTGCAAGGAAGACCAACGAGACAGGCTGTCAGGTTCCCCAGGTTCGCTTTGGCGTCCCCGAAAACTCTAAACCTGCGCTCTGCTCTAAGTGGTCCGGGATTTGCGCAGTAATGTTTAAAACATTTTAAAAGCGGAACGCCGAGGGATAGATTGCGAGCCCTGCGTAAAAGGGCATCCATCAAGGAAGTTCGACGCGTGTTAAGTTGTGGTAAAGGGAGACGGTAAAGCAATAGCGAATGGATGAGGCTTTGAATGAGGCGAAGGCTGTCGCGCTCTATGATTCCCTGCCGGCGATTTGATGCTCGACTGATCATAAGCATGACTTGGTTGCACTGCGTTGAGAGTAAGTTAAGTGTTTGAGAAGCCCTGGAGTCTGCTTGTAGAGTGAAGTCGAGTACGCGAATCGGAGACTGGCACGACATGCGCTGCGAGTCTACTCTAACAGTGAGTAGGAGTATGCGCGTGTTACGAGCGTGACGCGTAACCAGTAGTTAGTTGCAGCTCGTGTTAGCCCCCCTTCAGTTAGTCAGCTTTCCCTTAACCAACTAGGCATGTTGAGTTTCAGTTGCGCCTCTATATGTCCGAGGTGGTTGCCTCCCCCCCCCCCCCCCTCCCTCCGGGTTGTCCAGGTGGTTATGTCGTCTGCGTACACAGCATGGCGAATGTCATGTACCTGTTTGAGCTAGGGTGGAAGGCCGCACAAGGCTAGGTTGAAGAGAGGAGGAGAAAGTAGTGATTCTTGCTGTGTACCGCGATCAGAGATGGGCTCAAAGGAGGATCCAAGGTGACGCTGGCAGTCTAGTCACGGAGAAAGGCTCGGATGTAATTGTATACTCGCTCCCCGCAGCTCAAATGGCAGCCAGCTGTTCGACCACTAAAACGTGCGAGAGATTATAAAAGCCGCCTTTGAAATCTACTGCATTATTGCGTGATACTGGGTGATGCTAGGTCCGAAGCGCCAGCTCCACGCGGGTAAGATTGCAAGTGTATTGAGCGGCTGCAAGAAAAAATGTGACAGAAAGGATTCAAAGAGAAATACTGGCGGCTTAGTACACTCTTAGAAAAAAGGGGCGAATAGAGGGCGACAGGTTAGTCTTTTTGGGGACTAACTGACCTGCCACTGGCAATCGTCCTTTTCCGGACTAACTGCAAAGGGTGTAACTGTTGGTCCCCTTGGAAAGGGTGCAACAGTTAGTCCCCGGGAGCAGACATTTAATGAAAAAATGCAAACTACGCGTGATTTCCACCGTAATTTACAGCCGGATAGTTTCCGACAGAACTTCACACATATAACAACGATAAAGGAAACAGAAATAAACATACATGAAAACACCAGGATTCGAACCGACAACCTTTGGATTATGAGCCGAGCGCGGATACAACTACGCCACCCCAGCGGACGGTCTACGGCAGGAAATAAAAGCCTTATATGCGAAACACACATATAGTCTGTGCCGCTCAAATTGTTATCGAACATATTGCTGTTTAGAGGACAGTACGGTGATTTTGGTGTCATATGCTTTTTAAACAACCTACGGTAAGCTTTAATGCGCACGCACAACGGTCTAAATCGCGTTTTGGACAAAAAAAAAAGTGCTGTACTGTGTGTACGCGTACATTACGGCCGGTACATCACAACCACAACAATTGTTTTTTTTTTTGCGTATAAAGTGGTCTTATTTGTTGAAACTGGCAGCTGCACACTACAGCCTGTTGAAAACATAGAAGGCGATGGTTCATTTCGTTTTTTGTTACTGGCAGACAGCGGTGACGGGGAATTGACTGCTTGCACTCACCGATTCGCTAAGTGTCGCCGATACTTACACAGCATCACATAAGCTCGTAGACGACGGCTACGATATGAAACTACCTGTACTTGCTCAACCCTAACCTTTACAACTCACATTTGACACGTATTGAAGTCCGTAGTATTTGTTTATGCACTTGCACATCAGCCAGCCGTTTCGGTGGCACGAAGCCTTTTTCTCGCGCAAAAGGGTATCCGCTTCGTCACAGGCAGCGGCGGTGCTCTCACTGGCCTTAGACCACGCCCTGCGCTTCAAAAATCGAGTACTATAACACTCAGGGTCTTCTCGCGCGATTTTGGCGTGCTGCTACGCTGCGATTCGCCCCCCCCCCCCCCCCCCCCCCGTTAGTCTCTTTCTCGGCAGTTAGTCCGTTGAGTTTGCGCACGGCGCGCATTTTTGGCGAGAAGAGTGTCGTGTGCAAATTTAGGGACTAAAGAGCCCTTTTGAGGACTAAAGTTGTCTTTACTCCCCCCTGAGCCGGTTTTTTTCTTAGAGTGTAGTGAATGTATTGCTTCGCGTTACGGGGCAGCTTCCAACCACTGCCGAACACTTAGCGCATACACTGACGCGTGCGCTCACCGAACCAGAATATCTATTAAATACCTTGACAGCCTCTGTAACATGGTCATCTCAGCAGCGGTACTCTCTTCGAGAATAAAGATACACCGAGGAGTGGCCAACTTTTTCCAGTTATTGCTCGCAGCAGAAATTTATTCCTTGGCTCTATCTCGCTGGGAAAAAAAAAACAGCGCTGAGACGAGGGACAAATAATGAAGAAGAAGAAGAAGAAGAAGAAGAAGAAGAAGAAGAAGAAGAAGAAGAAGAAGAAGAAGAAGAAGAAGAAGAAGAAGAAGAAGAAGAAGAAGAAGAAGAAGAAGAAGAAGAAGAAGAAGAAGAAATAAACTTTCAGTTGATAGTATAGTGCCTAGAATATACTGTATATTCTAGGCACTATAGTTGATAGTCAGCGCCGGTCCTGTTTTCTTCTTTCTTTGTCCCTCGTCTCAGCGCGTTTTATTGTGGCTCTATCTCGCTATGTTGACGTTTGTATGGCAGCGAAAGATGAATTTATAGGCGAGGAAATTTGATTTAAAAATCTTCTCCCAGTCGAATCAAACTCGTGGCGTCCTTACCCATAGAAGGATGGGTTGCGACCATTTTGAAGCGAACAACGATGTAGTGTCGCCTCCGGGATCCGCGCTTTAATCGGTGTCGACGCACGTATTTTGCATGGCCGCTAGTGGCGACACCTGCATTCCATTCCTTTTAAAGAAATAGAGTGCGCTAGAGGAGGGCTTACCCCCTTTCTACTCCTTAACGTTTAGAGTGTATAAAAAACTCCGTTTTTGGTGAGAGTGGTCACTCTGTGCTTGGAACGCGGTACCCTGTCGACATAGGCCATTTAATGCCCCAACAGCTGCGATCATTTCACAGTGCGACTAGTAGTTGGTTTCGCAATTGGCTGGGATGCGTTCGGACACTGGGTGAGGAGGTGATGTGAGGAGTAAGTTGCCTTGTCGCTATATGCGAAGGAGACGTAACGAGAGGCTGCAGCCCAGTCATCCCTCCCACGCTTTTCATCGAAATAACAAAAATTATGCGTTTCTTGTTCGCACCTTTGTTGCTTGCGCGCAACACTTGCGGCTTTGCTGTTTAGTGCATTATGTAACGTACCTTCATGGGGCCTTATAGCTCGCATGATTTCAGGCTTAATTTCATGTCATCTGGAAATTCCGAAGGCAGCTCCACGGAAAAGTCAGGCTTCGAATGGGACGAAAAAAATGTAAGCTGGTAAAAAAATTCTAAAAAAAAAAATAAGAAACTGTACGGGCTGTGACGCTGTTCCTTCGACTCGAACAGGCGCAACGAAGTCTGTGCCGCACGCTCATCACGCTGGCAGACGTCTTGAGACGCACTCAGGCCCCGAGAAGTTTCTCCTTTCCTATATTGACGCCGGGTAACAACTTCATTCATTACGATGGTTGTCGTACACAAATTGGAAACCTTGCAAACGCGGGACGTGATGAATATCTGATTATCGAAATGGCGACTCCCATGGTAGAGTTGTCCTCAGCAAGTGAAGTGTTGGTGCACTGTTCCAGTATGATTTGGAAGGTGTCCTTTAGTATGTCTGTGCAGCTCATATCGTGATCAGAAGCAGTAAGTCCCTGCAAGTGCCTTAAGCTAGCGGACGAAACTTCAAAAATAAAAAAGCAAATGTAACTCTTAAGCTAAAATAAAAGCTAAGCGAAGTGAAATAAAGTAACTGCCTCCCAACCATGGCTGTTTTTTTTTTTCTGATTTGAAACATCCATGTTCCCAGACAGGGCAACGAGCTAAGGGCGGCGCTAACAACACACGTCGCTGCTCCTACGACGCTTAATGTAGCTACCTCGCTGTTTTTCAATATACGGCAAAGCGACGAACCCAGCCTGAGGTGCAGCACTAAATTACACGCTTCACTCACTTTTGTTTAACTTGTATCGCTCAGCCTTTTCAGTACACACTTCATCATTTTATGTAAAAGCTTATTAAACAAATGGATGCCTTCATTGAAGCACACACGCGTGATCACGCACGCACGGACAAAAGCGTAGCCAGTGCGGGTATTTTTAAGGAGGGCAGAGACCAGCGGGTCACGGACGCAGTTCGGCTCCTCCGCGCGAGGGGTGAATTTTCGGGTGAGAGCCTCGGCATCCCACGGGACGTGGAGCTTATGAGTGGGGAGAAGCCCCGAGACTAGGACCAGGAGGACAGCGAAGGGCGGGGCGGAATATAAAAAATATATAAAAACACTCAAAACACATAAATAAAGCAGGTCGAATGCAGCTCGAAGACAGTGGTGTGCGCTCCTTTCGAAACGGTCGGGCGGGCACCGCGGCGAAGCGGCATATTCATGCCGTCGTACAACGAGCCCGGGAAGGCTTCCTCCCGGACAGAGGGGAAAGGCTATCAGGCGCGGCACACAAGCACGTGTGGCGGTGGCCTTCCAACACCCCCTTCACCCCTCCGCGTGAATTGATGATGCGCGCGGGATTCCACTCTCTCTCTCTCTCTCGTGCCTCGTGTCCCATCGCTACAACTCCGGCTCGTGAGCACCGGGCGGCGGCTCCCAGGGGCTCAATTAGGGAAAGGAAGAGCCGCTGATAGCCTCGGCCGCCCGCGAGCCCAGAAACAGAACGGGACGCGACGCTTCCCCGAACGTCGATGTTCAAGCGGGGTGCGCACACGTGGAATCGGCCGCACGCGTCTCCGGCTCAGTCCTTTCGGTGACGCGCCGGAAGCCGCCATTCGCCAATGTATTTTCGGGATCCTGAGGAGCACATATATACGCAGCGGCGAAGCAGTAAATCGGAACCCGCTGCGTAAACGCACTGATCGTTAGCCACTCGCCTCGTTCATTTCGGGTTATTTGTCGCGAAGGAAGGTATTCGTGCTCGAACCTCTGCCCCAGAAATATCAAGCTCGGCCCCTCTTGAAGACACCGGCAAGGGAATTCTGAGTTGAGGTGTGTGAGACTTCACCGCAGTCAACGCTCCTCGTCTCAAATATACCAGAAAGCCTGAATGCGCCCAATTAAGGACTGGAGGCCGTTAAAGTACTGGTCTACGCACATTTAAGCTGCATGCCGCCATGTCTTTCGCAGACCACGCGTGTCCCACTGATTAAAGTCGCCATGCTGACGCACTAGTGAATGTTTGGGGGCTTGATGGGGATCCTCGTTCGAGAGGTGCCCCGCTCCAACAGTTCGTGCCCGCCGAACTGGAGTACAGTAATAACGCGTCTATCTGAAAATGATTTCTGTACACGTAATGAGTGCAGCCGCATGGTTGTATGGTTCTCATTGTCCGTTACCCGGATGGCGGCCCTGGAGTGAGTCAAACAGTGAGGCGCAAAAGGAAAGAGAGCAAGCAGAGTAACGCGGACGCGTCTGTATTATTCATGCTCGCGGTATTAATAAGTTTAGCGGAGCGAGGTCTCATGCGTATGTACGTATATATTTGCCGACGCAAGACCTCGACTCATGGCGGCTATGGGGAACGCTGAAACGCGTCTCCGAATAACGAGGTTATGGACGACGTGAAAGATACCACGCATCAAAGGGGAGGGCTGCGCCCGCATAAATTCCGAGACGCGGTGCTGGGCGGCTTTAATTTAAACCGCGTCCCGCGAACCGCGCTGCTCGAGAACCAGCGCGTGGACGAGCGGGGGAGAGGAGGAGAACCTTTGATGCACCGAGGACCGCAGGGAAAGCCTGAACTCAGTTACAGCGGTCCTTAAATGAGTGTCATGTTGCAGACATTAGCTTGCGGTGGAAGCTTCCAACAGGCTCGCAAATGAAAATGTTGCCTGTTGTTGCTGCATAGGCGAACGACATAAAAGCGTCAGTTATTTTGACCGCGGATTTTTCGTTCTTTTCGAAACGCAAGAGGCGCCCGTGTGCTGTGCGATGTCAGTGCACGTTAAAGATCCCCAGGTGGTCGAAATTATTCCCGAGACCTCTACTACGGCACCTCTTTCTCTCTTCCTTCTTTCACTCCTACCTTCCTTCCTTCCCTTACGGCGCGGTCCAGGTGTTCGCCGAGATATGTGAGACAGATACTGCGCCATTTCCTTTCATCAAAAAACCAATTTACCAATCGGGGGGCATGCTGATGTCCGTTCGTTCGTGCGTACAGGAATAACTGTTGATTAATCAGGTTTGGTTTGGTTTGGTTTAATGGAGTTTAACGTCCCGAAGCAACTCAGGCTATGAGGGACGCCGTAGTGAAGGACTCCGGAAATTTCGACCACCTGGGGTTCTTTAACGCGCACCGACATCCCACAGCGAACAGGCCTTTAGAATTTCACCTTCACCGAAATTCGGCCGCCGCGGCCGGGATCGAACCCGCGTCTTTCGGGTCAGCAGCCGAGCGCCGTAACCACTGAGCCACCACGGCGGGTTGTGTTGTCAAAATAACTATCGGTCTAAATTGTCTCGCGTTACATGTTTCGTATTTCCGGGTAGAAAGCCTTGAGTAAACGAAATGGCTGGCGGTTTAGCACTGCTAAGCACGAAATATTGTGCGAAAGCACAGCTTTTTTGCAGACGGACACCACCGCCACGTACCTGAAAGCGTGACTGAGGTGTCCACTCACCCATGGGTGCCAGTTATGCGCATCTCGAACTCTTTCATCGTCAGTGCCATTTCACCCAATGTACGCCGGCGGCCTACGCTCCAGTGCCGTGTTTCTGCCACAACGTTGTGTCCATGCCAACACGTACAGCGCACATCTCTCTGTTACTACCGCCATATAGCTAAGAGCGCGAATATGAGTTTGAGAGTAGTGTTAGTTGATGAAGAAGACGACCATGTGCAATGCGCAGAGCGAGAGTGTGTTGCAGTTTAACAGGAGCTGTGTTCAGCTAGTGCTCTCGTGCAGTGGTCAGCGAAGCTTATCTGTTCGCGCCTCCGCGGGTTCGAATCCCAGTAGCGGATGTTTGATTTATTTTTATTGCGAAAGCAATAACCACCATCGTGCCGCGGCGGTGACCACCATTGACCTTCATTTGACCTTGATTGCATTAGTTGGATTAGATTGGATACATTAGATTGGATTGGACTGGATTGGACTGGACTGGATTTGATTGGAATGGATTAGATTAGGTTACATTACATTAGATTAGAGTAGATTACATTGGGTTGGATTGGATTGGAGTGGATTGGAATGGATTGGATGGGATGGGATTGGATTGGATTGGATTGGATTGGAATGGATTGGATTGTATAACCGATGCATCACCACATGTCTAACCACAAGCACCCTCCACCAGCTACACTACCAGGTGTACCATGGTGTAGGTACGGATATTGCTTTCGCAATTACCGGGCTTAACCAAGCTAAGCAACAGCGAATTTTTGTTTATTTATTTCACACTTGACACAAACCCACAGACACGTCGGGGTTTACCCATCGAAATAGTGGTTTCGCTCTAAAATATTTATCCCCGCAACGAAGCGATCATAAGAAAGGAAACACTTGTTGAGCTCTCCATGGCTTTCGCCGGCGCAGGGCGCTGCACAGCCGCATACTGCAATACGCAGGCGCATAGACTCACAAGTTCCCACAACCACCCTGTCAACTTTAAATCTATGCTCTCATCGTCGCAGCTGCATACAACGGAGCGCTACGCAATTCCAATCAGTGTCAGTAAAAACACATTTCGCCCCACCGACAGCGTCCTTGCTAACATCGGCAGTGACAACCTAAATGTAAGGGCGCGAAGGTACGTTTTTGGCAAAGTTCTCGACGTGCAGGGACTTCTTGACTATTGAAATTTTTAACTGGGTACGATAATTATCTTCAAGTAGTTTGCCACTTTTTGCAATCATAAAATTTATCGCTTTCTCTGCGAATCCTTGGAACGTGAAGAAGGGGGTGGGGTGGGGGCATTGGTCAGTGTTGCTCTGCATATATCAGCGTTCTCGTCAGGCTAAGCTGTTCGGTTCACCATTGTGAACGATTAGACTCGTCGAAAACTGTAATCTCAGCAGTTCCTGTCAATCGATTTATTTTTTTTTTTTCATTTTATTTCTCTCGCTCCGTTGACTATACAGGTTTAACAAAAAGTTCGCACAGATTGTTCGGCATATATAAAAATGCTTTTCGACCGAAGTTGGCGCGGTGTCATGGAAGCCTGCTGCATACATTTCAGAAAGCATTCGCATGAAGTACGCTGAAAAGAATGGACGTTAACGTTTTGCTAAGGCCAAAGTTCTAAAGCTGTCGCTTACCATGGAAGCGAAATGAAAGTTACAAAACATGCTAAGCGGAGGCATACACTCTGAACATGAATAAGAATGCATGATAGTAAAAAGGGACTAAATGTCCTCTAACGCACGGTATGATGCCCAAGTCCTGGAATAATTTCGATCATTAATATTCATAATGCTTACTCTTGGCAACGAAGGCTTATTCCCACTACAAACCATAGTAACTTGATGTAGTTAGCAATGGGAGGGAGCTGTTAAACGCGGCATCGGAGGTCTGAAGGTTAGCGAATAGTAGAGACTGAAACTTCGGTTAAAATCTTCGAACAGCCACAACTTCGCATGTTATGAAAAGGGATTTTGTTTGCGCTGCCAAACGCAAGCATCCCGTATTTGCAGTGGTGGAAAAATCTTCCCCAGTACTTGGGCAGCATACCCCGGCCTAAAAAATGGCCTGGCTTAGCTTATGGTTAAGCCTAGGATGCGAAGCATACCGCCGGCGGAGGCTGCGCGTCCGCAAGCGAGCGCACGAGTTGAGCCCCAGCTTTCACAGCTGTTGTGACGTCAGCGCCCCTAGCGGAAGGAGCGGGAGTTAGGCCGCCGGTGGAGGCTGCGCGTCCGCAAGCGAGCGCACGAGTTGAGCCCCAGCTTTCACAGCTGTTGTGACGTCATATCACGTGGTGCGCCGATGTAGGTCAAGTGGTAGCTACGCGGCCGCGCGCGGCGCAGCAAGGAAGAGCTCGGTTGTGCGGCTAGTATGCTTCGCATAAAAGGGAGTGTTCTAGAGGACAGGTTACTCTCCTTTCACTCCTATATAGGGTACTCTGTGTTTACAGCGTAGTCACTAAGAGCTGAACACAGCACTCACTCCTTTGAAAAAAGATAAAAATTGGAAAAAAGAAAACAATATGTGAAAGCCAGGAAGGCGTTGAGCACGTGTAGCACCAATGAAAAAAGAATAAATAAATTATAATGTCGTTCCATTAGCAGCCTCGGAGGAGCAAGGCAAAAGAAAAACGACAAAAGTGCGCATTTTTTCCGGCCACGAAAATGGCTCGAACGCGTATTTCAAAAGCCAAAAGCTGCAATGTTTTGAGGCTCGTCTAACGCGAGTTCGAAACCCGAACGAAATAAAAATAGTAAAGGCGAGCTCAATACGCGCTCATCAGCCCTTGAAATACGCTCCACGTGCTGCCAGCCCGTTCACCGAAGATACAAACTTGCGATATTAGAGTCTCTGCCGTTCCCGTGTTTCCACGCGAGCGTCAGATATTCGCTTTGCTGGACGCGAAAAGCCCATTAGGCTCATATATGAGTAATAAAGAGCTAAACCGCCGGGCCAGGCCGTGTCTCGCGATTATATTATCCCGCGGGTTCCAGGATAGACGCCTTTATTCTGTTGTTGTTTGTGCGCCTACATTTGCATATCTATCGTTCCAGAGACTTTGAGAGTAAAAAGTTCATGTTGTAGATTGAAAAGTAGGACGATGCTGTCGCTAATATTTTGACGCCATCGTGATACCATATTAAGAAAAACGTAGCTTTAGTGTGCTCTCTAATTCCACAGCAGCGGCTGACATGAAAAACAAATCATCCCAATGTCTCTTCCTAGGAGCCACAACACATGACTGCGCCGTGCTTAACTATAGCATGGAATATGCATAGACGCGCAAGACATGCTCGTAAATATAGAACTGAAGAAGGAAAGCAAGCTTATGCCAAGCCACAGTTTTTTATTGTAATTTAGATGTTTAGATTCCGCGCGCGTTCCGAGATGTGTGCGCGTGTATGCGTGTGTGTGTGTGTGTGGATATGTATGCCTGTGTGTACGCATCTGTGTATGCGTGCGCGTGTGTGTATGCGTGTGTGTATGCGTATGCGTGTGTATGTGTGCGTATGCGTGTGTGAGTGAGTGAGTGAGTGAGTGAGTGAGTGAGTGAGTGAGTGAGTGAGTGAGTGAGTGAGTGAGTGAGTGAGTGAGTGAGTGAGTGAGTGAGTGAGTGAGTGAGTGAGTGAGTGAGTGAGTGAGTGAGTGAGTGAGTGAGTGAGTGAGTGAGTGAGTGAGTGAGTGAGAGAGTGAGTGAGTGAGTGAGTGAGTGCGTGCGTTTTCATATTATTGTAGTTGTAGTCAGCCATCCCAGTGATTGAAGTTTCGAAACGTTGCCAGTTTGTGCGGCCTTGGCTGCCTCGCGAAACTGAATCTACCAGCAGGCGATGTTATCGCATTTTTTATCCAGTTTTCATCAGTATTTATTGACCTGCTCGATTCATAATTGCTTCGAAGCATCGTTACAGAGATTAATTCCTATAGCAACCGACATGCGAGCAGAGAGTTGATGCAAGCCTCCTGCACACTGACAATCAACGATACGTCTTATGAAACAGGCGCCAGTATGTGTATGCTTTTCGAGCCATTCTAAAGATGGGCCACTTGTCTTAGACAATGGCAATATCGCAACACCCTGCTCAGTGCTTCGGAGAGAGATAAACAAATCGTTATTGTCTAAATATCTAAAAATTCAGCGTTAGTGCACTTTCAAGTATTCGATAACTTTAAAGCAGGTACACGGCTAATTAATCCGCTCGCGCACGGACAGCACAGCGAGATCGATAACTTTGAGTACGAGCAGGTGCGTGCATTGATACGGACAGCGCACGCTGTGTGCCGACTGGTCTTCTCAAGCTCATGCAATGTCCGCGTAACGTGTACACCCCACCGATAGCGGTACGTCATTAGTAAGCACGTAATGGGGTAGACTCGCGTTCCCTGTGCGCGAGAGATAAGTTTCTCGACCAGCTGATGGTGAAACGAGTGGTCAAAAGTCGCCCCTTTTTCAGTATATTCTTCGTCTTCAGTACATTATTCATCATCGTACAGTACCCTCATTTAGCGCCAGTAAACGAGCTTCCATTTTTTGTCAGCCCCAGCAAGTCTTCTTTCGTTTTCGTTGTCTCGCCGACGTACAAAGAGCCGTCGCTCGTAGCGCCCTCTCGCGAAGCCTCCGCAATGACGCCGTCGTAAATGCGAGCGTACTATATGGAGCTGTTGACACCTTGAGGTTTGAAAGCCACGTAGCTGCTGCAGCCCTCGTGATTTCTCCCAAAACGGGCCCAACGGTAAAGGCAACGCTGACAGCCGTCTCAAATGTGCGCGACCGCCTGTTGTGCCCGCCGCACAACACGGCTGCCACCTCTTTCATCTTTCTTCGCAGTTTGTTCTTTCTTTCCACTACAGCTCCGCCTCGCTCCTTTAAAAAAAAAGAAAAGAAGGTAAAGAACGAAAGAGAAATAAAGAACAAAATGGGGTCGGTCGGTCGACATCGAGGCGATCACAGGCAGCGGCGCAGAAACGGCGGTTTGCGTTGAACAAGAAAGGCAGCAGCAGCAGCGGCGGCGGCGGGGGTGGCGCGTATCGTTCAGCTGGTGCGCTGGCTGCTACCAAGGCGAGCGCCACCGACAGCCGACGCTGAAGGAACGCCGTCGGGCAGCACCAGCCGAGAAGAGTAGCAGGTGGTCTTTTCCGCGAACCCGCTGTTCAAACCCAGCACCCCCCTCCCCCCCCCCCCCTCCCCTTCTTTCGAGTTAACGAAAGCGGTGGCGGCTCGCAGCCGCCTCCGCCATTACCCGCCTTGTCTCCGTCCCCCTTTCTACCCTCCGCAGCGGCCACTCTTGGGCCGAGCACAAAAGGAGGCTCGCCTGGCCGCCCGCCGCACCACGCGCGCGAGCGTTTATTCAATATCCCGGGAGGCGTAGCCACCGCGTCGCCAGCCCAGTCCGCGATTAATCTTGAGGCGCTCCGGCGCTGCATCCAGCCTGGCGCGAAATTTCTATTCAATTAATCAGCGTTCGGACGCGCCTATTAATCAGGCGCTGAAGAAGATCACCAAGAAAGTAAGAAGAGGCGGAGAAGGAGCGCACGTGTTATAGCTGCAGCCAGGAACCAAAGCTCCCCCCCCCCCCCCCCCACACCCCCAACCTCCCCCGCGGACAAAAAGACAGCGTTGTGAACGCGTGCTACGCGTGATGTAACGGTGCCCACGGTGAGCAGGAGAGGACACGTCACTCCGTGCTGCCATTCGCGGTGTAGCGTGTCTGCTCGTGTGTGACGCAAGTCCAGGCCGTGTTCGTGCGGGGTGAGGAGGCGTTCTGGCATCTATCGTCAGCGGCGACGACAAAGCTGGCCGGAGAATGAACCCGAGCGGACCGGGCCCGGGCCCGGGGCCGGCTTTACGATTTAATCTTGCCGTCTCGGACGAAGCGGAGGCGAATTTACTGCGACTGTTGTAGTCCGCCGCGCTCCCGAGACAATACCAGGCCGAGCCTTATTTCCTCGCCGTCGACGCCGCCGCCACACAAGCCTGTCTCGTCATGTTGCCGCTGCTTCTGCTGCTTGTGCGTCGGAGCTGCAGTGTGTTCTCGCGCCCTGGAGCTGATGCCGCGGGCGGGCGCCTGTCCCCGCTGCTCCCCTTTGTGACACCGGCCGGCCGTATGCGCGCACGTGAACGTGGTGACAAATGATGGCTGAGCAATTAGGTAATCCCCTTGTTGTTCCTGTCATCTCGTCGTTGTTCCTAACACGGTCCCTCAGGATAGAAAGGGTGTAAAAAAGTAAAAAAGAAATGCAGCAGACGGGACTTTGCAGCGCCCTTAAAAGCACCCGGGCTGGCGGAGGACTGAAAGATTTATGGTCGCTGCTCTGCACTGTTTCAAAAAGAAAGGAAGGGGGGGGGGGGGGGGGGGTGGAGCGAAGGGAGGAAATTAATGCGAAATCCTCGGTGCCGTGTGAACAAAGCGCTGAACAAAGGCTAGCAGCGTTTTGTTTTAATCTAGCTCTCGATTTATTCGCACTTCGTTTCCGTGCGCTAGTCTCTTCTGGGTCGACTGAATTGTTGCAATGTTATCAAAAGTTCGGACGGGAGTTGTGGAAGCTGCCACGGCACCACGGGGGGTAGCGGTAATGGTAAGACGCTTTGTGCTGAGCTCCACGCATGTTTTAATATTATGATCCTACTCCAAGGAAAATATAAAGGAAAGGTAGTTTTTGCACTACCGCTTCTCTGGAGCACGCTACTAAAATTTACTTAGTTCGTTACTCAATCGGACTAATTGCGTGACAAGTTCAGTTAAAAAAAAATGTAACCCAG